>NC_045608.1:92014362-92324862 GCF_009762305.2 Zalophus californianus | reverse complement strand
TGGCTTGGATCACTTTAAATCGTATTAAATAATGTCAAGGGATGAAAAGGTAGATTAATGAGTGAGGCCGATAGTCCATGACATTGTGTATTCCAGAGTGGCTGACGGCTCCAGGGAGCCCCGTAAGGACCGGCAGTGCCCTGACCGCATGCTGGGGGCCCCCCACTCGCCATCCTCCCCGGGAAATGGTAGACGGTTTTGGTCACCGCAGTCCCTACTCTAACAGAGCACGTTTCCAAGGGAACCTCAGTCTAAAAAACCCCGATAAGTCCTTGTAGAGAATGAAATACTGTTTCATCTAAATACAGGTATTCTTAAAGATTAAAAAAGTGCTCATGCCACTGCAATTTTTTTAACTTGATGTAATTGTAATATTTTCATATACTTGCTTAAACCAGGTACATACACTTGAAAGAAAAGTCAAGAATGATACCATGTTTAAATCACTTAAGTCATAGATAATGATAGAATTTATAAGCCACCTTGAAAAAAATTATGTGGACTCTTAGTTAAATTGAAAAACACTTGTATTTCCAAATATTTACCAGTGTTGTGCACTATTTAATTAATATCTCAATTAAAATATAAAAAATAATCATTTCTATATTCATAAATTCATTATTCATGTTTGTAAGATAGATTTTAAAATAGTTTATTATCCAAAAAATCTCTCTCATGCAAATTAGCAGATAGGGAATATCAAAAAAAGGTGGCAGAATAACAACCCAAAAACTTTAAGCTTTATTACCAGAGATTATTTTTATTAAACCTACCACCCTATTACATGAGGAAATTGAAGGAATGACAAAGACAATGGGTAAAATATTTGTTAATCAGAGGAAAAATGGCTCCAGAACTCGGGTGTAGCACCCTTCTGCAGCACGGGACTTCTCCAGGCTAACTCACCTCCCCACTGAATCACTGGAACTCGATTCCATGGAGGCAGCAATCTTGGCGTCTTATCCGTGATGATACCCTAAATGTTTAGAGACAGGCTTGATGAGGGTAGTGCTTAGTAACTATTTATTGATCAAACCAATGAATGAATTTTAGAATGCTACACACATAGTCTTCATTTTCTCCAATATCATGTAAATCGTAGATCTATTGAGTATGTGGTTGGCTTTATGAGTGGCATAAGCCACGTCAGTTAAAATGCATGTGATATATTGAAGTGGTCATGGGCAGCTGGTACCAGGACTTTCAAGCTCTGCCCCTACTCTTTCCCAGCGGGCTGTTTGGAGTGGCAGTGTGGCGCAGTGGCCATGGTGCCCTCCTATTCTCCCCATTTCCCCCCCTGTTCATTATATGGGAGAGAATTGTATTAAGAAGCAGGGGAAACAGTCACATTTTAAGAACTATCTTTTTCAGTAAAAGCAAAGGATATGGAATGTCTTCCACTAATGACAGCAAACTCCTGGGATTATGGTCACAGAAAGACCAGGTCTGCAGGAGCCAGTAAGGGTCCCTCTGTGGTGGGACACGATGTTCTCAGGAGAAAGCAAGCCTCTTCTACAGGATTTATAAATCACAGAAGCTGTTTCAGGAGTGAGACCACAAAAATATGGAATTTGATTACATTGTTCAAAATAGCTAATTGTGTCATGTATCACTAAATTCTTGATTGGCTTAGACTGAAGGTATCCTATCATTCCTGACTGGAATTAAATTACTCCCCCGGAAGGACGAATTTCGGGATCTCGCTATACAATTTTTCTACACACACATGGACCTATCAAGTAACATTACATGATTGGAGACAAACAATGATCAGTGTTTTCTGTAAGGTACAAGCTTGGGCTTCCTGGCAGCACAGTGGCTGGGCGTCTGGAGCAGGTGTCCTGGGAGAACCAGGAGCTCTATCACCGTGTTGACCAGCCCCTGAGAAGAAAGATACTTGAAAACCTGATTTGATATATCTACAAAGCATGACTCTATTAATTTATGTGGACATAGAAGGCATGTTTTACCGAGTTTAGAGCCTCATCAGGAAATGCTTCACCAAACATAATTTTTAAAAATAAAATGAATTCTGTCGATATATCTGGGAGATTTTTGTCTAGCCCATGTGACCACATTTTAAGGCTTTTGAAATTATGTCTTCACATTCCTGTGTCCTCTGTGTATCATAGCATTCCCCAAAGGAGTTGCCAAATCTCTGACAGTTTGCAGTCTAAACAGGAATTGCCAGTTGAAAACTGAAACAAGTAAATCCCATCCATTTTTTAAAAATTTATTTAAGTAATCCCTACACCCAATGTGGGGCTTGAACTCATAACCCCGAGATCAAGAGTCATACTTTCCCCCAACCGAGCCAGCCAGGCACCCCAAAATCCCATCCATGTTAACACAAATAAGCATATCATTTTAAAAATGAATAAATTTGTCATATGTTAAAGTAATTTTTAGTATTATAATTGATGTTTTTATGCTTTGCTTTACTGTATTGTTTATTTTTATTACCAAGCCAAGAGTGGTTGGGCATTGGGAAAAACCCCAGAGTGAGAATTCTGTTTCTAGTCCCAGATCATTTTCTTTCCAGCCATAGCCTGAGCTAAGTCCTATTCCCATTTGATCTTTGTGTCTTCATCTGTAAAATTAGAAGCTGGATAAAGTGACCTCAGATAGCTCTTCTAGGTTCACCTTGTTATGATGGATCAGTGAGATGACATGCCCATCTTGACTCCTACCATTTGGGCGGTAAAGACTCCAGAGCAGATGTGTATTCATGAGTCACTCGCGGCCCCAACATCCACAACCTCACGATAGCTACCTTTGGATTTATGTATGCTGCATTTCTTACACTAGCTTATTTAGCTGACTTTATTTGGAATTTGTTGATATTTACCATTACAGTGTCAACAAATTTACATAGGAACCTGTCACACATGGCCTGCATGAAAGGGGGAGCATACTGGGTTGATTATAGTTCATCCTAGGACTGAAAATACATATCATTGCACACCCCATCCCCAGTTCGTATACAAAATGATAATGTCGTCAGCTTTTTTTTTTTTCAATCAGAAGAATCCTTTTTGTACGAATCTCTCTATAATCAAGTCAAAAATTGTTCTGTGGGAAAATAGCTCTAACAAATTGGTATCTCAATGACACCTGCTGGAATCTCAGTGGGTAAAGAAATAGTGTGTGTGTCAGTGGGAAAAGTGAGGTAGAGCTCGTGTGAGGTCAGAGACTGAACCCTGTCCTAGCAAAAACAATGTATTTTAAAACCAAGATTAAAGACTTTTCATGCTTCTGTGTGACACTATGAAAAAAACCAGAGGCCGATGTTATTTTAAAAAGAGAAGTTTTAAGATAAAAGACAAACAATGAATAAATTGAGAGAAGAAGCCATCCTATCTAACTCTAAAAATTATAGTAGGAACACATTTGATGATGGGGGATGAAAATTTCACATGATGATGATTTTAATGTGAACGATAGATCAGGTGCAATTACTAAACCACCTTCCCTACCAGGTATCACGCATGTGACTATTTTTCAGGGACGATTCTGAATCCAGGAGTTTACAAAAGAAGCCTTCTGAACTTGTATTGTCTCAATTTTATCGTAGAGAGGTCAGATTGGGTTGTGAGAGCAGAAAGGAAATATACATTCCATTGCCAGCAGGGTCCTGAGTACAATGAAGCAGAAAACAAACTGGTAAAGGTCAAGCCTGCCATTCACTAAATGTCCAAAAGGGAAATTTTGATTTTTTTAAAATAAAAGGTAATTTGATCCATCACAGCTGAATGTTACATTAGAAGATGCCCCACTTTGCCCTGATATAAACACAATAGTGCTTCAAGGAACAATGTCTAAGAAAACCCTCAGGTCTTGGTGAATATATTGATTTCATCTGAGTTAATAAACGTGTAACAATGAAGCCCGCTAATCAGGGACCCTTGGCAGAAATACCACCCTATCCTCCTGAGAAATGTGCGATTTCTTTATTCATATTCACAGACCCCAACACGGCCTCAACAAAAGAACTTTTCAAGTTCTTGAGGGAATGTCAGTCAAGATTCTGGTTTAGTTGGAGACAAGAGAAGATTGTTGATTAGTTTATGAAAGCAAAAAAATAGAAGACACAGATTCAGGAGATCATAGCAGACCTATTAAAAGTAAACCAACAAAACAAATCAAAACAAACAAAATCTACCACTTGACCAAATGCTGATTCTGTTTTCGGAGCCGAGTTCTTATGCAAACTTTTCCTTCTGTGCAGTTCATCTGTACCTTAGAATGCTGTACTTTAGTTAGCAATCAGGGTGTCCTTCTCTACTCCCAAAACAACCAGTGAATATCCACCTCTGTCTCCACATAAACCACCAGGTGGTCCAACTGAGAAATACTACATGTCGATCACTTTTAAGACCGACGGACAGACACACTGCACCTTTGGCTCCCAGAGGAGCCAAGGACGAGGGTCCAAACACCACAGACTGGTGGTTTGGCCTGGAGGGTGAGTTAGATGATTCAGCCTTCAGCTTCCTCATGTGGGCTGTTGTCTTCCAAGGCATGATACATGAATCAACTGACTTCACTGAATTTAATATTCTAATTAAAAAAAAAAACTTACTCTAATTCAAAGAATCATAGTTTCCATGTGGAAACAGATTTAAATTTCTTTGCATTCTGCACATAAAATAGAATTTTAACACCTGCTGTGACCTCATATAATTCTATTCTAGTTTTCTTCCATGCAAGTGACCATAGGATCTGTGCCTCGTGACAGATGGTGCATTGATGCCTGCAGGATGGTCCTGTGCCTGACGAGTGAGGGCCTTAATCAGATAGAAAATAAAAACTTAATTTTGAAACTGGCACTTAGTAATGACCTAATACTCTGAGACATGTACATATTCTTAGATAGTATTATTCTTTTTCATGTATTTTTTATTGTGTTACAAAACACAACATGGGAGCTTGTGGGCTATAAAAACAATATGCCGTTGTGTTGTTGGAAACACTCTCTCTCACCTGTCAAACATCCCCGTCTGAGCATTCTTTGATGACCTACATTTTTTTTTTCTTCTAGATCCTGGAAGTTATTAATCTTAATCTATAGATATTTTAATAAAGTTTTTTATTTTCTCCCATATTGACCCTAATTTTTAAAAATCCTTTTAGAAGTTCAGCCGCTTTAGAGGAAACATTGATTTCTCGTTTGATCCCTTTTTCATTGTTGAGGGCCCATCTCCTCTCCTTTATGTCCTTTGGTTTAGAACCAATTTGTTGTCGCTCTGTCTCTTACCCAGGACGCCCTACTAGCCATGTGCTACACCATGGTGGGAGTTGTTTGCTTCTTCGTGTAAATGATCACAGAGTCTTAACCTACTTGCATAAATCATCCTACAGTGAACAACGAAAGAAAACAACAACAACAACAACAAAAAAACAGTCTGAGAAAGGCATTTTGTGCGTATTTTTTTTTGTAAATCATTGAAAAGTTTCAGTTTACAAGTGTCTTCCTCCCTTGTCATGCGCATGGCCTAACATTCCCCAATCACAAGGTGTAGCCCTTCACCTTCCCATTTCTTTATTCTTTGGTGGTGGTTGTTGGGGCCAGGATGCTCAGGTGTCTCTTGATATTCAGGAAATAGCTTTGAAATAGCCAGTCTTCCAGGGGATTGACTTTCTAAGGACACTGCCAATGTGGGAGAGTTGGAGCTTGATGGGATCAGACATGAATTAGATGTCTGCAGCAGATACCGGGGAGTGAAAAATTAGTGTGATCTTCAGCAATTTCCCTACACTCTCTCAGCCTCGGCTTAATTATCTCTAAAGTAGGGGTGAGAGTACCTAGTCACTGGGGTCCTGGGGGATAATCAGAGGCGGACCCACAGCTTTTCACGGGAAGCACTCAGCAGATCCTCTGTGTGACTACTTGGACTGAAATTATCTTGAATGCACCATCTTACAAATTATCCTCCATTAAGGAGAATCAGAGGCAGAATAAAGAATGTTTCTTCCATTGTCCATCCTTCCTCCATGGAGCCACAGCTTAAGTTTCAAGGCTGCTCCTTTCACACTTCCCATCAGAGGGTAGTGGTTAGTGCCAGGAAGGTGAGAACATGGAGGCAAGCTATTGTTTCTTCTGAGGGCAGATTCTCACAATCCCCACTGAATGCACAACCACTTATTTAATGGGGAAGAAAAGAGTGGCCCAAAGCACAGCAGAAAGCACAAAGCACTCTTACAGAGAACAGTGTCTTACTAATTTATCTAGTTTCATTCATTCATTTGTCAGTCGATATTAAATGGCCAGAGATTTCTGAGTAGAATAAAGAGGAAAAACATCCGTTCATTTTTTGTTCTGCACAATAAAAGTAAAGCAGGAAAGACGTAATAGGTCACACATGTGCAATTTGGGGGAGAGGGTGCTTTGGAGAATTGGGAAGAATAAATAAATAATTTCTCAGTTGAACGGAGTGGAAGTTGAGAGCATTTCACACGTGGTGCCTGGAATTCCCACTCTTTCCAGGCAGTGGGCTTCAGGGATACTCTTGTTGCTGCAGCTCCCCCCCTCCCAATTTATTTTCTTCTCTTTTCAGGATATCGCTGAAGGGATCACAGCGGGAAATTGCTTGTGCTTGTCAGTTGATTGTGCAGTGAGGAGGCCGGTAGGGCTGGAAGCTGGAGATCTCTATCCAGTGCCGAGCAGATTGAAAGGCAGTGCAATGGAACGGAGCGCGCTAGCTCTCCGACCTCCTACCTGACCTTGACCTCCAGGTTGGCCGCCCTCCCGGTGAGGCTGAGATAAAGCTCACAGTGCACTTTGTCTTGATCCAACCTAGCCTTGACCATCACACCCACTTCACCAGGAGTCTGAAATGAATCAGCATTTCTAAGGACGGACATGTGGACTGCTTGGATTCTGTTCTGCTTTTTGATTAGATAAAGCTCCTCTCTCCAGGGGCCAGAAAGGCTTGCCTCAGAATAAAATAAAAGGTCAAGCAGCCTACACTCTTTCTACAAAGTAAAAAATACAAAAAAAATAAAGCTGGTAGTTCGTTGCCCCCTTGTTGGCATATCTTTGTGATGGGCTCAGCTCTGAGATATTCCTGATAACGTTGTTTCTTGGCCTTCAAGTAAGGGACACTGATTCCTAAAGATAGATTTTCAGGTGCTATAGGCTCAAAATTTAGCATTTCGGATCATAAAAGTTTTCTCTGCTGGAGTGCAAAAGGTCATGTGTTTTCTTCTAGCCAGAATCACATGTTGAGCTAACTGGCCAGCAGTCAGGTGTAGGATCTGCATGGAAGCAATATACCTGATTGTATGTGTAAGACAATAACCAACTATGTAATGACCCCAATGTCACAATGAGATATTTTGCTTCCACATGTGATATCCGGACAGCTAATGAGTTGAATATTCCTGAAAATCTAAGAAAAGTCAAATTGTTCTTTGAAAGGACAGCAGTAGGAACGTCCTGGAATTACCCCATCATCAGTGGTAGCCAGAGCAGCGGGAGGGGTGGATTCTCACCACTGGGTCCTCTCCTCTGTCTCTTCTTCCAATGCGTCCAATGACTCTCCAGCCTTTATCTTTGTTTCCGTGGCACCCAACTCTCTGGCCACCCAGCCATGCCCCTCACTGCTCACTCATGTGACTTGCAGTTCCACTGATGACATCTCACTCTTGGTCTGTGTGCCACATTCAAGCACTCAAAGACAAAGACAACTTGGTTGACCCATCAGCACAGTGTGCCAGCTCATTGCCTCCCATGCATGCAGGAGCTCTTGGGGCTGGAGCCTGTCCTAGCGAATAGCACAGGCAGAGGCCAAGTACAGTAGGGCTATCTTCTGGGGCTGTTCTTTCAGCAGAAGCTGAGTGAGAGCCTTGAGGATATAATGTTAGTACATTGATCACGTTATACCTACAAGCCTCATTGTACAGGGAAGTTTCCCCAGGGATTAGAAAGGAAATAGAATAGGGCGCCTGGGTGGCTCAGTTGGTTACACGACTGCCTTCGGCTCAGGTCATGGTCCTGGAGTCCTGGGATCGAGTCCCACATCGGGCTCCCCGCTTAGCGGGGAGTCTGCTTCTCCCTCTGACCCTCTTCCCTCTCGTGCTCTCTATCTCTCATTCTCTCTCTCTCTCAAATAAATAAATAAAATCTTTAAAAAAAAAAGAAAGGAAACAGAATAAATTTCGGCTTGCTTGCTAACTTATTCCCATCTCACTAATTAGTGGAAAATTAGCAAGCAAGCCAAACGCTTTTCTAAATCTTTTAACTGCCAAAAAACTATATCATGCTCACAATAATATTATGTACAAAATTATCCAATTAAAAGACAAAGATTTCCAGTAAGGATTAAAAACATTGATAATATATGATTGCATGCACACAAATAAAACTGCAGATTTCTGAAAGGTTGAATGTACATTCATGAAAAAATATATGCCAGGCAAATAAATAAGCTTTCAAATAAAAGAAATCAAGCGTGGCTTTAGTAATATCAGTCAAAATACGTTAATATAATGGGTAGTACTAGAAATGATGGAGTCACTTTGAGTAGTTGAAAGACAGAATACAAAAATACTGAAAATGTAACAGGTTTAAGCTTGATACACCGAATTAAAAAAAAAAAGGTGAAATGAATAGAAACCTTGCCATCATAATTCTAATAGACGATGTTACCAAACTATTCTTAGCAGTTGATAGACCAAACAAAGCAAAATAATACTAGTAATAAGCATAATAAATCAGAAAAAAATAAGGCACAAGCTACCTACATAATTAAACAAACTTGAGATAGTGGCTACATATAAGATATGTTGTCCTTAACTATGGGAGACTACACATTCTTTTCAGCCACAGATGCAATTCATATGAAAATTCCTCAGACATCATGCTGTCAAGTAAATTTCAACAAGCTGTAGATCAGTGATAAAATACAGATGATGACAATATAACTCAACACAGGACACTTGGAAATCACTTACCAGAAGATAACAAAAAGGAACATGCCTATGAAAGTGAAAACTCATGTACATATATTCACACACACACACACACACACACACACACACAACACACATGTTAAAATGACCCATTGGTGAAAAAAAGAAATTAGTGCAAAATGGAAAGCACACAGAACTGCATGATAATTAAAATGCAACTTATCAGAACTTGTATTCAACGTAAGACATTATTAAAAAAATCTGCATAAACCCAAAGGAAGCAAAAATGAAATTATAAGATGCAGAAGTTACTGATGCAACAACTTATGCCAACAAAGAAATTTCCTCAAGATATATAATATGCCAGAATTGTACTATTATGTTAAAATTTCTCAAAAGAAAGTAAAAAACATGGGTGGTCCTATAACATTTAAAGACATTGAATCAGGGGCTCCTGGGTGGCTCAGTCGTTAAGCGTCTGCCTTCGGCTCAGGTCATGATCCCAGGGTCCTGGGATTGAGCCCTGCATCGGGCTCCCTGCTCCGCGGGAAGCCTGCTTCTCCCCCTGTCGCTCCCCCTGCTTGTGTTCCCTCTCTCGCTGTGTCTCTCTCTGTCAAATAAATAAATAAAATCTTTAAAAAAATTAAAATAAAAAATAAAGACATTGACTCAGTAAGTTCTTCCCACCAAGATCTCAGGATGGAATAGTTTACAATTTAGTTCTATCAGAGAGATAATTCTAAGCTCATACACACTATTTAAAAGAATAGAAAATGAGGGATCATTCTGAAGTTCATTCTGAAGTGAACTTCAGAATGATCCCTCACACATATAAATCACACATCAACGCTTGCGGGAAGTGATGACCATTTTCCTAAATTTGAAGTTAGTCCAGCCCTATGACCCATCACTCTGATGTATGAGCCTACAACTGACAGTGCAATCAAAACCAAGACCAATCAAGATCAAGAATAAAAAAGTGAGGGGAGTGCCTAGCTCAGTCAGTTAAGCTTCCAACTTTTTAATTTTTGATTCAGGTCATGATCAAGGTCATGAGATGGAGGCCCTCATTAGGCCTCACATTCAGCAGGGAATCTGCTTGGGATTCTCTTTCTCCCTCTCCCTCTGCCCCTCTCCTCTGCAAGCCTGCATGCTCTCTCTCTATAAAATAAATAATAAATAAATAAATACAAAAAAGCTAAGTAACCCACTGGAAAAATGGCCAAATCTTTGTCAAACAATGAGGCAAAAATTCTAAGAAATATATTAGAAAATCTAGTCTTGCATTATATTAAAAAAATCATAATGATAATGTTGAGTTTATTCCATAAATGCTAGGTTGGTACAATGTGAGAAACTATATTAATGTCATTCACTAAATCAGTGGAGTACAGTAGAAAAAGCCTAAATAATCTCTACAAAAATGTCAGAAATACAGAAAAAATTCGATGAAACTCACATTCATTCATGTTTAAAAAAAAAATCTTAGCAACCTAAAGGTATAAGAAAAATTGTATAAACTGATAGAGGATTTTAAAGTGTGTAATCAATGAAGAGACATTACTAAAATTATTCCTTCTAGAGTCAGAGATAACAAAATGAAGCCATCTATCTAGACTTCTATTTGAAATTTACTGAGGTTCTTTCCAAGCAATAGGATAAGAAAACAAATACAATTATAATAATTGAAAAATAAGTAAGTTTGTGATTGCCTACAGTAAAATCAAAAGGTTCTAGGGATAACTTATTAAAATCTGTAAGATAGCTTAACAATAATGGCAATATAACACTAACATGCAATTGTCAATTGTATTTCTGTATTACAGAAGCAAATAGAAAATATAATTACTATTTACAATAGCTATAAAATAATAAGATAGCTGAGAATAAATACAATAAAAAACCTGTAACAGTAACCTATATAGCATCCTATAAAATTTAATTGAGAAGCGTTGAAAAAGACAAATAAAAGAAGAGACCCACCTTAGGGAAAAATATCATCAGGTGAATAGGCGGATAGATGAGACAGGTGGAAGGGATGAAGGAGGACGCTCGTGCGGAGCACCGGATGTCGCAGGAGTTGAATCACTACCTTGTGCACCTGACACTAACATTACTGTATTTTAGCTAACGGGAATTAACATAAAAACTTCCAAAAAAGAACTCAGTTTTTTCTCAGACTTATGCATAGAATCAATGCAATTCAGATAAAAATTCTAGCTTTTGAGGGTTGAAATGTGACAAGCGAGTTCTAAAATGTAAATGTTAATAAAGGGATAAAAGATATTTAAAATAGTCATAAAAAAGAAAAGAAAAGGCATTACAGAGCATCAGGAAAAGGTACAGTAAGTAAACCATGAGGAGAAAAATCAGTTAACCATATAGAAAAAAAATGAAATCAGATTCCTATTTCATATCTGAAGGGAATATCAGTTCCAAATGGATTAATTATTCAAATATGAAAGTCAAACTTTAAACCTTTCTGGTAATACCTTTAAGACCAAATTTGGGGGAGGAATTTTTGAATCAAACCTTCAGAAATGTGAATCATAAAGGGAAGAAAATGATACTTTGCACTGAATGAAATGAAGAACAGCAAATGATCAGCAAAGTAAATGAGAAAACACAAGCCACAAATTACAGGATATTTGTTATGTAAACAATAGACAAAGAATTTGATTCCAGAAGTTATACAGAACCCTTACGTATCAATAAGAAAATTTCTGAAAATTCAGCTGAAAAATGGGCAAAAATACAAATTGGCAGTTCAGATAAGAGAAAATACAAATGGCCATAAAACACATGAAGGTGCTCGATCTCTTTTATAAACTAAGAAATGGAAAAAAATATGAAATTACGTTTTTTATTTCCCCCAAATTATGCATCTGAAATTATCAAGTATTCACAAGAGCCAAACAAAAACACACACTGCTGGTCAGAATATAAATCACACATCAACGCTTGCGGGAAGTGATGACCATTTTCCTAAATTTGAAGTTAGTCCAGCCCTATGACCCAGACATTCCTGTTTGACTTCAGACCCTGGGGAAGCTCCAGCACGTGTCCACAAGGGGATATGCCTGAAGCAGCATTCTTTGTAGTAGTAAAGACTCTGTAAACATTGAAAATGTCCAACTGTACAATGGATAAATCAATTGAGTCCTGAGAATGCAATGCCATACACGCCAAACATTGTGAAAATGACTAAATGTTCACACACATTCTCATGGATGATTCCCAAGTGTAACAATGAGCAAAAAAAGAAGGTCACGGGGAAAAAGACCTATATTTGATGCTATTACCTAAAGCTTAAAAAAAAAGCAATTTTTGTGGGAAAAAAAAACATGAAGATATTGCGAAATACTGTAGCAGAAAATTCTGGATGATGGTTTCTTCAGAGGTTGGGGAGGAAAATGGAAGAAACGGGAATAGAGAGGCATTCACAGAGGCCCTTGATGCTGTTTCTGGGTTTGGTATTGAGTACCGATCCATTAAACTGTTGACTCTTGTTATTTTGAAAAGCTAACGAATTCAAGTAAGAATGTCTCTCTCCTTTTCTGTTTTACCTCTCTTCTCTGAGCCTTTTCCATGTTAATAACTTGCTCCATTCCATAGGCAGAAATGTTGAAGTTATTCTTAAAGCAACACCCCCACTACATCATCCAATTAATCAGCAAATCCTACTGAGTTTGCCTGCTGACTATCTCTGAATTCTGACCACGGAGCACAGGTCAGCCCCACTCACTCATCAGAGGCATTACCTGTGCTCAGGCCACAGCACTACCCTCCGCCTTCCAGTTTCTGTACAACGAACCTAGCATGCAGCAGCCAGAGTGGTCTTCCTGACACACCACTACCTGCCTAAAGCCATTTGAGAGCTTCCCTTTGCCCCAGGGTTATTATTCAATGCCCTCCCTTGCCAGGAAGACTCAACGCGAGTGGACTCATGTACCTTTAACATGTTGTAGCCTGGCTTTCTCCTCTTTTGTTTCTAACATTTCAACCACAGTGGTCCTTATTCAGTTCTTTAAAAGGGCCTAACGTTTTCAGTTATATCCTTCATAGTGGCTCTCTCTGTCACTTTGCCAAGCTAATTTTGGCTCATTATTTAGGTCTCAGATTAAACATCACTTCTGTAGGAAAACCCTTTCTTAATCTGAAATGTAATTTAGATTAACCTGATATAATGTCTTTATAGGATCCTATACTTGTTCTTAGGAACACTCTTGACAATTATAATTACCCATTATACTATATTTCTCATTAGACTCCAACCCTGTGTCTCACCTGGGCTAGTGCAATAATCTCCCCCAAAGTAACCCCTGTTCCATGACCGTCTCCTTCCATCCCATTCAGCACACCAACCAATGTTCCCAGTACCTGTGGTAAAGTAAAACTCCTTACATGTGGGTGGATTTCCCTTGCACTTAAGGCAAAATCCAAAGTCCTTACCATTGCCTAAAAAGCCTTATTATCCCTGTTCATCTTGCATTGTCCACCCAAACCCACCCTTGCTCACCAAGGTCAAGGTAGACTGATGCCCTTCCAGTTCTTCAAAACATGTGTCCTGACCTTTGATGTGGTTTTTCACTTAGTGGACCACCACTAACATTTCAATGCCTCATTTCGGTATCTGCCCAAAGACAGCTTTCTTGGCCACCACTTTTTATTCATATAACTTATTTATTTGATTGGAGGTGTTTTTTAAATCTGTCTGATCTTACTGAAGTGCAAGCTCCATGAGGTCCATGACCATGCCTGTTTTGGTCATCTCGTATCTATAGCCCCTGACAAATGCCAAGAACAAATCAGTCAGTTGTACTTTTTAATGAATGTGAGTCAAAGAAACAGAGGTAGGGGTGCATGCAGTGATATCAAAGAAATTATATTTGCCTCAATTGACACTTTTAGGTAAGAAAGTATTGGAAGAAAAAATTTGAGGCCAAATGACTTGGCATAGCCAGGTAAAGAGTATGAACTTAACAAATGTTTTTCCTACTTCTTTGGCAGTTTGAACAGTAGGTAGAACTTTTGTTAAATGCATCTGTCAGTTTTGTGTTCACAGATGAGAGATAAAAGGGTTTAGAAGTTGGGGTACCAGCTTGGAGGCTATTGTAGGTGTTGCCATGTGAGCTGGAGAAAGCCCCAGTTGATTCCATTAGATTGGAAATGTAAAAGAAAGAAGGTAGAATGAACAAAAGAAGAAATGAATGAGTATGGTAACTGGCTGGTTATAGGTAAAAATGAAAGGGGGATTCAACCACATCCTCCTGTACTTGAGCCCAGCAGGAAAAGGGAACCACGTTAATCCATGAATCAGAGGCAGAGCTGATTTAGAGTAAGATGGGCTGAGTTTCTTTACAGATATACTGAATATATATTGAATATATTGATGTGGGATATATCAACAGGCTGTGGTAAGGGAAGTTCCAGCTGAGGAAACAGCAAATCAGAAGATTATTATTTATTTTCAGAGAAATCAGCACTTACAGGATTTCTATTTTGGAATAGAAAATCAGTTCAAATAGGATTCAGTGAAATGCAGTCTCTCATTTATTCCTCTTGGATATATGAAAGATTGATGAGCTTTGTGAACATGAGTGAGTGTCTCTGGTTTCTAGTTTGTAAAATTTGAATATGTATAGTAACTGTCTGATTATTTTTTAAAATTAGGATCAATGAGCAAATGCATGTGAAGACAGTAGCAGAGGGCTTGGCACCTAATAAGTATTCAGTAGGCATTAGTTGCTCTTATGACTAGAACCATTGCTTCAAGCATATTAGGCCCCACCTTTACAATGAACCCCATTCACTTCAGCCAATTTAAGTAGGTCACTGTTCTATACAATAAAGATTTTTAAAGAATTGATGCATGTATTACCAAATTCTCCTTAAGAATGGTTGCAGAGTAGAAATTAAAATTCTCACCAGCAGCAAATAAATGTACTCATTCCTTGGTACATTGTCAGCCATCTGTATTGCTATGCTATATATATATTTAAGTATATATATTATCTATATAATTTATATAGATAAATAATATATATTAGCATTTAAATGTAGGTTTTTAATAAATTCTTTTGCAGAACAGAAGTTTTCAAAAATGTCATTAAGTCCTGTTAATCTATTTTCCTTTTATGGATTGTCCCTTTGGTTCAGTCCTAGATTCTGAAGATTCTTTCCTATCTTTTTTTCTAAAAAGTTTTATAGTTTTATGTTTTACACTTAAGTACATTATTCATTTTGAGTTAATTTCTGTATAGGGTGTAAGACTTAGGGTGAGGTTCACTTTCTGCTGCTCTGTCAGAGATCAGTTAATCATATTTGTGAGCTTCTATTTCTTTATTCTCTATTCTGCTCAACTGATACTTGTGGCTATTTCTTTGCAGATTTACTACAGACACACTTAATTATGTGACTGTATAATAAGTCTTGAAATTGTGTATATGGATTCTCTTACCCTATTCTTTTTTAAAATGTTATTTGTTAATAAAAACTATTCTAGTTTTTCTGCCTCTCCATGTAAATTTTAGAATAATCTTGTCTATATCTACAAATTTTCATGCTGGAATTTTAGTAGTAAATCTAGGACACCTGTGTATCAATTTGGAAAGTATTTACATATTTTTGGTTTTGACCCTAATATCATACACATGCCTTGTTGAATTTATACCTTGATTTCTCTTTTGTTATTGATGTGAATGTTATTTTATTTTTAATTTTGATGCCTATATATTCACTGCTATATGTAGAAACACAATAGGTTTTGTACATTTTTTGTGTCCTGCAATCTTGCAGAACTCAGTTATTAGTTCTAAAAGTTTTTGAAGGTCTTCAAAATTTTCTAACTAAACAATTATAGCACTTGCAAATAGGGGCCATCTTCTTGATTTCTTTCTGCTCAGTATGACTTTTCTTACCTTATTGCAATGGTTAGCATTTCTAGCACTGTGTTGAATAACTGTAGTGAGAGAGGACATCCTTGCCTTGTTCCCGTAGTAGTACAATGTTAACTATGGGCTTTTTGTAGATGCTCTCTACCACACTGACTAAGCTGTTCTTTTATTCCTATTTTCCTGAGAGTTTTCGACTCTGTTTCAACAAATGGATGTTGAATTTTGTCAATTTTTATGATCAGGGTTTTAATTTTGTCAATTGATATAATTAATATGATCAGGTGATTTTACTTGTAAATTTGAATAATGCATGCTTAAGTAATAGAAAATTACAGAAAACTCATACTTTTTCTTTAAAAATACTGGTAAATATTATTTTATAATCTTAAACATGCAATATACTGGGATCATTTTCACAGGCCAATTAATAGCTTTCTACAAATTTTTTTTAATGGTTACATAATAGTTTATCATAATTATAGAAAAAAATCCTACTTAGACATTTAAATGGTTCTGAGGTTTTACTTTATTTAAATAATTCCTTGATTCACTATATATAATATAGATGATATAATATAATATAATGATTTCTCTAATTATGTCCCTAAGATAAATTTCTAGAAATAGAATTCTTCTGGGAAAGCGTTCATATTTTTTAAAATTTACAGTATTCATTGACATATTTTCATAACTTTAGTTAACAAATCGCTGTGTTATTAGTGAACTAATCAGTGTATTCCTTTAGTGTGTGGAATATCAAATTATTACAGTGATCGTGGAAATACAACGGTCACCATACTCTCTTTCTGTGTCCATTAATGGATTTATGTAATCCCATGCACCTCTCCTTTTACACCATGTTTTTTCTCTTAGATAATAAAGTTGGTCAAAGAGCTCTTTTGTTGTATTAGTCTTTGTATCCTCAATAGCTAATATAGTGTTTGAAACAAAATTTCAGACATCCTTGCTAAATGAATGTTTTTCTTTAACATGTTTGAATAATCATAAAACTAATAAATACACAAAATATAAAATATAGGTTCTTAAAGATTAACATTTAAATTATTTGAAACTCACACCTAAGAAATAGACACTAAAAACTGCATGATAGATTTTCTTTCATTAGTTTTGATATCTGCATTAATGACCAATAAAGATAGAGAAACGGAAAGAAGAGAGACTTGAGGTCTCCGTGTGCTCCTTGAGAATGCACTTGGCAAAGAGACCCAATTCTGAAACTGTCCTGGTTGGGGTCCCTTCTTATCCAAACACAGCAGGGAAAAAAACCTAAAGTGGTTGTTCAATTATCTCTTTTCCAGAAATAATCCTTTCAGAGCAGTTTTATCAACTGACAAATTTTTATTTCAAAATGAGTATGATAAAATTCTCAGACTGGGACGCCTGGGTGGGTCAGTCAGTTAAGCATCTGACTCTTGATTTTGGCTCAGGTCATGATCTCAGGGACGTGAGCTCAAGCCCGCCTCAAGCTCTGCACTCAGCAGGGAGTCTGCTCTAGATTCTCTCTCTCCCTCTGCCCCTTCGCCAGTCACATATGCACCCTCTCTCTCCCTCTCTCTCTCAAATAAATAAATAAATAAAATCTAAAAAAAAACCTCAGAACTGCAAGCTAGCTCCAAAATAGACCTACTCACTCTTGTTGGAATTTGGGTGTTACAGAATCTCCTGCTGCTCATCTGTAGCTTGCTGTGAGGGTATCACTTATGCACAAGTTTATGTTGTTATGTTTTCAAAGAATATATCAATAGAATAAATATGAAAGACTTTAAAAGTCTTTCACAAGAGCTATAGGAGAGAACCCCATTTAAGAATGAAAATGATTTTGTGAAAATACTGAATTTTTTAAACCAATGGATTATCTGGCAATGATATGCAAAATGGATGTAGAGGGTATAGGTGACTAGGTCCCCAAGGAGGCTGTTCTTAAATTCAAGGATCGAGTGACAAAAGCCTGAATTAGGACCATGAAAAAGAAGACAAATATGTAAAGTTCAATAAGGAATGTTTGTACATTATTCGCATGAGGAAATAAGCGAAGTTAAAGAAAACACGTTGGCAAAGTGAACCAGGCAATATAAGAAAACTAAGGAGCCTCAGGCTCCTCCCCGCTGAACTTTTCAGGGACAAATTAGGTCTACGTGAGGATTCTGAGTGTTTACAGCAAATTCTTTGAATTGGCCTTTGTCCGTCAAAAGGCATCGTTGTTGGTTGCTTTCCCTGTCCTTCTTCATTGTACTTCTTAAGAGAAAAAAGATCAACAATAGGCACAGGTGACTCATTGGGCTGCTTGGTACACATCAGGTGGGAGGCTCTTCCAGCAACTTCTGCACTGCTCCTAATAGATAAACAGTCCTGTAAACTTGCAGCTACTTAGACCTTACACTAATCCATGCCCAAGGGAAGACAACTCATCTTTTTCCATTAGAACATATTTCAAAAACTGGCACAGAAACTCCCAAGATCCATAAGTATCAATTCCCTTGGATTCCCTATGTGAAAAGGGGAATTGATTTTTATTTTTTAGGGTGAATTTGCTCTTTAAATTAGCCTTTTCGGGAATAGCATTTGACTCTATAAAGTTGAAGTAATGAGGAATAAGGAGGGTCAACAACAGTGGTAACTAGAAGAAACAAACTGGCCTCACCACCATGACCTCACCCCAGGCTTGGAAAGGAACTGCACACAAGTGAGCCTTCCCAGATCTGCCAGGAGGTGAAAAATTACCCCAACGATGTCAACAGTATTATTAAAATACCTGCCTCCTGCCACCACTGCTGATCTGTCTTATCTTACTCCACATATTCCATTGTCCAGGGCACTTTTCACTCCCGGACACCGCCTCATTTTACTCACGTTGTCTGTTGCTTGTTGCCCTCTTGCCCTAGAACATGGGCCTCCGGCAAGTGTGTGATTTATCCTGGGATGTCCCAAGATTGTAGAATTGTTTGGCACATGATAGGTGCTCAGTAATTACCCGATGAATAAATGAATGAGTACCAAAGCCTGGACTTGTTGCAGTATTTGCTGGGTTTTGTTTTCCCTCTTTTCTTTTCTTTTTTCTTTTTCTTTCCCAATGGGAATATCCCAGTCCCTCATGCAGAAGAAACCATTAACACCTGTGGCTACCCAAGGGAGGGTGCACAGCCCTGGATGGGGCGATGGGTCATGCTGAGGGCAAGAGAAGGAAGTGTCTGCCCAGGGAGCGAACTTCCCCTAGCAGCTGGCCAGCCTCCAAGAACAGCAACTCTTGCTCAGCTTAAGGCACAAGAGAACTGTTATTCATATGTGTTTACAGAAGCAGCTGTAAAGGAAGACAAGAGTTTACAGCGGGTGTCAAGCATACGCCTTGCCTGCCATGCTTGGCGGCTACTGTGTTGTCACTGACAGAAACAGGAATGCAGTATAAGGGCTCAGTTCTTACGCACTTACTTTCATTTTGTTTTGTTTTTCATCCTGAGTGTATGTGTGTATGTGTGTGTGACAGTGTGTGTGTGTGTTTGTGTGAGTGCGTGTCTGTGTGAGTGTGTGAGTGTGTGAATGTGTATGTATGCATGTGAGTGTGCGAACGTGTGTATGTCTGAGTGTGTGCATGTATATATGTGTGAGTGTGTGGATGTGTGTGTGAGTGTGTGAATGTGAGAGTGATTGAGTGTGTGTGTGTGTGTGTGTGTGTGAATGCATATAATTTATCCCAATGGACCCCAAAGCGAGCATGAATGATGGGCAGCCCAGAAGAAAGTACAGACATACTAAAATCAGGAGCCCAAATTTTCTTTCTTTTTCTTTTCTTATTTTTTGTTTAAATAGATGAACAAACGGTTTGGGGTTTTAATTAAAACCACAGGAAGTGGTGGAAAAACAATGAGCTTCTTCCCGGATGACATCTGTGAGCCTCTTTTCACCTCCCACCACCACGGATGAGGGGAAATGAGCTCTTCGCCCCCGCCCCGGAGCGCCTGCCTCCCTGGCTCCCAGGCGCAGGACGCCCACCTTGGTGGGAAAAGCAATGGAGGTCCTCTAACGCTTCCAAAATGACTTTAGGATAGATTTAACGCTTTCAAATCTTAAAACTTTTCATTAAAATATAAACACCAAACCTGATACTACTCATTATCCATATATGAATCTGATGATAGAAACCCTGCAGATTATGTATACGAAACAAATAACCAACATTAGTAAAATTTCAGTGCCGCCTCTAGCAGTGGATGCTTTTAACCTTCAGTGTTCCCATCTAAATGCCAGTGGGGGACTCAAGGCAGCTCACTAAATCACAGGCACGCACGCGAGGGAGCGGGGCTGTGGACACACACACGCACCTGCAGCAGCTCCATCCTCACTCCAACCCGCTACCCAGTCCCACCTGCCCAGCGTGCGACCCCTGAAGACAGCAGGGAAGCAAGATCCGGACACTGTCTGGGGTGTGACATCACCATTTACCCCCACACTTCTCTGGCTCGACCAGTCAGACAAAGAGGTGATCGGGCACGGGCAACGGTATGTGACGTAGGGGGTTGTTCTTTATTTTATCAGAAGAAGTTTGACTCTGAGCCTCTAACCAGCAAGATCAAGAAGAAGTCTGGCCACTCCCTAGGAGTGCAGCCCCAGGGGCTCATGCACTGCCGGCAATGGTGGCCGGGCCTCTGGTGTTTTGGGGACACATCACCGAGGCCTATTTCCCAGCCCTCTTTGTGGTATATGGAAGGCGGGAACCTCCACAAATGGCACCATTTCCTTTGTGCAAAATCCAGCCCTAGCATCTTCTCTCAGAGAACCAGAGCGGTGAGATTAAAGGCTCACCCACGTGGAAGTCAGTACCTCCCTGTTCTTCTGTGTCTTACGGGGCTAATCACCCGCCTTCCTCAGCAACCATCCCATCTACCTGCTTCTTTAAGATGAAGTCTCGGAGGACCAAGGATGCCTCAGGATGGGCCACCCAACCTAATGCAAAGGGCCCTGGACACACGGCCCGGCTGAGTTTCCTGAAGGAGGGATAAGGTCATGGCTTTCTCACTACTCTGCTGATGAGGTCTAAATGATAAGATCAAATAAATTCTCACTCATCTTTTTTATAGACACATGCAATCAAGACATTTTTCCATTTTGATTATTTCAAAATGCTAAGTTAAATCCTATCAAAAGTCCATTTATCCTACTTATTTATTGGCAGAGTGCAGAAATCGACTTCCATTTCCAAGCTATAGGTTGGTGGAGAGGGTTTCATCCCAAATGTTGCCTCCAAGATATTCTGATCTAACCCTCCGGGATGGGGCGGGAAGTGGCTTCGCTCAAACAACCCCCAGCAATTCTCACTGATCAGGAAAACACCACGAAATGGAGGGACAGAGAGAGGGCCTGTCGAGTTCCCCACCTCTCATCTCCAACTTTTAACCAAAATTGTCATGTGAGCAGTTTATGAACCCACTATGCACACACTTACAAAGTGAATTTAATGGGGAATGACTGGCAAAGTTGTGAGAGATTTGCTTCATTTGACAGAGTAAAAAGAAATTTCCACTGCGGTTCCTTTAATGGTAGGCACCTGGATAATTAACACCTGCTCTTCACGGAGGTAGGAACAAGCCATGCTGAGAGGGAAGGTGGCTCAAAGCCAGGGCAAGTCCAGTTAAAGCCATAAGAAGCCAGGGACAGACAGATGAAGTGATGTGCGCTGAGCATCGCTTAACAGGGGCAAGAGAGATAGAGTCCAACTCCACGGCTTGCCATAAGCAGGAGGAAAACACCCAGGACCTGCTCAAACCCAGGCAGAGAGAAAACAAAGAAACAACCTGCCTTCCTGAGGGCCTCATTTAAGAAGGGAGTGGGGGTGTGGGGCACGATAAAACACAGCAAGTGTCTGACACTACCAAACTTTCAGACGAGCCACTGGGAGGTCTTCAAACCCCCGAGTTCTGTAGGCTGGAGCTGTTGCTATGACGTGTGGTCTAGGGGAAGCTGGGTCAGCCGCCTCCGGGCTGTACCAAGGCGCCCACCTCTCTTCCAAGGGGTCGTCAGGGGAGGCGGATAGCAGAGCAGGGCCTTTGGTCCCTGCCAGGTGGGGACACACCCCAGTACTTGCAAGGTCAGGCAACACAGGAGCCTGACTTCCACCCCCAGCTGACATCATGAATGTCACACCTGAGATGACATGGGCCAATTCTTCACAAAATACAAACCACAATGCACCCAATATGAAATAGACCAGCTGAATAGCCCTCTACCTATTAAGGGAAATAAATTCATAATTTACAAGCTCCCAAAAGAGAAATCTCAGACCAAGAGAGTTTCACAGGAAATTTTAATACCAATTCTACACAAACTCTTCCAAGAAATAGAAGAGGCAGGAGAAATCCAAATTCATTTTATTGAAGCTCATATTACTGATACCCAAAGATGGTAGAAAGAAAAGAAACAAAAAAGTGAAAGCTACAATACTCATGAATGTCGGTGTAAAAATCCATAAGAAAATATCATCAGATACAATTCAGCAATACACTCAAAACAATTATATACCACGAGCACATGAGGTTTGTTCGAGAGATGCAAGGTAGGTTCTATGTTTGAAAATAAATCAATGCAATTCACCATATTAACCGGCTAATGAAGAAAAATCACACGATAATATCAATTGATGAAGAAAAAGCACATGACATAATTGAACACCTGTTCATGATAAAACTCTTCAAATAAATTGGAATAGATGGGGACTTTGTCAATTTGATAGAATATCTCAAAAACCTACAGCTAAAAGTATACATAACAGGAAAAGACTGAATGTTTTCTCTAAAAGACTGGGAATAAAGCAAGAACATTTGCTCTCACCACCTTACTCAACACAAAGCTGCAAGTTCTGTCCAGTACATTAAATCCGTGAAAAGAAAGGAAAAGCATACAGATCAGAAGGGAAGAAAGAAAACATCCCATTTGCAGATGGCATGATTGTCTACCTAAGAATACTAAGGAGGACGCATAAAAATTCCTAGAACAAATAAGTGGGTTCAGCAAAGTCGCGGGACGCAAGATGTAAGCTCTCTTGTATTATTTACTTTGTAACCTATATCTGTGAGTTATAATTTTTTTTAAAAGAAATGCGTTCGTACAACAGCAAACACCTTTCTATCAGCTGTGTCTAGGCGCCTGCTTCTCTCCTGTGCTGTCCTGCAGATATTCCGTGAGGAGACTATGGGAACCTTCACCTGAGAGAAGCCAGCTTCCTTTCCCGGAGCTTCTACAAACACACTGGGTCCAGTTTTGATTTGGGGACATTGACGACTATTTGATTTAACTGCCTTTCTGATTTCTCTCTATTTTCTGCATATTTTTCCGATGAGAACTTCTTTTTGAGCTTTATACATTTTACACAGAAATAAATTTCCGTCCGGTATAACTCACATTAACTAGATCAGTCTCCCTCTTGGTGCACAGGAGAGACTCAGAACCACACGGATGATGGTCTACATTGCCTAATGCTTGCATGTTCTTTTCAATTTTGTTCTGGTCTTGGAGTAGTTTGCTGGCATGCTCTTACAGGTCCTAACACTTTAGCTTGCCTAGTTCTACCCAAATTAACTTACAGACAGGGAAATGTGCAGTCCCAATTAGGTTAGAGTGCCAGAGACATTCAGCAGCAGATACCTACTCAGTTATCTGGGTGGGCTGAGGAAGAGTGACTTACTAAGTACAATGCAAATGTTAAAATTGTTTTCTTTTGTTAGTTGTACTAGTCTTCATAGTTGTGGAAGGGAATTGAGTGCTGTGTGAAGCCTAAATTCTCAAAAACCTTAGTTATTGCAAAGCCATGGCCCCAAAACAGAAATGTAGGATGTCCATCTTTATTAGACTGAAAGGTACATGCAGATTCATTCACCTAACTCTAAAACCAGATCAAATTAGGAGGAAAAGATTTTTTCAAAATTTAAGATAAAAGGTGATCACTGGTTCACCAAATTTGAGAATATAGACATTTTTATAAATATTAGATGACTCAACGTGAAACTGAACACTGACTACAAGACAAAAAGGTAAGACTATGAGATTTGTCTAGACGTTCCCTTTCAGGTCAATAAAACACATGGAAAAAATAATTCTTAGAGGAACTCTGATCCCCACGTTTACCACTTAATGTTTTCCCCTTATTTCTATTTATATATCACTCAGGTGTATCTTCCCCACGCTGCCCGCTAGCTGTATATTCACATGCTTGAAGGAACTCCTGAAATCATGAGCCTGGTGAATATTTAATGCATCCTACAGTAGCATATCAATATGAAGAAGAAATTTTCTTCTTTGGGATTTAGGTCTAAAATAGGTCAGCTATGGGGTGTCTGGGTGGCTCAGTCAGTTAAGCATTGGACTCTTTTTTTTTTAATTTTTTATTGTTATGTTAATCAGCATACATTATATCATTAGTTTTGGATGTCGTGTTCCATGATTCATTGTTTGTGCATAACACCCAGTGCTCCACGCAGAATGTGCCCTCTTTAATACCCATCACCAGGCTAACCCATCCCCCCACCCCCCTCCCCTCTAGAACCCTCAGTTTGTTTTTCAGAGTCCATCGTCTCTCCTGGTTCGTCTCCCCCTCCAGTTCGCCCCCTTCATTCTTCCCCTCCTGCTATCTCCTTCTTTTTTTTTTTTTCTTAACATATGTTGCATTATTTGTTTCAGAAGTACAGGTCTGTGATTCAACAGTCTTGCACATTTCACAGTGCTCACCATAGCACATACCCTCCCCAGTGTCTATCACCCAGCCACCCCATCCCTCCCACCCCCCACCACTCCAGCAACCCTCAGTTTGTTGCCTGAGATTAAGAATTCCTCATATCAGTGAGGTCATATGACACATGTCTTTCTCTGATTGACTTATTTCGCTCAGCATAACACCCCCCAGTTCCATCCACGTCATTGCAAATGGCAAGATCTCATTCCTTTTGATGGCTGCATAATATTCCATTGTGTATATATAACACATCTTCTTTATCCATTCATCTGTCGATGGACATCTTGGCTCTTTCCACAGTTCGGCTATGGTGGACATTGCTGCTATAAACACTGGGGTGCACGTACCCCTTCAGGTCCCTACATGTGTATCTTTGGGGTAAATACCCAGTAGTGCAATAAGCATTGGACTCTTGATTTCAGCTCAGGTCATGATCTCAGGGTTCTGAGATCCAGCCCCATGTTGGGCTCTGCACTCGGCAGGGAGTCTGCTGGAGATTCTCTCTCTCCCCCTGCCCCTCCCCACCCCCGTGCTATCCTAAATACACACATACATACATACATACATAAATAAATAAAATAGCTACTTTTTAATTTTTTGTAATTAGGAGTATCTAATATCCATGAAGTTTTCCATATTCTCAAATCTGACAAACAAATATTTGGTTTGGAATCAATATTAATTGCTAATAAACACTGCATTCAGGGCCTGTGACCTCGGACTCTCTTTTCCTCCTCCTCAGCCCTCTCACATGAGAAGGGTTTCCACAAGGAGGAATTGCTTTTGTTAAGACAATCGCTGTATTTGGCCAAGTTCTTACAGATTTCAGGCTAAAACTGACTGCTCCCCAGCAAAAACACTGTCACCTTGACCCTTAAACTTGGTGCCATGTTTTGACCTCAGGAAGAGAAAATGAGGAGCTTTATCCCTGCTGCTGGGGGCATGACTTCTGCACCATCAGTCAGGTACTCGCCGGCCCACAGGTCTTGGGGTAAGCTGCGTGCTTATCAAAAAAATTAAAAATAGTGTGATTAAATTTAATTTGCCATGAAAAATTACCTCAGAAAAATAAAATAGCTGTCATGAGGGCAGTCACAACTCTTGAAGCAAATGCGAAACGGTCCTGTCATCCAAATAGTGTTTATAGGCATCATTACCAGTGGAGTTCACTGCAGAAGTATCGGCTTTATTTTAATCTCCAATAACTCTGCCACTGATTTAGCTTTACTTACTTGTACATGTTGATTTTTGGCATCCAACCATGACCATTTCATAATGCTTTCAGTTCTATTACTTCATATCATTATTTTTTAATACGTTGCCTTTAGGACTCTAAAGAGCAGATATTTTAATGCCCTTAATATGGAAAAATTGCTATGTTTCCTACCAAGGAAAACCGTACCCCTGTGTCAGAATGGGGCATGCCAGCTCTGTGTGGTCTTTGCCTCTCCCACACCCTTGTCTCCTCCTCGGGGTCACTGAGCTGGATGCTGGGCTTCTCTTCCGATCCCCTTGAACACGGACCAGTTAGCAAACCTGCACTTTGCCCTTGCTTTGGCCTCACCAAACTTTTATTCTTCAGTGGAGGGCTTGACTAGCATCTTGAACTCATTCTTTCTCTCTTTTTAAAGTTGGGAACCATTTACAGGTGTTAAAGGCTGGTTGACTTCTGATAGAAAAACAAAAAGTCTTCAGGATGAAGAAAAAGTATTCTGAACTTAAAAGTAAAAGCCTAAGGTTTGAGACAAGACAGCATAGACTCACCTTTCTCTGACCCTCTCCTCTAAAGACTCCTAAGTACCTTGGGAATAGAAGTCATGAGAACATCATAAAGGGACTCTGAAAGGTAGGAGAAAGCAGACTGCCTGTGGCCTCAGGGCTCGGGCAACAACAGAGCAGTGTGTTTGCTGGATGCTGTTTTCATTCCGATGTGGGCACTGGAGAGCCCCGTCACTCGGAAGCACCAACAGATATGGACAAACAATCAACCACAGAAGAACTGTCTCCAGCCAATGATTCCACCAGAAATCTAGTGGAGAAATCCTCTGTCAGATGCCCACCTGGCATCGGCAGCCCACTCTGTTGGGGCATCTGCAAGGTTTCCCTGTTCTCCCCATGCCAGCCCCACATGCAGGGCTGGAAGCTGTGTTAGCAGAACCCATAAGCCGCTTCAAGCGCCAAGCAGTAATGGCCTGATCTGTCCCGGGGTCAGGGTCAGCACAGGGCAGGTGGAGACCCATCCCCCCCACACAGGGTAGCAGTAGCTGCATTGCCGGCACCTGTTGCACCAACCGGCCCAGTAGCTCCTGGCTCTCCATCCAGGGGCAGAAAAGGACCCAGGTCCGGTGTTTCCTAAGCCTCACACCTGAAGGCAGCAAGAGCCCAGGCGGCACTGACAAGGATTCTGGAGTTCCAGTGACACCAGGATAATGAAGCTGACCGAAATAACGTTGAAAGGGCTCCAGCAATGAAATGAAATTACCACTGGGACTACAGATCACAAAAATTGTCCAGCACCTACATGCTAGACCTAAAAAGAGTACATGCAAACAGAAGATGTAAATACGATCAAGAGACACAAATCACTGAGATAAGAAAATCAATTGACTCCAACATTGAGGTGAATAACACACTATAAATATCCAATAAGAATTTTGGAGCATTCATCATAAAATACCTTGAATACACAATTATATATTGTCTTGAAACACATTTAAAATGTTTTAAAAATATAGCAAAGAAATGCCATTTGAAAAAAGGACCCATTTGGAAATTATGGAACTGAAAAATACAACAATCAAAACTACAACTCTCTGGATGGTCTAAATAGTACAGTAGGAATGACAAAGGATAGAATCACTGACCATCAGAGAATGTGATAAAGATAACAATAGAAAATAATGAAATTAAATACAAACAATAGAGAATTTACTAAAACAAAAAAGCTGGCTCTGATAAAAATGAAATATCCATGAAATCAATTAATCATTAGCAAGACTGACAAGTACAAAAAAAAAAAAAGGAATACACACAAATTACCAAAGAATGGAACAAAGATCCTACAGATCTTGCAGCCAATAAAAGGATAATAAGAGATTACTACGAACAACTTTATGCTCATAAATTCAACAACAGAGAAGAAAATGACCAATTCTTTATAGTCCACAAATTACCAGAACTCACTCAGAGAAATAGATGACTGGAGTAGTCCTATAACCATGAAAGAAATGTGTATGTAAATTAAAAGCCTCTTGAAAAGAAATATCCATGCCCATATTGTTCCACTGAAGATCTTTACCAAATATTTCAAGAATTAGCCCCAATTTTACACAATCTGCCAAAAATAGAATAGGAGGGCATACTTTCCAACTCATTTTATGAGGCCAATATCATCTTGAAAAAAAAATAGATATAGGCAGTACAAAAAAAAAAAAAAAAGAAAAAACTGGAGACAAACTATCTCAGGAAGTTAGATACAAAATCCCTCAACAAAATATTAGCTAATTGAATCCAGCAATGTGTGCAAAGCATAATACAGCACAAACAATAGGACTCATTTCACGTATGCAAGGAAGACTGGTTCAATATTTGAAAATCATCGATGTAATCTCACATAAAATTCAAGAATAAAAATAATAAAATCTTATAAAGCCACACAAAGAAAGTGTTTAACAAAATTCAAAACATACTGATGATTAACAAAAAGAAGTCAGCATACTAGAAATAGGGAAACGTCTTCAACTTGATAAAGAGCATCTACAAAAAGACGATAGCCAATGTCACAAGAGTGGAGGACTGAATGCTTTCACTCTAAGATGGGGAGCAAGGCAAAGATGCCCACTCTGCCCACTGGTATCTGACAGAGCACTGAAGTGTGGGCCCATACAATACAAGTGTGGGCAAGAAAAATAAATAAAATTCTACAAATTGGAAAGGAAGAAAGATCAGTATCCCTTTTTACATAAGACATGATTGTTCATGTAGGAAATTCCAAAGAATTTACAACAAACCTGATAATTTACAACAAACCTTCAAGAACTGAGTTCAGCAAAGTTGGAAAATACAAGTTCAATACGAAATATCACTTGCCTTTTTCTATACTAACAATGAACGGGCAGAAACAGAAGTTGAAAGCATGATGCTCTTTAAAAGCACTCCAGAGGAAATGAAGCATTTAGTGTAAATCTATGAGAACATGGATAGAATCCATATATGAAAAATTACAAAACAAGTGTTAAAAAAATAAAAGAAGACCTAAATAAATGGAGAGACATACTGTGCTCATCCATCGCAAGTTTTCATATAGTAAAGACATCAGTTCTCCCAAAATTCATCTACAAGTTTAATGCAGTTGCTATCAAAACACGAGCAATGTAATTTGTAGATATACAGAAGCATATTCAAACATTTATATGTAAAGAAAAATGTCCTAGAATAGCCAAAATCATTTTTCAAAGGAAGAATAAATTGAGAGGAAGTATTCTTGTCTACTACAATCTTACGCTATAGCTGAATGAATTAAGACGGTGTGGCTCAAAGACAGACACATAGATCAATGGAATAACATAGGGAGCCCAGAAAGAGAACCGCACCAGTATGCCCCACCGATTGTCGATGAAGATAAAAAAGCAAGTCAAAGGAGGAAGAACAGCCTTTAAATAAATGTTGTTGAAGAAACTGGATTTCTATAGGCAAAAATGTGAGCCTGGACCAAGCCCATATCCAGTATAAAAGTACATCAAAACAGACTATGAAATCCAGAAAAGATATTTAGTGTGTATCTTTGTCTCTGCTCCCCTGGGACTACCTGAACAGCGCAGAAGGAATGATGCCAACACCAACATGTACCTGTGTTTCCTCTAGATTCAGTTTCTACAAACGATGGTAATCTTACCCTTTATAAATGGTTTCCTTTTGGCCACGGTATTCTTCCTCCACTCTCCACCCTGCGCCTCACTGACCCCCACAGCTGTGGGGTAGGAAAGACATTCCCAGCCAGACCAGGATGAGTCGAGAGGCACGTTCCTCAAGCCCTCAGACCCTTGACGGCGGGCTGTGATGGTCCCTTCCCAGAAGCGTCTCTTCCTCCCACCTGATTTCCTCAAGTCTGGGCGCTGTGCCTCACCTAGTGTTTTCTTCAGCACCTGCGGGGGGGTACCCGAATACGGTGTTCAATCGTTTTGGTTGCATTGATTTTTATAATCAATTTGCACAGAGATTTAAATCAACTCTCTCTGTGGTTTGCTTTGATTTGAACTATTTGATTTTGAGGTGAATTCAGATGAAGTCAGACACTAAGCCTGAGTGGAAACTGAGAGATTCCCCAAATCTAGTAGCTTGTAGCCACTAGCTGGTGAGCACAAGACCTCTGAGTCACAAACACATGAATTTCAATCCTCTCTCCACCACTCAGGGGCATGTGTGATCTTAAATTATTAGCCTCAGCACTTTCCATCTCTAAGACGGGGTAAAAACAGTAGCTACTTCATGGTGTAAAGTTAAGTGAAATTCGGTAACAGTACCCATGTATTTGATTATGATTATCACCATACTATTCCTTCATTGGAAAGATGAGTTATCACCAAGCGCGGTGGCCATACAAACAGTAGAGCCGCGTCTATGCCGACAACCTGCACTCGTATGCGGCTTGATTTTTGAGCATAGGGTTAATGTTAGTTTCAACGTTCTCAGGTATGTTTTGTAGACATGTACACAGTGTGTGGGTTTGGGGGCACCTGGGTGGCACAGTCGGTTAAGCGTGCAACTCTTGGTTTCGGCTCAGGTCATGATCTCAGGGTTGTGAGATGGAGCCCCAAGTCGGGCTCCGTGCTGAGTGGGGAGTCTGCTTCAGACTCTCCCTCTCCCTCTGCACCTCCTGCTTGTGCTGTCTCTCTGTCTCTCAAATAAATAAATAAAATATTTTAAAAAATAAAGTGTGTGGGTTTTGAGGATTTAAAAAAAGAGCATTCATTAATTTTGGAAGGTTAACAAACTGGTTAATGAGCACAGATATCTCTGAACAAGCTGATAGGAAAATTACGGACTTTCCCCGACTGACTCATGGGACACACGTCCTGGAGTTGGTACATTATCACATACTGGGTTTCCTTGTTCTTTGTTACATACTGGAACTCAGCGCGTGGTTCACACCAAGTATCACCACCATCACAAAATCACAGTAACACTGATTAAAGTCGTGGCACTGAGCACTTGGGTCGCCACGGCCAGCCACCAGCCTGTGGACTTGGGCGGCCTCACCCAGCGCTCCCGAGTCAGGCACGAGGGTCTGACACAGTCTCCCTCCACTTCCATCTCACGGAGCTCACTGAATGGTAGCTGCAGAGTGTTTTCCTCTCTTCGTCCACAACAAGTTCACTCAGCGGCACTAACAGGCTTTCTTCGAGTGGAGTTTTCTATTACTAACTGCATCACATCACTAGTAGGTTAGACTCAAGGAGGAAGAAAAGGTGCTTAGATTAGACAAGTTCTCACTGCTGAGCAGAAGTTTAGAAACTATGATCGCCTATTTTTTTCATAGACCGCAAGACAGTCCTTGGGATTTGACTGCAAGTTTCCTCTAGGACAAAGGGTCTTTCTCATCCTCCTAGGACAAGACACTTTCTTTCTCTCTTTTTTTTTTAAGATTTTGTATTTTATTTTAGGGAGAGAGTGAGCGTGAGCAGGAGGGGCAGAGGGAGAGGGAAGGAATAAATCCAAAGCAGACTCCACGCTGAGCACAGAGCCCCACATGGGGCTTGATCTCATGACCTTGAGATCATGATCTGAGCTGAAACCAAGAGTCGGATCCTTAACCGACTGAGCCCCCACAGGCGCCCCAGGGCAGGCTACTTTCTAAGTCTTCCTTTCATGAATTTGTCTCTCAAGTTGGCATTTGTAAGGGATAAAGGGCTATGATTCTTGGGATTTTGTTCATTTTACTGAGATATGCAATGATAACATAATACTTTCCAAACTGCTGATACTTGAGAGGACCCACTCATGTTCAATATAAATTAAAGCTATAACATCCACTCCCGTATACACCACAACTTGATATCTAGATAAAAGTTAGCTGGTGCTTGGGTGTAATATGTCCAACTGTTGACTTACTTAACTCTACAACCGAAACCAGTGATGGACTGTGTGTTGGCTAACTGAATTTAAACTTTTAAAAAAGTTAGTGCTTATATGAGTGAAAGTTCACATAACTGAGGTCTGTACCCCCTTCCCTCCTTTCTTATTCCTCACGGCGTAGACTTTACAGACAGGAATAAGAAGGGTCCTGTGGCTAAAAACAGCACGGAATCACATACAGGATCTTTCCATACTTACCAATATGATCTTGTCACGTCTGCATTATTTAAGTAGAAATCATTTATTTTACTTCTGTTGATCCCTAAACACATTTTGCCAGTAATACTTATTGCTTATTACTGTATATCTGGAGGTGTGGGGGGATGATATTAGTTTGCTCACTACTCGGAAGTTTGTATTTTGGGGAGAGAAGGCATTGGTCCTATTCCTGGGAAGAGGAAGGGGCGGCGGGGTGGGGTGCTGCAGGGTGAGGTAGGGATGGCAGTGGGGGGGGGGCGGCAGCCTGGGCGGGGACGACGGGGTAGGGGTGCCACAGGGTGGGGCCGGGGCGGCGTGGTAGGGGTGCGGCACCATGAGGCAGGGGCGGTGGGGTAGGGGTGCGGCAGCGGGGAGGCGAGGCTCTGCAGGAACCGCACAGGTGTGGGAAGATGCATCTTGCAGCACTGTTTCTGAGAGGTGAGTGAGGGAACCCGAGTTCCCCCAGGGCCCTGCAGCCTGCTATGGGGTTTTGTCACAGAGTCTTTTGGGGCCAATTGGGAAGAGTTTAGTGAGACTAGCTAAAGGAATGAAGCCCTCCTCCTGCCAGGATTAATTCAAAATGATCCTGCTATTAGAAAAGTATGCAAATCTTTCTTTATCAAAAGTATCTAGGTGACACTGGTACCTTTATTTTTTTCTTGGATGCCTTTTCCTCTGAGACCCTCTTGTATTTGTTGACAATACAATGACCTTTAGCCTGTGTCCTTTGAGGTTCTCTGCACATGGTCAAGTTTGTTAGTGTCCTTTTTAAAGTACAGCATTCTGAGAAGAATGGTTAGACCACCCCAGTAAGGCCTGAAGTTCTTCTAGTTCTGTGTGTCTTTTCGTGCCAACATCTCCCTACCCAGAAGTTTAGATGCGGCCCTGTTCTCTTCTAGTCCTAAACCAAGCAGCGGGAATTTCGGGAACCGTAGCTTGACCCATCTCAAATGCCAACACCTTCACCGAAGACATTTTCCTTTGAAGATAGGTGCATCTTAGGAGACTAAGCATGCAAGAGCCCAGCACCCTTGCCCATCCATTGCTCACACAGGGCTCTGGGCTCTGAAAACCCTGCAGTGTCCACCGTTGGCTCCCGCAGGACACCTGAAGGTTGTTTCTACACAGAACCCCCTTCCACCTGTGAACAGGAAATAATGCTCTACCAGAATATCCCACCACACTCTGCAAAACCACCGTGTGTTCGATTCACCCCTGCCCACCGGGGGGAATTGTGATATAGCTCTGTTCCCCCTTCAAGGCCTTCCCACCCCATTTTCCCAGTGATTGGGGAAGGCCCCTGTCTTTGAATACTGTGCCTTCTCATTCAGTTTACATCCCAACCGCCACCACCTTAGAAAGGCCTTTGCTAAAGACTCTATTTTCCTCGTTTGCTTTCTCAAAGTCCCTATCACAACAGAAATTCTGTTGCCAATTTAAGCGCCCAAGTCTCACCGCATGAGGTGTAGATCAAAGGAGGGATGGAGACCGGAGGCCTTTAATAAGTCCGCCACACACCTCCCCCTCCTCAACACCACACATGCGCACACACATCCATATAAAACACCCACCATATCCCCATAAATGACTAGCATGCCCACACCTGCCTGATTCTATCTACTGGTAACTCCTTCATTCCTAGTTACACTGTGAGATACGAGAAGCAAAGATACGATGGGAATTGCCAGGTAAACTTAATGTCTCTCAATTTGGCTCTTAACCAGTTAGCATTAAAGAATTTTGTCAAAAATCTTTATCTTATGACTGCTAATTTTATATGTCACCTTGACTAGGCCACCCATGGGATGTCCTGACATTGGCCAAACACTTTTCTGGGTGTGTCTGTGAAAGCGTTTCTGAATGAGATCAGTGTTTGAACTGGTAGACTGAGTAAAGCAGATTGCTCTTCTTAACATGGTGGGCCTCGTCTAATCAGGTGAAGGTCTGAATGGGCCAAAAAGACTGACCCTTCCCCCCAGTAAAAGGGACTTCCTCCTGTCTGACTATCTTCAAACTAAGACATCTGCCTTTTCTCTCCGTGGACTTTAGCTGAAACACTGGCTCTTCTTGGATCTCAAGGCTACCAGCCTTTGGAATGGAGCTACACTACACCATTTTGACTCTCCTGGGTCTTGGGCCTTTCAGACTCGAAACTCAACTACGCCAGCTACTGCCCACTCTCCTGGGTCTCCAGCTGACAGGTGACAGATCATGGTGCTTGTCAGCTGCCATAACTGCACGATGCAATTCCTTACAATAGATATCTCTCCAGGGGGCGCCTGCGTGGCTCAGTCAGTTAAGCGTCTGCCTTCGGCTCAGGTCATGATCTCTGGGTCCTGGGATGGAGCCCCACATCGGGGTCCCTGCTCCGCAGGGAGCCTGCTTCTCCCTCTGCCTCTGCTGCTCCCTCTGCTTGTGTTCTCTCCCTCTCTCTCAAATAAATAAATACAATCTTGAAAAGTAAAAAAAGAATATATGTCTCCATATATATACATCCTTTGGCCTTGTTCTATGAAACCCTAACTAATAAAAATCTCTATAAAACTAAGTGAAAATTAAGCTTGTTCCCAACTAAATATATGTTTTGTAGACATACTAATTTCTATCTTTCAAATGTATGTTGATGCTTTTATAATTAATCAAATACATATTAATTTGGAAAAAGTATTAATAATTTTCTTGTAGTTGTCATTTTTCACATATTTTTCCAGCCAGGAGATACTAACACAACGACTATTTATGGGATATTTTCATGTGATCAAATGGTCCTCATAGAGAAACAGTAGCCTGTATTAGGAATTTGAAAGCCTGGTTCTTAAAATGATTTTAAGTAATTCAAAAGGGAAAATGAAGTGGCTGGAATTCCAGCTCCTTCTGCAGGCAAGCTGCTTCCTCCTCCAACACGGCCCGTGTTTTCCAGCACAGACTGCTGAAACATGACTGTCCTCCTTGTGCGTCTGGTGGCCGTGGCTGAGGGGGTGGCAGAGCCTGAGGAGACCCTTGTCTTATGAAGCACCTGCACAGGTGAGGCCTGCAGAGTTCACAGGCATGGGAAGGCGACTCTCCACCGGACGGGAGAAGGGGAGATTTACTCCTAACTGAGAAGCTTCAGAAGAATTCGGGCTTGAGAGTCTCAGGTCTGCTCCTCACGTGTCCCCATCCTGTCTCAGGTGTCAGGGCATCCAGCTTTTCCTTTGCATAAAGAACCAGAAATCTGCACATTCTGTCCCTGGGCGCCTGTGCCATGACTCTGACTGGGTCCTGGCCTCCATGTTCACTCTAGTCCCGCTGCTGTAGCTGGAGATGGGGTCTCCTGGGATTTTGCCTGGGACAGCCTCTGGCTGTCACAGAACGTCAGGGTAGGACTGGGCTCCTTTGAGCCTGTTATTTGGTTTGCCAAGCGTCCAGAGCCTGTCCACTCCACAGCCCCTCAATCCCATAATTATCAGCGGCCCGTCCCAGGCTACCATGAACATCGCACCTGTCGGACACGACCCAGACTTCGCAACAGCATCTTTAGAACTGGCCGTGCCGCAGCATCAGAGAGCCTGCCCCACCGACTCTGACCAGCAGCGGGTTCTGGTTCTCCATCACTGCTGGATCACAGAATAACCCAAACCCATCATCTCCTCTGAAGTCCGCTTTCCGGGGTCACACATTATATCAGCCTGGGTTCCCCAGAAACCAGAGCCAGATCGAAGGCTTCCTGGCTCCGGTGACTTTTTCAGGGGGTGCGATCCCAGGGAGCAGGAGGGATGAGGGAAGGGAGGAGGAAGACGCAACAGGAATGTGCGTTACTCAGCTGTCTCCTGCTTGGTGTGGTCACGACTTCTTCAGACTCGCCGGGCCACCTCCTGGGGAGACACATAGCGGGTCTCCCTAGAGCGGTCTGCAGTGAGAGGAGAAAAGAATCTGGCCGGCAGCTCTCCCAGAGGTTTGTCACCTGTGACATCCATCTCCACTTCTGGGCCTCGTGGGCATTGGTGGCCCCAAGTGGCATCTCAAGTCTTCGTGTCAGTAAAGAATCCCTGAAGCAGGGAGGGGTGGGTGCGAGCACGTCCGAGTTTGGCCATGGATCTGGGCTGCTGGAAGAGCCAGCGCTGCTCCAGCTGCCTGAGCCCCCACCCCCTTGTTGGTGCAGGGGAGGCCGAGGCGCCAGGGCAGGTGGCCGGTCTGGATGCAGATACCCATCAGGCCACCATCACGTGGGGCCTCTCGTACAGGTGCATGGTTTAGCATAAGGCCCCGCCCTCAGCAGGCGCCCATCCCGACTTCATTAAGTCAGTTAATACGTAGGTGGTCAAAGGCATGATGAGATGGATTGATGAATCCTTGGTTTAAAGGTAATTCTTCCTGCTTTTATTTTGCTATCATAGACATTCATTGAGCTCAGGCCCAAAACTTGATTACAGCTGTTAGCGATGATGAGTGATCCTGGGAACGCTGGGAAATGCTTCCTGCCGATCCAGTTTTCTCATCAATAAAGCGTGCGTGTTGTCTGTGTGTTTGGCACGGGGAGCAGGGCCGCCCTCGGTACTGCAGCGGCTGCTAATCTAATTTGCCAAAGAATAGTCTCTGTGACCTAATTCTCAATCTGCTACAGGATTGAGATGAAGACCAAATCATCTTAGAGGGTCTAATAATCTCGTTTCGATCGATCAGTTTCTTAGGCGGTATCCTTTGGTGGAGACTTTTCAGATAAGTAAAGAAAATTAGGTTGAAAGCAAAATGCGTCTTTCTAAGATGCGGCTCGCCAGCCCGCTCAGCCCGGGGCAGCCGGGCAACCTCTCCTGGGTGCGTTTGGGGCCCGCGGAGGGGCATTTACTGTACTCAGGCGAAGCCGGCTGCCGAGCAGCTCACTGAATAAAACACTGCGCTTTCTCCCATTGACTGCCTGAAATAAAATAATCTATGATGCATGAACAAGTCTAAATGAAATAATAATATCCTTAGCAGTGAAAAACGGATTGGTAATACAGTAATTGAGCAGATTTATTGCCATCTCCTTGAGCTAGCCTGCTGAAACAGCCGGCTATTTTATTTAATCTCATATCAGAGGAATTACTGGCTGGTAATCCATTGTTAAACATCATTTAGAATGATGGATGAAAATGTCAGCTTTTCCAACATAATCAATTCATATCTCATTAGCACATATTATTTATGATTCTCATAATGGGACCTGCAGGGGTCTCCAGGGGCAGGTGGAGACCTCAGCTGTTGTCGAAATGAGATGAGATATACTGTAGCTTATGAGTTAATAACTGCATATAAAAAAATACTTCTCCACAGTATTGATTGTTCTTACCATTTTACGAATGAATTGAGTGACCGGGCTGCCCTCCCCGCGGTGTGGGGCTGTGTGTTCTGGGTCTGGCCGCGCGTCCACCTGTGCTTTTGAGGACTCCTAATTTCACTGAGAAGACTTTCACAATAATAATTTAGCTCCAAATGTTTTTAAAATAATAGACTAATTTAGGAGAAGTTCCCCCATGCAGCAGAAAAGCCAGCCCCTGAATGTCAAGGACCAAGACGCCCTTTGCCGCGGCGTGGGTGCCGTTAGGGATGGGGGCATTCTTTTCCCCCTCACTACCTATGAAGATAAATCGCCATATTTCTTCAGCTCCAGCTCGGCTGCTTTTTAAGGATACTCTCTACTGTGTGCTGCCTCCAAGACCAATGAAAAGCAAACCTTGATTCATGGACTTCATGCAGCTGATGGGGCGTCAGTAATCACGGGCCCAGTGTCAACCGTTGCCGGAGTTAAACTGCATTGGAGAATCATTTTATGCTTCAGCTCATAAACATCAATAAAGGAAAATGAGTAATAAATGACTGTCTAGAGTACAAAGGACCAGCTCATATTTCAGATGAAAATGAAGACAAAATGTAGCTTTTATTTGCCTGTGGAATTCCCATTAACTGCATCACTGACAAGAGAGAGCTGGATCAATAGCTGGCCGGCCGCAGAAAACCGTTTCTGGCTGTTCAGCAGCCAATGCAAAAGGAAAACTGTCATATTGTGATCTTTATCAGGTAATCTTCATTACACCAGACCAATGATATATGTAGATGCCGGTCAGCTAGGGGCACTTCTAATTCTTGGTCCTATTTGTGGTTTGAGTGTAGAGCAATCACAAATTATTTGTTTACGGTGATGAAAAATCTTCAATGTTCATTCCTTTTATTCTTTTTATAGGTAATCCATATCTGGGAACTTTCTCTGAAGACTACTTTATTCACTCAGGATTTTTAAGAAAGTATTATATCAAACGTTACCTTCCTGCCCCCTCTGAGTAAAGAAGAACCTGCCAGACTGTGATAGGCTTAACAAAGCGATCTGTAAGCTCCTTCTCCAAGTTCTGGGAGGGAATTCTGCTTTCTCTGTGAATTGCTCTTCTCCCTTTGATTGAACAGAAAGGGCTGCTAGCCAGGACGAGTGGAAATGAATGCTTCCTATGACATGCAAACATAGCAAAATATGTCTCTCTTGCATTCTGCGTGCCTGCAAGGAGAAAAGGGGGAGGGAGAGAAAATACATTCTATTTCGTGAGAAATAGGGTCAGCCATGTCAGGAAGAACTCATTTACATGAATGCCATGCTAAAATGAAGGAATTCCATGTTGCCTATCAGGAGGGGCTCAGGGTAATGGCAGCTGGGAAACACCCCACAGAGTGATGAGTTGACAAGAGACAGAGTGGGGAAGAGGCAAGACTTTCCTTAGAAGAGACAGAACGGAAGGTAGGAAGACGGTGAGCTGTAGTTACTCTAACATTTCCCATTTACTGGAAACCTTTGATCCTGGAGGGGTGGTCCTGATGGGCTCATCAAATATCATTACATCCTTAAGAATCTTTATAAAGGAATGAAACTGACCACTGTTGAGATTTCTCACCATCCTGGATTTCCTGAATTGAACTGAGAAATCTGCCGGGTCCTACAGACCCATCTGAAGGATGTCAGTATGTCTGATTGTTTTTACTCCTTGAGATTACTCTTTTCAGTATTTAAATGCCTTATTTTATACACATGTCTCCTCTCTCTCTTTCTCTTTTACCATCAATGGCCAGTTTCATCTAACTGAATAATATAAATTTGACACTCCTGTCAAATTCATCCTGCCATGTGAAATGTGTTCACTTTCTATAGAAGGTGAAACTTTTACAGGATGGTAGAGGAGATGTTAGCTGAAAATGCAATTTATGTAAGAAATCTAGTAGATGGTCCCTTATATCATCATATATCTACAAAGGTATTTGCCACCAAAGAACCCTATCACAGAATCTCTAAGAGATTCTATTCTTTTTATGCCCAGCTGTTTTGGCCATCAGCCCTTTTTATTGTTCAGATGTCAGTGACACAAGAATGGTAGCAGATGTGATGTCTGGACATGCTGTTACTTCCTCTGCATTCTCAAGGAAGTGGTTCCATAATTAAAAAGGGCGACTTAATCAATTTTCAAATGTAGTATCTGGAACTTCAAAAGACCTGCAAGAATGATTCTGATGGTTTTTCTTGGCATGTTTTCTCCAAGAAGAGGAATCACTAAATAAAGCTTCTTGCAATCAACACCCCATGTTCTGCCTGCCATACTAATTATTTCAGAAGCTGGTGATGGTTACGTTCAGAATTAGTACAGAGTAGCCAAGCAGACATGTGGCCTTTAAAGGTTGTCTTGCTCTCTGCCATTAATGTATTCACCCCAAATTCATAAATACATGGATAAAGCTAATCACCACCATTGGATTCAACTGAGATTTTGGATAATTTAAATGACTTCTCTTCCCCATCATTGTTTTCAGGAAAACGACTTCTTAGTTAGCTTAAGAGTCAACAAACAAAAATTTGACTGCCAAAGAATGTCAATGAAACAGGAGACAAAATTCAACTAAGAATCCTCATACACGTGGAAATTAACACAACCACTTGGGAGAAGGCAGTTTCTCAAAATGCTTAACAGAGAGTTACCAAGTGATCCTCCAATTCTACTTCCAGGCATGTAATCAGGAGAAATGAAAACATACCACCACACAAACCCTTGTGCTCAGATGTTCCTAGCAGCATTATTCATAATAGCGTCAAAGTGGAAGTGGAGATGTCCATCCACTGATGAGTATAAACAAAATCCCGTACGCCCACACAATGGAATGTGTCCCAGCAATAGAAAGTTACAACGTGGTGAGCATGGTACAGTCTGGATAAACCTTGAAAACACGATGCTAAGTGAGAAAGAACAGACAAAAAAGGCCACATATTGTGCAGTTCCCTGTACGTGAAATGTCCAGAATAGGCAAATCATAAAGACAGAAAGCAGATTAGTGGTTGCCCGGGGCAATAGGGGGCTGAAATGAAGAGTGACAGTTAACAGACAATACCTCTTTGGGATGATGAAAATGTTCTGGAATTAGATATTGGTAATGGTTGCCCACTCTGTGAATGTACTGACAGTCACTGAGCTGTATACTGTAAATGGGGGAATTTTATGGGATATGAACAATATCTCAATAAACTGTAAGTAAAAGAAACTAAGGACAAATGGGACACTTTCTGACAAAAATAGGTGTAATATCAATGAAAACTAATATCCTTCAGGGTGTTAGGCGTGTGTTTAGGGTGTTTCTCATTTCTCTGCTGGCACAACATATCAGAGGAAAAATTTTTCTGTGGTCCCTACAATTCAAGATACAAAATTAAGTAATGTCACCAAGTCAATCTGTCAGCCAACAGGTAATAACTATTGAGCCCCCACCAAGTCCATGGAATTCAGCTGAGGAATTCATAAGACAGCACATAATAGTGACTGATTACAACTGATCTATCTACTTTAAATATAGTATGGAAAGAGGAGAGACAAAAATCACCCAACCCTCAGCCTCTTCATTGTTGCTACCACTACAGCTTCATAGAAATCTGAAGCAAACCCTTTCCAGGGAACACTGGGCATGCTCCTGTCAGGAAGGAGAAAATCAAGGTTCAATATTTGCAAGCCGAGTGGAGAAAACCATGTCCTAGAGCCTACATTGATGATGTAGATGAAAAGACTCTGTTGAGCTATTTGCATCTAATTAAATTAACTTTCATTCATGTTATTTCGGTAAATGAGCACCTAATAAACATCTGCTCTATGCAAGCCGTAGGCTGAATATTATGAGAAACAAGCATATTTAGGCTGAGGCTCGTAGGAGCTTATGATTTGGCTGGAGAGACTCCATAATATGTGTGGATGCCCAGCAAGGAGATGCTCTTTTCTGGACTGAGACTCCATCTGTGTTCCTGACTGGCTGTGCCAGTAGGATTTAGTGACTCGGCTCGTATGAGCGCTCATTTTCTCATTATTTACAAAGTCGAGGTAATGGTGTCTGCCCCCCTTATCCCCGTAGAATCAGTTTCATGGTCAAATGAGATAATGCATAAGGATTAATTCTATAGTAGAAACAAAATACGCAGTCAGAGGCATTTTCTTTGGATTCTAGGGGTAAAATGGCTTTCAAGAGGGTGATAAGAGATGTCATCTGTAACATGAAGAATGCTAAGATTTTTCTGGCTAAAGAAAATAGTCTATTCACAGAGGAGGTGTCTTCGTCTGTTTGGGCTGTTACAACAAAATGCCATAGACTGGGGAGCCTGTAAAGAGCAGCCCCACAGTTCTGGAGGCTGGGAAGTCCAAGATCAAAGTGAGAAAGACAGCCAGTAGGGGTGGCTTTGCTACATCCTGGACCCCATGTCTGGAAGGCGGTGGAAGTTCTGCTCAAGCATTTCTGTTAATGGCAAAAACAGAAGCTCAGGAAGGCAAACCCAAGCACAGAAACACATCCCCAACACTGTGCTATCTGTATCAGCCAATACGCCAATGCCCAACTCAAGTCACACACCTGAGCCTGAAATACATTCTGCCACCAAGGCACCAAGGCAGACACGTGGACTCACAGCACTGTTTTAGAAGAGGAAAGATTCAGGAGCAAATATTCTCCCCAGCACAGCTGGCTTGGCGGAAGGTTAATATGGGGCATAGTCAATGTGCTATCCACATGATAGTTTAAAAAGCAGATATTAAAAGACATTTCGTTTCCTGAGATTAAGAATTCCTTATATCAGTGAGAGCATCTGATACATGTCTTTCTCTAATTTCGCTCAGCATGAGGGTGGGAGGGATGGGGTGGCTGGGTGATAGACATTGGGGAGGGTATGTGCTATGGTGAGCGCTGTGAATTGTGTAAGACTGTTGAATCACAGACCTGTACCTCTGAAACTAATAATACATTATATGTTAAAAAAAAAAAGAAGAAGAAGAAGATAGTAGGAAGGGAAAAATGAAGGGGGGAATTCAGAGGGGGAGAAGAACCATGAGAGATTATGGACTCTGAGAAATAAACTGAGGGTTCTGGAGGGGAGGGAGGTGGGGGGATGGGTTAGCCCGGTGATGGGTATTAAAGAGGGCACGTATTGCACGGAGCAGTGGGTGTTATACGCAAACAATGAATCATGGAACACTACATCAAAAACTAACGATGTAATGTATGGTGACTAACATAACATAATAACATTTTTAAAAAAATAAAAAATAAAAGACATTTCGTGTCTGAATAAATCAAGAAAACATGATTTTGTGAAAACTGAGAGTCAATGAATGTTTTCAAATGAGAGTTGGCTTTGGAAGAAAGATGCTCTAGATGCCACTAGAACAGGTTTTCAGTGCCCCTGGGACACCCAGTTCCTTTGTCTCCTGCGGCAGCCACATCTTTTCCCGCTCCATGACCCACACCACAGTTTGATTCTTCTCGCCTCACCCAATGGCACCCTCAATTTATTTAGACCTGTTGGTCCACTGGACGCACCCAGAAAAGCTTCAATATAATAGGAAAATAATAGTCACTAATTTCCACAAAAGGGATTGTATTCGTTTTCTCTTGCTGCTGTAACAAATCACTACAAACTTAGCAGTGCGAAACAACATGTCTATTATCTTGCAGCTTCTGCAAGTCAGAGGTCAAGCATGGAGTAGAAGGTTCTCTGCTCAGGGTCTCTCGCAAGGCCAAAGTCACAGAGCAGGCCAGACCGGCCACAAATCTGGAGTCTCTTGGGGGAGAATCTGCTTCTGGGCTTATTCAGGTTGTGGCCGTATACGTTTCCATATGGCTGTGACACTCCGGTCAGCTGGGTCCATCTGCAGCTTCCAGCGCCTCCGCATTCCTTGTTGGTGGGATCCTTCCCCTTGAAGCCAGTGTCCGATCTGCCTCATGCTTCAAATCACTCTGGCTTCTCCTGCCACGCCTTTCTGACTTTCTCTTCTGTCTCTCTTTTAGGGCTTTCGTGGTTCCGTTGGGCCCACCCGTGTAATCCAGGATAATATCCTATTGTAAGGTCAATTGATAGTAACCTTAATTATCTGTAACCTCAATATATCTGTAAAATCCCTTTTACCTTATAAGGTGATCTATTCACAGGCATAGTGATTCAACACACTGAGGGATTAATTAGGGCATCCTCTTCTGGAAGGCCCCAATTCCACCCCACCAGCAGTGGAACAGCCTCCTACTGGAGAACACCCTGAACCAGGCGCCATCTGTACCACCTATGTTTTGGATCATCCACATCCGTGCCTTAACCCTTTCAGTGTCCTTTCTTGGTTAGCTAACATTTTTCTCTGGATTAATCCAAGTTTCAAAACTCTCCAGAAGCCCCTTACACACCCTCTCCAGCACTCATTTTCAGAAAACAATTTGCCTTTTACTTAATTGAAGGAAGGGAACGCACCTATGTCTCCCCAATAAATGCACCTGTATCTCCAGCATTCACTTCCTTCACTCTGGACTCGGACATAAATGCATTCATTACCTTACTGAAGCCTTTGCCCTTCAGCTCATTGCTTCCAAACCCCGGTCCTGAGAAGGATCTCTCTAAAACTCCCATGTGTATGATCAATATTCCCTTCCCTTCTGATTTCAGTCTACATGTTAAGCTCTCTCCACCTGCATCCAAAGAAAACTCTCTTGCACTGCACAGAATACTCTACCTAGCAATCTCTCCCCTCCTTGTCCAACCAAACTTCTCCAACGCTGAGCTCCCCTTCGCTCTGAAGATGGCTCATCCATTTCTCTGCATTCTGTCACCCATCGTGTCATTCCAACTCCACCACCTGACTAAACTTATTTCCACCATGTTGGTCCATTACCCTCTAATGGTTGATTCAGGAATACCATTTTGAATTATTTTCTTACCTCACCATCTATGGCCTGAGAGACTGATTATCTTTCATTGTAACTCGAGTTTTTGGACCTTCGGTCTACTGTGGTCCCCTGGTACTCTTCCTATCGCTTCTCCTGACCCTTGACCTCCTCCTACTGGACGCTTTCCTGGGTAAGCTTTTGCACTCACCCACCCTAGTGGGCTCTGTCTTCCCCAGTTTGGTGATTGCTCACAAACTCAGCGCAGACCTTCCTCCAAGAATCAGACTCCTCTACCTACTGAATGGCGTGTCACTGTCATCTAGATATTTACAACGACTTCAAACTCAACAAAGTCAATCTGAACATATACTTTCCCTTTGATGAGTCCCTTATCCCTCTATTTGTCTTGCTCTCCTCCACTCTTTTTGTCGGCTTCTGTGATCTACTCATTCCCTCAAACTTGAAAACTGACATTTATAATCAATGTTTAGAATCCTTTATAGCCAGTTAGTAACTAAATTCTCCAGGTTTTACTTTCTGAACTTTTAACCGGTCTGTCTTATTCTTTCTCTCCAAGGAAGGGTACCGCCATCGTTTAATCCATTATCAACTAAGAGATTCCTAAAACAGCCCCCCAAATAGCCAGGAGAATCCACCTAGATGAGAATCTGTCATCTCACTCTCCAGCCACTCTCCAAGGCTCCCTGCCTCTAACAAGTTAAAGCATTCACCCATGATCAAGATCAGATGTGAATCTGTTCACCCATGGTCAAGATCCTATGTGAATCAGTTTACCCATGGTCAAGATCAGACATTAGTTAGGCCTCCTGTGGTCAAATCAGACATGAATTAATCCACCCATGATCAAGATCAGACATAAAGTATTCTACCCATGGTCAAGATCAGACATGAATTAGTCCACCCATGGTCAAGATCATATGTGAATCAATCTACCCATGATCAAGATCAGGCATGAATCAATTCACCCATGGTCAAGATCAGACATGAATTAGTACACCCATGATGAAGGCCAGACATGAAGCAGTTCATCCATGATCAAGATTGGACATGAAGTAGTCCACCCATGGACAAGTTGAGACATGAATTAGTCCCCCCGTGGTCAAGATCAGACATAAATTGGCCCACCCATGATCAAGATGGGACATTGGTCAGTCCATGCTGTCCTCTCCACCCTCTCTTTCACTTTCTGCTCTCCACTTTCATTTTATGTTATAGCAACTATAACCTCTTTGTGATTTCTTGATACACCTTGCTTTTCTTCATTATGTGTATAATTTGGATTCTGTGGGAAGAGGTGACCTTTCTGCAACACTTACCTTCCTCACCATCGCCCTTCTTCAAGTGAGCAACTCAGAGTTTTCCTTTGGACATGGCACAGTGGTCGCTTCCATCTGCAGGCTCAAGCTGAAAGAGTGGCCATTCCTTGGATTCTCATTGAATATCTTGTACCCTTGGATTTATCATGTTTAATCTCATAGTCTGTTCACTTCTCTAATAGATCATGACTTCTCTGAAAATAGTACTTACAACATTCGTGAAGTCATCAGTAAGCTAGCTGAAATGAATCAAAATGCAGATTGAAGGACAAACGCATGAAACAGTAGTGGAGTGACATGCTGGCATGCAATGTGCTGCAGCAGGAATACAAATCTTACATGGCGGGCCGGGTGTCAGCACACCGTGAGCTGTGGGATGGTGTGAGGGCTGGGTAGGTCATGCACCCTGAGCACTTGCCAAGTGCTCCTTAAAAAGACAGTTTATTTCATCCCCTTCCCGTGGCTGTATTTCACAAACTACCTAAGGTGGTTTCCTTGAAGGCAGAATATTTAGCTCTTCCTGAATGAGGAGCCACAAGTCACAAATGTTGACCTTCACTTTGCTTTGGGGATCATACTGTGTTACTTGAGAAAGGGGAGTACACAGCTGAGCTGACTAAAGTTTAAGTTGGAAGCAAGCAAACAAACAAAAACCTGAACTCAAAAATAAAGACTTAATGAAACAGTTTAGTATGAAATAATTGCATAAAAATATATCATGAAATGGTATTGGAATTTATGAAATCATAAAATAATAAATTTGTCTGCATACATCTGGGTTTAAAAATAAATTTCACAAAATTTATCAAGTGCCTTGTGTCAACTTTAACTTCTCTACTAAAACCAGAATATATCTAGAGTGACACAGATATAGATATATTGAGATATAAACATGCAGAGCTATAGAAATAGACACACAGACTTAGATCTACTGATACCTGGACATCAGGTGTATGAATTGTCTTGAAGTCTATGTTGGATTAAATATGAATAATGACAAAAGTGTTTTTATGTAATTTGAGATGGTTGAAATGCTGGGAAATTACAAGGTACAGGGAGGAAAACAAATGATTCAAAACAATTATTTAGCAAAGTTGCCATCAATAAGAACTTCAAATGGAAACAAATTTTGGTTGAAGTGCAACATAAACTCAGCTGGGATCTTGCATCCTATGTTATTATTTGGTAGGCTACATATCATCTCTGTTATGATCACCCCCAAGTTTGTTCCAATATTGCTTGACCCAGTGAAGAGTTCCGGTCATCATATATTTTTATCACACCTCTGCATGGAAGAAAGAAAATGCTCATTTTCTCTGTAAAGTAGCCCTTTGTAGGTAGATGCAGTGCCGGGATGCATTCTGGGAGGTGCACTGGGGAGTGCAGGGGCAGGGCCTTCACTGTCGTGCAAGGGGACACACATCTCTGTACTTCTCGGGTGCAGTAAACCCGATGACCCCATCCACAAGGGAAATAAATGTGCCTGTGCTATTTTAATTCTAGAGAACTTAGAATAATCAGTGGTATTACTTTTTGTTTAAGAAGACCCAGTTCTCTAAATCGTACTCCCAGTTCCTAAACAGATTTCCAGTAGAGAACACCAGGTTGGATCCTGTAGGGATGTGTTTCCTGCTGTCAATCACAAGACGACCAACACAGGGAAGAAGGGGGATGCAATCTCAGAGATTCAGTCAAAGGGAGTAAGACCGTGTTGGAGAAGCTGAGTGCAAGAAGAGCAAGGAGGCTTGTCCATGTTAGTCTACAAAGTCGAATGTGGAAGAACAACAAATACCGCAGAAGCATGGGAGCTTAGACCTCAGGCACAGATACACAAATGACCAATGCCCATGTGTGAGGCCAAAAAATCTAAGGCTGGGGCGGCGCGGGGCTTGAGAGTCGATCAGAGAGCCACCATAGTCCTGAAGACTGCAACCAACTTGACCATACGTTTGCACCCTGCTGGGAGACGTCATATTATTCTCATCACCGTCCAGCAAGAGTAATTGTCTATCTCTTTATTCTTTAAGAGATTAGCATCGTTTTCGTGGCCAAAACTAATAAGGAACCTCATTAATTAATAATATATATATTCCCATCTATTTCTATCCTTCAAAATCAAATATAAATTGATAAAGATTTCCTTTATATAAAAATTTAAGGCATAGTCTAGTTCTAGAAACATAAGGGAATGGCTACTTAAGAAAATACACTCAGAATTCTATATTCCCAGATTCGAGTAAATATAGAGAACTCATATGATGGCTGCAAGTTCAATTCTGTGAATGGCAATCATGGACTCGTTATGTGCAAGGCTGCACACCAACTATTTTCCAGGGGGCCTACGAAGCATCAGTGGACAAGACAAAGCTGAGAGACAGAGTATTTCTTTGGGGGGTAGCACGGGACAACGGTATTTTGGGCAGTGCAGATGTATGACATTCCCACTGCTGCAGAAATTTCTGTGGGGGTGGCTGATTTAGAGCTTCATCCTGGTAAAGATGGGTGCACAGCACATGTTTACAACACCAGTTTCCCAAAGAAAAGTCAGTCCCTAGAGATGGAACATTGCTGCAATGGAAAAATAGAAGTTATCTAAACCTATTAAGTGGGACTGGATGATATACAGATTTTTTTCATATATCCTGTAAGCCTTTAAAAATTATAACCACGAGGGGCGCCCGGGTGGCTCAGTCGGTTAAGCGTCTGCCTTCAGCTCAGGCCGTGATCCCGGGGTCCTGGGATCGAGCCCCGCATCGGGCTCCCTGCTCCGCGGGAAGCCTGCTTCTCCCTTTCCTTCTCCCACTCCCGCTGCTTGTGTTCCCTCTCTCTCTGTCAAATAAATAAATAAAATAGTTTTAAAAAATTATAACCATTAAATAAATTAATAAATAAATAAATAAATAAATAAAATTTATAGCCATATATAGAACCCAGCCTTTCACCCAAAACATAGCAATTCGAGGTGCTCACGGCTGCCTCTGTGTGCCTGTCTAGGTAGAGAAAGTGTGGCCATACTCAGGACGCTCCAGGCAAATGGCAAATGAGCTGCGTAAGGCCACTGAACACAACGCGCAGAGAGGAGAGGGTAAGTTTCGCAGGTCCGGTTTTTCGGTGGTGCCTGCTTTCCGGCTCCTCAGCATGGAAGCCCAGCTCTCCCGTGCTTGGCCTAAAACCCAGAGCGCTATAGCACGGGAGGCGGCAGTACTTCTCTTTGTTCCCGACGGGGGGCCTCAGGCCTGGGGGGTCGCTGGCATTTGCCTCGCCCACCTGCCCAGCACCTCGGTCCCCGGCATCCATCGACCTGCCCCCCAACTCGGTGAGGTTGCTCCAGCGGCCCCCACGGGCTTGTCTTCCTACTTCCTTGCCCGGTTGTGCCCCACTGATTCTTCCCCAGCTCAGACATCGTGTTGTCCTGGAAGCCTGGCTGCTCCCACAGGGACATCCCTCTTTCTCTTCGGTGGGATGAGTCACCAACAGCACCGCCCTCATGATGGCTGGGCTGGCATGGTCCAGATCATTGCCCTGCACAGGCTCCGGGATGCAGGAGGCTTGATCCCCTACCCACATCTCTGTCCTCAATGCCCGGCTTGGGGCGTGGCACAGAGCACACGCTCACTAAAGGTTTGTTATCGGAAGATTTCAGTTACATTGTGGAGGCTTGGAGACAAAGATTGATGGGTGGTGTGGTCTGTATTTATTGTTAGTGCTAGGTACCTGTTTTCTGCTTCTCCGATCCAAAACCACTTTCACTGGCTGCTCTGTGTAAATGAGGGGGGCCCTTCAGATAGTTTTCCTTTGGCAATTGGCACAAAGTTCCGCTTTGTCAGTAGAGGCTGCCAGAAAGACACTGCAGGCAGAAGAGTCTTCCTTCCCGCTGGGTCCCCGCACTCAGGCCGGTGTGTGCGGTCACCTGCAGCCCTCTGTGTCCCAGGCACCTGCCTCCAGTGGTCCGGAGGCAGATTTCCATCAGTGTCGGAGGGTGAGTTTCTAGCAAGTCTTACTAGCAGGGCACCCCGGCGACCCGGTGTCCCCACTGAGGCACCCTCCACCTCCTTCCGTCGCCCGGGTGCAGCTTGGTCTCAGCCCTGGGGCCGTGGCTGCTTCCCACATTTGGGATTTCCACCTTCTCTGGAGTTCTCTTTCCTGTTCCCCAGCTCCTTCCTAGTCACTCCGACCTCCTGTTTACAGGTAACCATTCTTTATGTGAAATTTTCCCACAACCCACTACCCCAGCCGTGTCCTGGTTGGGTTGGGACTGATGCATTCTCTCTGAGTAAGTTACAGCTGTGTTGATATTTACGTACGTGCTTCTGAGGCGGGATGAAAGGCTGTACACTATGCCCTAAAGAAATACAGTGTGCATGACTTCTGTCCCATAATGCTTTTGATTAACATTAACACAGTGATGGGATTTGTTCTCATTGAGACTTGACTTCTGGTGATCCGAGGTTTGGAAAATTAGTTTGCAACTAGCTGCCTGCCCATGAGCCTCCTTAAAAGCAACACTGTTTTCCCTGATGCGGACACACGAAGGGCCAATGATGCACAGAGACGTCAGGCAGTGGGCATCGGGTGCAAACCTCGTCCCAAGTATCCTGGCACTGGATGCCAGGTGTATGCCAACCTTAGCAATAAACTACTTACTTCTACAAGTAGGTGAATTCTCTATGTTTAAGAGCAGAAATGCACACTTTTATTGTTAGTTTCGGTTTATACTTATCAAGCACGGCTCATTTCTAAGCTCCTTAGCGTGCTTAGCGAACGTGCAATGTGTTTTTTATGTATGTTTTCAGCTTTAACATGTGAAACAGTGAAGGAAAGTTCTTCAGAAGATGTGGAAGCCCTAAGTTTAAATGTATCTGCATAGACAGCAAACACTGGCCACAAGGAGACTCTCTCGGCTTCCTTCTTCCTAGAAACCAGATTGCTGGATGATCCCACTGCAGGATGTGGAGTGGAAAGAGGCTGCATCCAAACCAGCTGCACAGAATACACCTTCCTCGAAGCTCAAAATTTTGAATTATTGGTTGAATATTTGCAATGGGAAACTGGTGTACTCCTGACTTTTCCAGGGGCTCTGAGGATTTCAGGCCTACGCTGTAGGACTGACAAAGCAGGGCTGTGTATAGTGGGCACTTTGGGGTCAGGAGGATCTGAGAACATGGGTGTCTGAGAAATGTCACGAACACACCACTCACCTTAGACCCTGGGATACTGAGGCACTCCGAGCCCAGCACCTGTGGTTACAACAGCACTGCCAAGTGGTGTCCATATGACCTGTCCCTGAAAAGTAGGAACAGAGTTTAAACATCACGTGTTAAGCTACAATAATATCAGTCTCATGATGTCATTGGAATCAAGGGAATAAGAACTAAAGTGAAGTTGTACAAAAGCTGTCGAGTTGAAGCAAACAATTAGCGGTGAAGGGTTATTTTCCTAAAAGTCCAAGCTTGTAACGTAGACACACTCAGGAGGTGCTGTTGTATTGGCGTTCCTTGCCCATCATAAGAAGCGCGTGGTGACCCATCGATATCTAATTGTATTAGTTATTCTACAGGGGCTCCAGGAAAACGGGTGGAGAGGGCTGTTAGTATTGATTACCATTCTGAGATCCCCCTGTCCATTGTTTACTGAACTGGTCAATTATCATTGAATTTTTCATTTTGAGTTGAAATGGAAAATTAACAGAAATCAAGAAATTTCGTAGAACATGTTCCTAATGAATTAAAGAAGACTGAGGCTTCAGTGTTGCAAACTTACAGCATGTGCTCATTTTTATAGGGACATATTTTTTTAACGGATGAATATTACTATTACCATTTCAGTTCATTGAAATCATCTCCCTTTGCCCCTTTTATCAAATGGTATAGAATAGAAACAATATTAACTTACTTACCTGCCACCTTAAACTAATAATTGCCTCCCCTGAAGTTGGAATATCCATTACCATTAAAGGTTCATATTCCAAGTTTCATCCTCTAATTTCAAAAACCAGATTTAAAAATACCTATTGACAAAAATTATGTGTAACCATTTCAGATTTTTTTAAATGAAGGAAGGTTTTTAAAGCAAGATGCATTTACTGGCCTCCAAACAGAAAATCCATAAAGTGGGTTATTTTTCGGATAGGTAACAACATGAAGTAAAGTCTCCTATATCCTCTATGTTCATGACGGAACCATAGGAAGTTTTAAAACATGCATAGCTCAGAAATTCCAAGGTCTAACTGAGAAGCATTGTAGGCAATCCAGAAATAGCAGGTAATATCTGTTATGGCTGAGGTTGACATGTATTTAAGGATCTGGGGTCGAACAAAACCATGTGTGCCATGCATACAGGAAGTCCTCGGAGTCGTTTGCAGTCTCACTGAGTACATCGTGACAAATGTAGATCAGAGGGACAATAAATATTTTGCAGATAATGTGGGCAATCCTTTGTTCGGGGTACTGAATTTACATGGAGACCATGACTGGTCCCCTGATAGACCCCATGGAAGTCGAACACAAATGCCTGGTGGTTTTCAGTGGTGGTGGAATTTGCTTTTGAGACTTAACCTTTGAAAACCACATCAGGGTTCTGTGATCAGCAAGAGGTGTTTGGAGGAGGGATGAGGAGAGAGGGTGCACACAGTCGGGGGGACGAGATCAGGACCGGTGGCTGAACCCTTAACACCCTCAAGCCCCACATGTAAGAGGTGCTTCTGCTTTGCCCCATGCTGTCCACAGAACGCAAGGTGTCCAGAGCATGAGTGGTATGTAAAGGCTCATGAAAGAATCTTGATTTGCTGCATTTGCCTGAGAGCACAATCAAAGGAAGATGCCTGTGTCTCTGAATCTTGGAACTCTTTTTATTCCATCACTACGTATTTTTTATCCACAGTTGTTGTTTTTTTAATCATCCCCTACAGTGGCCAAAAAGAGTCAACAGAAAGAACAATCTTAATCGTTTTAAAGGGCTCCGATAGAGTAGTAATTTGCCTTATAAACCACGTCACTGTGCCCTAGATTTACGGCAACACGTGATCTTTAAATATGCTGTATATCACTCTCCTGATGGTCATGCAATTAGGATCTGGACATTAGGAACAGCACACTACCAAAAAACAGTTCTCAAAAGGGGATTTGGTGTGTCAGGGAAGATAACAGTAATTTAGAATTCAGGTCAACATGATTTTAATGCTAAATACGTGTGAAGATTAAGCCCCCAAATGTCCTATCCCCACAGAGGATCTTTAGTCTGGTCAAAGGAAGGAAATAAAAAAGGGAAACAGAGGAACAGACTTTAGCAAGGGACAGAAAAAGAACATGGCAGATTTAATAAAATGCATGTGATTTTAGCAGGACAGTATGAAATACCTACAGAACAGAAGATCCCCACCGACATACCTCTTGTTAAACTCTACCCAATATTCTTGGAATTTGGGGCATTACATTCATTGACCGTAGCTTTAGAATTTCATGCAGCTACTGCATTGTATATGCAGGGGAAAAAAAATTACATTTGCTCCTTTTATCACAAACACTGTTTTTTTTTTTTCTACTGACCTTATCCAGGTGTGTGTTCTTGAGAAATTCATCCAAATTATTTAATAAAGGGATTAAATTGCCTGTATTGCCAGTGCTTCTAATACAAAAGGATTCTCACCTATATCAGAGTTCCTGTTATATTACTACAAATATAATTTAAGCATTTTTTGTAGAATTATTTGGTAGTCATTTGCTTCTCCACATTTTCAGCTCCTTGAGTTCAGGGACCACTTATATTTTTATTATGTCGCCAGCTTCCAACTCAAGGACAAGCAAAAGGGAGACACTCCATAGAGACTTACTGCACAAAGGAATGGGGTCTATGAGTCCTCATGTCCTCTCTCCAAATATTTCAAATCTCATGTTGCCATATTCCCCTTCCTTCATATAATTGTAATATGATAACATTTTATTACATAATATATTTTATATTATATACAATGTGTTAGTATGTCTATGTCCACATACTCTATGTAGACTATATTCCTTGCAAGTATGTATATGTATATTTTCATAGGTGCTTATATATCTTTGGGTATGTGTGTATATAACCTATTATATATTAGACATGTCTGTAGATATCACGTATTATTCTATGTAAACATGACCGATTTTTATTTGTATTTCATTTATTTACTTCTTTTCCACACTTAGGCTAGAAAATATGCATTAGCAAAACTCACAGGTATAGGAATAACCATGCAGTCAGAAAAGTATGAAAGTTTTCAGCCCGCTAGCTCATAACCAATCATTTTTGTTCTTAAGATCCCTCGGGGAGGCTGTCACTGATAGGGCTGTTGAGAAATCCAAGCAATCCGGATGAACGGGAGATCCCCACTGCCCAGAAACGGCCCCCGTAGCCAAAGGGACAAGGCAAAGTTCATGTGAAACAGAAAATGTCAAAGCCTCCCGTTTTCTCTCAGAGATGCTGCATCAGTTCACTGTGCAGTTAAGATGTGAGCGCAGGGATAGAGCCCCCGGGGCGGGAACCGACCGGGGTCAGGGGCCAGCTGAGCACTGTCTGCACGCGGTGACACCCTCCACGCTGCCACGTGGAGCGCGGGCTCCTCCACGGCCACCAGTCCACCACCACGTGGAAGCCCCAGTAACAAAAACCGTCTTCCCTTCTGCATTTGCTCTGATTCTTCTGCACATTTCACCAACGCCTTCTCTGGGGTGATAAGGGTTTACGTTGTTTATACAGCTCCAGCCATAAAAATTCTCTTTAAGTTACGATCAGAATGATTTTGCTTACTTAGATTTTTTTTTTTTTTTAATTTTTTTATTGTTATGTTAATCACCATACATTGCATCATTAGTTTTTGGTGCAGTGTTCCGTGATTCATTGTTTGTGCATAACACCCAGTGCTCCACGCAGAACGTGCCCTCTTTAATACCCATCACCAGGCTAACCCATCCCCCCACCCACCTCCCCTCTAGAACCCTCAGTTTGTTTTTCAGAGTCCATCATCTCTCATGGTTCGTCTCCCCCTCTGACATTCTCCCCTTTTCTTCCTCTCCTGTTATCTTCTTCTTTTTCTTTTTTCTTAAAATATGTTGCATTATTTGTTTCAGAAGTACAGATCTGTGATTCAACAGTCTTGCACAATTCACAGCGCTCACCATAGCACATACCCTCCCCAATGTCTATCACCCAGCCACCCCATCCCTCCCACCCCCCACCACTCCAGCAACCCTCAGTTTGTTCCTGAGATTAAGAATTCCTCATATCAGTGAGGTCATATGATACATGTCTTTCTCTGATTGACTTATTTCGCTCAGCATAACACCCTCCAGTTCCATCCACGTCGTTGCAATTGGCAAGATCTCATTCCTTTTGATGGCTGCATAATATTCCATTGTGTATATACACCACATCTTCTTTATCCATTCATCTGTCGATGGACATCTTGGCTCTCTCCACAGTTTGGCTATTGTGGACATTGCTGCTATAAACATTGGGGTGCACGTACCCCTTCGGGTCCCTACATTTGTATCTTTGTGGTAAATACCCAGTAGTGCAATTGCTGGATCGAACGGTAGCTCTAATTTCAACTGTTTGAGGAACCTCCTTAGATTTTTTAAAATTAAACCCCAGTAAGTGGATCAAGGCCTTAGAATTTGTAAAAGTGTTGTTTGTTTGTTTGTTTTTACAACAGAAGGTGACTCAGATGCTTCTATTTTTTTTCTTCAAATTGTTTTTATACTTTGTATCATTTGAATGCTCAAAACATGGAAATATTCCTTTGAGGGACAATCATTGTGAAGGGAGCTAAACCTTATTCCATTTTGACTGGAATTCTATTATCTGCTAAGAATATGGTAGCTAATCTGTATTTTTGAAAGAAATAGTGATTCCATGGATAACTGTTGTTTTAGATGAGATCATTGAGACCGTGAACATGAGAGGTATTCTAGAGACCCAGAGGTTGGGGATCCAGACCCACTTTACTGCGTCTCATGCTGCCCTTTGCCTTCCTCAGTCTTGTTCTAGACAAGGCTTTGTTTGAAGCGTTTTGCTTTGAAAAATTTTCTCTTTCTTCCTTTTTATAGAGAAACTAGAAAAGGTGACAAATAACAGGAGGGAGGGAAGGACAGGAAGAGAGGCCATGGTGGGGGCGCTGAGGCCACGTGCCTCTCAGGTGGTGCAGGGGTGTGTTTGGAGGGGGGCTGGCCGGAGGGGGTCAGCCCTTACACAAACCTGGCCACTTACGGAGCTTGTGCCAACCCCGCCATCAGGCCAGTCAGTTTGCTCCACATAAAGAACATTCTCCACTACGATTTAATTATTTAAAAGGGGCAATTGTAACTGACACTGAGAAAATACTGTTTTCTTTAAATAAATGTGTACAGCCAAATATCCTAGAATATTGTATGTAGGCGACCATTGTAGCAATAGCTACCTAGTCCCCATTACGTCTAATAATGTATCGTACACTGGAGAGAAATTCTGAGATACATATTTTTTCAAATTACTTCATCAATTATAGAGCATATTTGACCATTCGTGTTCCCTTCTTCCAACAGGTAACTTGAGCTTTGCAGTTTAGGTCATGAAACTTCACTTTTACTTGGAGGATGTGCATCTTTAAATTTTTATGAACACATTTTTTCATTCTTTCATATAGAACTAATTCCCAGATAATACCTATTATTCCTGTCAAGAAGTAAAAATGAGGCTGAAGGTTTCCAGAATGCAAATTCAATATTATTGAAGCTCTGTGTCGGTTTCATGTCACCTTTCTCGTGGGAATAAGGAAGAGATAAAGATGAAGGGCTGCTATATTTTTATTCTGTTTAAACACCAACGAGGCCTTTGAAATATACTTTTAAAAAATCTATGAATAAAAAGGTGGATAGGGATAAAATTGTGATTTTTTTCGTTAATAATGTAACTCACACGCTGCACATTTATGTTAGTAATTAGAAATAAGACTCCAGTTCAATCACATTTCGACCATTAAGTTTGTGTTATAAAAAATGCCGTGGGTTTAGCTCTGCGTGGTTTTTACGGCTTCGTCCTGCGTGTACCCGTGATGCTCTCGCAGAAGCCCAGACCCGCTCTGCTCTCCCAGGTGGGAGGCGCGGGCTGCAGCCCCCCACGCTGGTGCAATGCTGCCACCACATGGCGCACTCGCTACACACAGTCCTGTGGTAAGGTCCTTTCAGAAAGACTCATTTCCTATATTAAAGGGATATTTAAAATCCAAAGACCCTGATGCGTAGAGGTGCACACGCTGGCGTGTGCACCTGCTCCGTCTTCAGCAGAGAGAAGACAGGCTAATGAAGACACATTCCCTCCGGTGTGTTAGCGGACAAGAAAGGCATCATCGCAGGGGTCGAGGTTTTATTGTGTTGTGCACATATAATGTCCACCTTTCCTTGAGAAACGGTCAGGCAAGCACAGGTGGGTGAATTATTTCAGTGGTGCTGAGACCTTCTGGGGGGTGACGGTGGTCACTGGCTCATGCCCACAGGAGGGCAAACCGCGCCGATTGTTCTGTTTATGCTCAGGAGAGGGAAGGCTTCCAAGGAATAGTTAACAAAGATGGACAACAATTTGTGTTATTTTAAGAAAAGATACCCTAAACTTCCTTAAAAAAAAAAGTCATTAAACACCGTTTAATACCAAGACTGCTTTTCTTTAGAATTATTTCAAAATAGAGCTATCAACTTTTCATTGTCAGGAAGCTTATTCATTAACTCTTTGATCTCAACAATATGCGTTTTAAGCATTTACTCACAAAGGTCGAAAATACATCAATTATTGATAACTTAGGTTTGGGAGGTTTTTAGGAAATAAAATGAATATAAATGATATTAGGACAGAAAAGATGCCGCATGACTTCCATTGGCCCAGTAGAGGTGTGTAGAAATATATACATATGTGTGTAAAACACATCTTCTTACGTGTGGCCTACCTTTTTCAACTCAAATAGGTTTAAATTTCCAGTCAAAAATACAACATGTAAGACATTAAAATTGGTCGTAATATATTATAAAATATTTTATCTTCTATTTATATAAGCTTCAACACTATTCTTAAAACTTACAAAATGATAATGCTTGCCACATATTTTCATAATTGTATTTGTGCTATTTATGCTGAGATAAGAATTATTGAACTGTTGGGAGCCTGGGTGGCTCAGTCGGTTAAGCGACTGCCTTCGGCTCAGGTCAGGACCCTGGAGTCCCGGGATCGAGTCCCGCGTCGGGCTCCCTGCTCAGCGGGGAGTCTGCTTCTCCCTCTGACCCTGCCCCCTCTCATGTGCTCTCTCTCTCTCTCTCTCTCATTCTCTCTCTCAAATAAATAAATAAAATCTTTAAAAAAAAGAATTATTGAACTGTTTTGGTAGATGGTATGTCTTTAAATCTATGCTTAGATATCTGATATTTCCATTATTTTCCCGAAGTACAGCATTGGCTGATAGGGAAGTGTAGCCCTTCTCAAAGGTTACAGTGTCAAGCATGATGGGCAACAGAGTAAAAGTAATTTTGTGCAAAAAAGAAAAAAAAAAAACATAAATCAAATTACTCCTAGCCTGTGATTTGTTCTGTCCTTCATTTGAAATTTCCTTTCTCATGTGGATTTGAGCCAGCCCATAATGTTATTTTAATTTAGTTTTTTGTGTGTACTTCATGCCCCCATCAGGTGAATGTACTTGTCATGATTGAATTCAATAGATGGTAATGACCTTTTATCTTTATTGCTGAGCTCTAGATCACGGGAGGCAGAGGGGGCTGCTCCAGATTGGGAACCGACTCTCGTTGAGGCTTCATCAATCTTTAATGACAGCATTATTATCATTGTAGAATGCCTTCTTCCCCTTGCCTTTCCCCTTTTAGAGCCATTCCCTGGTGCTGGGGGTGGGTAGGGTAAGGAAATGGTGATCCCTGGGTTTCCTACTGCAAAACAGGTGCAGTGCAAAGTGGGCCGCACTGAACCTTGTCCCCTGAGGGCGCTCGCCTGGGACTCTTGCTCACGGGCAGCCACCAGCCAGCTCCCAGGACAGACCATCAGGGGGATGGGGCGAAGGCGCGGAAGCCAGGTGCAGCCAGTCCTGTGGCCACTCACAGAATGGTGGCGGAAGCAGACAACAGGTCTGAAAACAAACAAATGTAACGACAGTATTTCTTAGATTTGTTCAGAGAGGGCATTTGGCTCGTTTTGATCTTTCTAAATCTAATTTTTTTTCCTTTAAATTTTTATTGTTATGTTAATCACCATACATCACCCATCATTAGTTTTTGATGTAGTGTTCCATGATTCTCTAAATCTAATTTTTGGTAAAACATGCCAACTACACAAAGTAACTAATAATAATAAGTGTGCAGTTACTTATATAATCATGCCCCCGTGTTTATATAGATATGCATACATTTGCATATTTATGGCTGTAATAAAATGACTTTTTTTTTAAGAGCAAACTCGAGATCGGCGGGGAGGGGCAGAGGGAGAGAGAGAATCCCAAGCAGACTCCCTGCTGAGCACAGAGCCCAATGCCGAGTTTGATCCCACAACCCTGAGATCATGACCTGAGCCGAAATCAGGAGCCAGAGGCTTAACCAACTGAGCCACCCAGGCGCCCCTAGACTGACATTTTGATTTAAGTAATATTTCTTTGATTTTTAAAGTAAAGACTAAAAGAAACTCTATCAAATTTGTTACAAGGGTATCAGGGATCAGAGATATTTTTACAGTAACTGTCTGTCCATCATTGCTTGAGCTGTATTCCAGCAGGTGTGGTAGAATGCCCCTTTTCTTCATATTTACAAATGGAAACACTTTTTTATCTTTATCGGTTTGAATTTCACTATTTCTGCATTTGGCTGCCATAAATATTTCCAAGAGCCCTGCTATTGTGTGCACTATCGTGAATAATTCATGCAAAGCAAGGCAGAGGTTTTAATTGATGGCGATTAGTGAACTTTCTAAATCCGTGAAACTCCAACAGGCCTCGGCTTCCAATAGATGCCCGTATCTATTTTTATACCGCAACCTCTATTTAACAGAAAGCCAAGTGCATCAGCCAGCAGCTTCTGATGGTGCAGACGCCAGAAAAGGGTTTTTGTTCACCTAGCGTGTGGTAGGAGGGCCGTGTTGTGCCATCATTTCTAGATTGTTGTTTACATTTTCCATGAGATATTCTTACAATAGGGAGGAGGACGTGACGTTTTCCAGAATGATATTCTGAGGGCTGCCAGGTTCTCATGCCTGGGGTGGTGCCGAGTTGGAGTGGACAGGGTCAGGCAGTCGTGCAGGGAACAATATTTTGTTGATGTAGTATGCTTGGAATTTAATAATGAACCGCAGATCATCGCAGAGGGTTTCCGCAGAGCGTGCTCTGCTCCGGGGAAGCGGCTCTCTGTGTGTGTGAGTCACGGGGCATCCCAAAGCGCTTTCTCTGGCAGTGACGGATTTGGCCCATAATTTTAGATGTTATTGTATGGCATGCGTGCATTTGAGTTTAAAACCCCTGAAATGGAAATTAACAATGAATGTTTGTAGGCATAAATTAGTCAGATAAAATTATTAATCATGGAAAAATTACTAGGAAAATTATAGAACTCCATCCTTAAAATTTGAGGAAGTGTCTTTTCATACTTTAAACTGCTGCTTTTTCAAAATTTAATTTAAAATATATTTTTTAAAACCCAGAATGAGTTTCTTAATGAGAAGAAGGAGTTTACTCTTTCCACATTAAACATGTTCAGGGAATGGTGTGCTCAGGAATCATGGATTCTTTTATGATTATTGGGTTGAATAAAAATATTCATGGACTTGGAAAGTCACAGTGACCGTCCCGGGTTGGAAGACCGGCCTGAGGACCATCTATGTGCATGTTCTCGACCAGCTCAGTGCTATTCCCTTGTCCTTTGAGAAGAGTCTGCTTTCCAGAGTCATTTCTCACCATGTCTTCTCTGCTCTTTTCAGCGTGATCATTATTTGAACAATCTGAGGAGGCAAACTTTAGAATCTCTGTGTTCAGACTATAAATGTAGAAAATAGCAAAGTAAAAGAAGGCAGAATTACACGTCTGAGCCCATTTCGACCTGTAATAAGCTTGTACACCTGAGTTGGTGTTTGTGTGAATTCTGTCAACTATTCACACTTCCCCCTTCCCCTCCTTCCCCTTCTCCATCCCAAGGACTGGCCTGTTGGCTCCTCCTGCTGAGGATGACACACAGGCAGTAGCTGTTCATGGTGGAGCTCAAGCCCGGGCAGCTCCGTGCTGGTCCCGGACCTGGAGCTGCCCAGGTCATGCCCAGCAAGTGCCCAGCACCAGGGAGAAGTGGGTGATGAACCCACCAACCCGGCCTGGTTTTCCTGGCTGCTTGGAAAGGCTTGAACTCCACCTGCATGCTCACGGCTACACGTGGGGTCTGAGGACGGTCAGTGTTAGTCCCGATAGGGGTTCAGGCCTCTCCCTACCCCCACTTCCCAATGTGCCTGCCTAAGGCTGGGCGGCTGTACCCTTCCTCAGCTTCAGATAGTTTCCACAAAAGGACCCGTAAAACCCGGATCTCGGCCAGTCCGCCTGCTGGGTCCAGTCCACCCACAGCCTCAAACGCAAGGCCTCCTGTGTCTTGAGCACAGCCCCTTCATTGACTCTTCTTATGAATCTGCTCTGTTTTCACCGTGATCTCAAATTACCAAACCCAGCTGACTTCACTCAGCCTATTAGCCTCTTTAGAGTTACATTTGACTTTCTGAGATAAAGGATATATAAGTGCTTTATAAACTCTAAAGCACTCACTAAAAGTAATAGATTCTTCACCAATCAGATGTTGTAATCAACTCCTTAAATAATATCCTAGATAATGTCCCAGACTCCTGGGCCCACTTGATTTTGTCCTGTTAACTAAATCAATGCCCTAACAACCGGCCAGCTGCCCGTTCCCCATCTGGACCACTGCACGCGGGAACCCCACTGACAAGTGCACCGTGCACAGCGGGCCCCAGCTTCACCTGGTAAAGTCCCCCGGACTCCAGGGGGCACAAGGCCTTTCCCAGCACTGAGCCCTCGCCTGGGGCACACAGTAGGTCTTTGCGGAAGGTCGGGGCAGCAGGAACTCTCTCCCTCCCCCTCTTTACCAAAGCCTTCCGATGACACTATGCGGTGAGCCGGAGGCCACGCCAAACCCCGCGGTCACCCCCACTCCACAGGAAAGCCAGTCTAGGCACGAGCCAGGGCATTTCATCCTTTTATCGGCTTTGCTTGAAGAATGATTGTCTTTATTCCAAAGGCTAATATGTGCATAAACATAATCTCCTCTGCACGCTGTCGCTCCTTCACTTTCTGTCCGACGCTGAGGTTCTGTCCCTTCACCTTTCCCACCTCACGTTTGCCTTCAAAGCTCCGTCTTATAGGCTCAGGGGGAAATTCAGAAAACCCATTTTCTTACCCCTATGGATCCTGGGATCCTACTGACCTTGTTCCCTCCTTTGGCCCACAGCTGTTTCAGACAAAGGGCCAACGTTGTGGTTCCCACCCACACACCAGCCGAGGATCCTTAATTCCATGCCATCTGGCTCTCCATCTTTCCCTTAACGTTTCCTCTCAGAGATCACCAGATTGCAGAATGAGCAAATTAGCGGTCTTTCTCAATTCCTACACCACTCGCCTTCTTTGTAGCCCTGCCAGGTGGGGCCGCGCGCCCTGCTGTGGGCCTCCACACCGACCTCTTGGGCGTGGGGCCTGAAGCCCGCTGCCCTGCCGATCCTGCTTCAGTTCTCGGCCGGAGCGTGCCCGAAGCTCACTCGTGCACGTGCTCCTCTCCTGGTGGGAGGAAGCCTCCTACCCTGCAGCGCTACGCCCTCCCCTCCGTGCACGCGGGCGCCGATTCAGGATTCCCACCGACCCAGAGAAGACGCTGAGGTCAGGTCCCTACCTCCGGGGCTCCCAGACTCCCAAGGGTCAAATCCGGATTCTTGATATTATCCTGAACACCAGCTCTTTTTCCAAACCACTTAATTTCAGGGGAAGTTTCGACTTCCCATCAGCCACGCAGGCGGGAACATTCATCAGCAGGGATTTCTTTTCCACGCCCCTCATCCTCTCCTTAGCGCCGCCTGGACCGTGTCTTCGCAAGGTTCCAGGGGCTGTGTCCTTTCCACAGGGTCTGTGATTGGCCATGTCCAGTCTTCCCCAGATCCCTACCTCCGTTATTTGTGCATCATCTTAACTACTCCCTGACTCGTTCTGAAGATCACCGGAAATCAATCCCCCTTCATGTCCTGGTATGACCGTGTAATAAGCTGGCTGGAAAAAAACCTATAAAACTAAGTTCTTGCAGGGAAAAGGGTATGAGTCTCCTAGCTCAGGGCTCAAGGTCCTCTGCAAACATTGCACCCTTACTCCTCATTAAATCCTAACAAAGCCATTGACTTGTCCCAGAATGGACCTAATGCAGGGCTATCTCTTTCTTTTGCTCAATCAAATCCCATCGATACATGAATGGATAAAGATGCTGCATACGTATACAATGGAACATTACACAGCCATAAAAAAGGAATAAAATCTTGTGACGTGGAAGGACCTGGAGGGTATCATGCTAACTGAAATAAGTTGGACAAAGACAAATATCATATTTCATTTATATGTGGAATCTACAAAACAAACAAACAAACAAACAATAAATAGATCTTGAGCACAGAGAGTAAACGGGTGGTTGCCAGAGGGGAGGGGGATGGAGGGCAAAATGGGAGAAGGGGATTGAGAGGTACAAACTTTCAGTTATAAAATAAGTAAGTCGCAGAGAGGAAAAGTATGGTGTAGGGACTATAGTCAGGAAGATTTTGAGACCACTGTGCGGTGACAGACGGTGAGCACACTTCTGTGGCTGAGCACTGTGTCGAGTTGCCGAATCGATACATTGTACACCTGAAACTAGATATTGTCAACTGCACTTGAATAAAAAAATTATCAAATGTACATGAACACATCGCCATGGTGTCAGTGAGACACTTGCTATAGTTTTAAAATTAAATGCAGAGCGCATCCACCTAAGGAAAAAAAAAAAGTCCTCTACCCACGTGGATGCTTGCCTCAGATTAGCCTTCTCCACGGAGCATGCTCTGACCATTGCAGCCAACAGCAGTCTGTCCTGATAATCTACTAGACCTGTCTACACCACCCTCGTGCCATCCAGTTGTGTATTACTGTCTTTATGGCTATGTAATTTTCTATTTTTTTTTAAAGGAGTAGGATTATTCAATCACGGCAGATCTGGATTTGAATTCTGGCTTCATTATTTATTACTTGCATGAAGTTGAGTACGTGATTTGACCCCATGCAGTTCCCGTTCCAAATCCACAGGAAGGGGGCTTATAACTTCATGGTGTTATGGAGGGATTAACGGATGTTACCTACAAGGACTTCAGTACATCGTATGAGCTTATGCTCCCTTTCCTTCTCTCAGGACTAAGAACCTGTGTTAATGTGCTCTCTGGTTCTGGATCATCTGGACCCAGCACAGTGCATGCGCGTTGAGTACACATCTACCGGGGGTGATTATGAGCAGAATCCAAAAGAATTAAATTTTAAGAGGTGCATCAATCTAGGTGCTTTTGCCCAAGTGATGAACTTAAGAATGTTTGGGGAAAAAATACACCCTCACAACACACACACACACACACACACACACACACACACATTCACACAGTCACTCACACTCCACTTAATGGGTATATAATGAATAAAACAATAGTGATAGCCAATATAACATTAGCTACATTTCTTTCGTTCAAGTGAATCTTCAGAATACCATAATATTTATAGGTAGATGTTGATATTTGTAATAAAAACAAAAATAATAAACATTTTAGAAAAATAGGCAAAATAAAAGCTCTAAAAAATAGGGGACTTGACCTTAGGGTAAAGTTTGGTCAATGATTTTTAGTAAAATCAGACCTAATTTTGTAATGGTGTAAAGTTGAATACATTTTCATTAGGAAGTTTCATACCCGTGATCCTCCCAAATGACAGTGCTCCAAAAAGAGCTGTTAATTATATGCACAAATATGATATTTTCATTTCAACTTGATTTGGGTGTTCTTCTGAACTTTTCATTATGCCTGAAGTCTCAAAGCCCGTTGGACTCACTAGTAACCACATCCGAGTGCCTTCAAGAGCAGTTAGCCTCAAAGCACAGGTCTACCAAATGAAGATCTGGTTTTGAGCAAAACAGCCTCGTCTACCTGTTATCCAGACAATAATTTTGCATACACATTATATTTTAAAATTACGTAGACCATCAGAAACATTGTTGCAGGACTCCAGGCTTCCTCTGAGGTGACCTGGATCACGTCTCACAAAAAGAATTTCTACCCACGTCCATCTGCTGGAACACTCTTAGTAGTCGTATAGTTTTCTGCTTTTACACATTTGTAGAATTTGATCAGATCTGTTGCTATGAAAAGCCAGAGTTGGAAGGGGCTTTTAAATTAGCTGTTCATGTTCTCACTTTACAGATGAGAGAAGTTTAGTTAAGTTCAGCTGTTTTGACTAAGAAAATCTGCCACTATTTTCCTGTCCATGTTTCATCTTTCTCTCTAGATCGTTACGTGAGCCCTGAGCTAGGAGGGCTGGGCTGTGGCAAACCGTCTCTCCAGGACCCCACGAAAGCCTCTACATCTCACTGGAAATGTTTTTATGTCTGGGTCGAAGAATATAAAAGGGCAGATCAATGTGGTTGCATCCAACCTTGGGAATAACACACAAGCTTTAGAAAATCATGTTTATCCGAGTTCGGTTGGTTATTAGTCTAAGTATCTCCGTAATTAACATACGGCGAATTGTAACCAAAGGTTCTAAACTGTGTTTCTTTGATTCCTAGGAAGTTCGTGGATGAATTTTGGGATTTCTATAAATCCTCTGAGATGAGATGTGAACGGTCTGTGTGAGAATGTGTTTCTGAGGACCAGTTCTGTGGCTATCATGAGACTTTTGAAGGGGTGTGCAAGCCGAAACAAGGAAGGGTCCGCCGATCACTGACACCCCTTGTAAGGAAGACAGGGCGCCGGAGGACTAACAGCTAACAGCACTGCTGCCTCCTGCGAGGACCCCTCGGGCACTTGCAAAGCCGCAGAGGTTTTTTGGCGGTCGCAGACGTGGGGCGGTGCTGAGAGCAGCCGAAATCAAAAGGTAGAGAGAGTGTGGCAAATTCCAAAGGAAGAGATCTGATCAAATTAAAGCGTAATAGACGCTTCAAACTGTGCGATCTGACCTAATAAGTTATTAATAGGGAGCCATTATCCCCCATGCATTTTTTAGTAGGAAGGCATTGCCTTTTTGTCAAGATTAGTGGATTATAAAATATTTGTGCTACACAGTATAAATGACCCTACCTATTAATAAGTCTCTAGAAAGATATGCTTAAATTGAATTACATTAGGAAGAAAAGTGCCAACAGAAAATTAGGCATAATTAATGGGAGCACATAAATAAACCAGATATGGGGAGAGGGACGTTCTTTCCATTGATCATTGTGAGAATTAATTGCCGACATGCTCCAACAGCATTCCAACTATGACAGTTTGCATAAGGGCTGTTTCACAGAAGGTGAAATTCCTGTAACTATGAGTAGATGTCATAATTTATAGCTGGAGATAACGGAGAGGATCCCATGCCTCTAATTAGTGGACATAATTTTGAAGAGCTAAAAGCTACCACTTAAAACACAATATTGTAATGAGGACTCATTATGTTTTGTCTCACTAGTGAAGAACGGTGGCTTCTCTGGCAGCGGACACTATAACTGTTCCCCATAAGCTGGGAGTGAGGTGCACAGGCATCCCTGCCGAACGTGGCCGTGCGGGTGCATCACCTCATCATTTCCCATGGGCCTGAGCCAGCAATCCACTTAGTCCCGGGATGCTCCTCGATACAGGAAATTATTTTTCACATCTCATTCCCATAATGGGCAATGTGAACTGAGTCACGTGGTGGATGAGCGCCCTGGATCATCTCCATTTGCAAACACATGTAAGGTTTCCTGATGTCACAGACCCCGCCCAACATGCTGCGAAGGAAACAGCCTCCCGTTCCCGGTTCAGACACGAGGAAGTCAGTCTCTGCCATAATTTAGATGGGACTCTTCGGGGCTGGGACACGCCAATTTTATCATCGCATGTATTATTATTTGTTGTGTTTAAAGTAGTCCACATCATAGAGTATATCTTCCCTTCTGTTCACAGGAAGCAAGTCTCATTTAAAAAATGCCCAACATCCAATTTAAAATAATTGCCAATGCAAAACAAATACAGCTAATCAGCCTCTTGCTTGCTGGTCCATATTATTAATGCCGAGCAAATGCATTAAAGCAGCCCTCATGGCCAGACCGAGAACACGTTAAACCAAGGAGCTCTGAGGCCCTGACGCTCCGTGAGACTGGTCCCGGGGGAGCCTGCACGTGGAGGAGGCTGAGCAGCACGGGGTCTGGAACTGGCCTCATGCAGGGGGAGGGGGGCCTTCAGGCGGACACGGTGGGGCGCCAGTATGGTCCCCTGGCCTCCTGCTCTTTGTGGTTTGGGGGAACGTACGTTTTAACAACAGTTTGAGGGTATGAGAGGAAGTACTTTTCTACTGGATGGATAGAGTCCCCGGACTGTGTGCAGTGCTCTCTCCATCGGCCTCCCGATTAGCGATCCTCCCATGATACGACAGAGAGGGTTGGACAGGATGGCAGAGGTCACTCCAAAATTTAAAAGAAAAGAAGAAAAGAGCTGAGTGCTTTTTCTGAGGTTGATGGACAAACTAACATTTGGGGGATAAAGATAAATTAGAAAGATCTTTGAAAGAAAACTGAAGGTTTGCTTTCCATTGTTTAATTACATTTCTTAGTCATCACGGCTTTTACCTTTTAATTTTACATTTATTTGTTTATTTTGCTTTACGGTTTCTTGCATTTTCATTCATAAGTCCTGGAAAACACCCTAACTTTGGGTTTACGAATGGAAAGCCAAGATGGAAACACGATCCCTCATGTGCCTGGTCTTTCGTGGGATGTCCTGTGACCTGACCAAAGCTGGGACCAGCTTTGTGATCGGTCACCTGGTCCCAGAAAACCCCTTCCTCTCTGGACCTCACTCCCCTTCTCTGTAAGGCCAGAAAGTTGGTGCTATTATCTTACCCAGTTCTAAAACTGACTAATTTTAGCCACAGCCTTGAGCGCTCTTGGAGGAGCTCCTGAAGGAACACATGTGTATAGCCTCGACAGCGGAGGTAAAAATACATCAACGTGTAGGCGTGCACGGATGTGCCCTGTGGGACATGCTGTGAGGAACAAGCAAGCACTTTGGTGAGGAGACCCTGCCCAGGTGTTCCTGGTTACCTGGGCCTCATGCCAGCCCCATCGCACGCGGGTGTTTCAGCGGGCTAGAGGCCGCACCTGTGCCCCAGTGTCCACCAGGAGCCCCGGCCAGGCTGCACTTCTCACTGTTGGGCAGAACACGGCCCACGGTCCTTGTTGCCTCCCTGAGCAAGAATCGTGTTTCTAACCAAAACAAGCCCCACGAATCCATTGAATGTGCTCTTGGCCGTATGGTAACAAATGTTTCTGTGATTCTGTGCCAATATGAGCTTTGTGTCTGAGGAATTTTGATCAGGACGTGGAAAGCGTGGGAGCATTTTGGGAAGCCAGCATGGTGGGTCACCATCTTGGTCAGCATCATCACCCAGAGTAACTTGTGAGGCTGTCTGGAGCATGAGGGGGACCCGGGCCAGCCCCGCCCAAGCACACAGGAGTGAAAGGGACGTCTTTCCAGCTGGGCTGAGCTGATCATATCTTGAAGAGGGTTCACAGCTTCAGCAAAGGAAGGAAAGAAATGAAACAGCATCCATAAAATTGAGTTGAGATTCATGGTGAAGAGAAGTCAAATTATCTGTGGAATTGAAAAATCTTGAACAAAGGTCCTGAACGCTCACTCTAAAAAAAAAAAAAAAAGGAAGCCTACTACTCTCCCTAACATGCTAAACATGGGCTCTCTTTATTAACAGAAAAAAAAAAATCCAAACCATTTAAAATCCACACTTAACCTGATTAAACCATTTCCTTCAACATTTCCTGGAATGCTTCCCTGGTGCCGACCAGCTCCCTCTGTGGTTCCGTCGAGGGGTTCCGTCCAGGGGTTCCGTCCAGGGGTTCCATCAAGGGGTTCTGTCGAGGGGTTCCATCGAGGAAGGCTGGGGATCGGGTTCTACGTCGACCTCTAGCTGCGACGCTGTGAAGCTGTTACTTGTGTCTCTTACAGGAAATACCCAGTTTCCACCTCAAATGGAGAGTTCCACAGAAGCTGCTTCACTTACTGATTTTACGGAGGAATCCACCTGTTTCTCCAGGTTGCTGGCCACCTGTCTGTCCTTTAGTGGCCCCAGATGGAGTAACTCATGGTCTCTTGCTTCTCTTTCATGGAAGGAGGGGTTAGACCGGCTACTTACCTTCAGTGCTAATCTTGCATGTTTTTAGCTACATGGACATCTTACTCTATCCCTCCTAATTGTTAGACACAAACACCATTGCCTTCCAGAAGGCTTGTGTGTGATGCTCTACTCACAGGAGAGGTTGAGCGTATGCTGGGGATCATGGCACCGATGGAGGGGGTGCTTCTCAGCGCCAGGACATCTGCTTCTCTCTGCTCAACACCCGTGATCTCATGCTGTGGCCCCTGCTCTTTCAACTCTGGTCTGAACACATGGGGGAAAAGCACTTCCTTTTTCTTAGTAGAGCAGGGACATAATGTCATTTTCAAAACAACTTTATAAAGAACGAAAGAACAAAAACAAATGAATTGCAGGGAAATTCATATCATAAACATCATCATCTAAGTCAAAATGGTTTCACTCCATGGATGCCCACAGAACATGGCAGCGTTTTCCAGGACAGAGTCTCGCCATTCCAAGAGAACTACACTTTGCCACAGAGAAATGCTAAAACCTACTGGCTTCCTTCCTCCCAGGCCCTCGGTTCCTCTTCCTCCTCGGGAACATTCCCGTGCTCGGCCCTCACGTATGGGCGCACACAGACTTCTCCAAAGATTCCTATCGTGCATTTTGTTGAACATTTTTGGGAACCCACTGGGTAGATTGCTGTGAAAGATCCATTTCAAGCAACCTCCAATTTAGACATTCTAAACGTTTCCAGTGTGGGTGACACGAAGTTCATCTCGCCAGTTCTGGGACTCCCAGGGCGGCAAGGCACTCACGTGACCACGGGCTCAGGGGGATGTCTCCAGCCCTCCTGCGAGGGAGACCAGCAAGGGAGTCCACACGGGGGACCATGGCTGCCGAGGAAATGTCACAGACCACGTGGCTTCAGACAGTCGAAATCTGTCTCCCAGGTCAGGAGGCCGGAAGTCTGAAGTCGAGGTGTCTGAAGGGTGGCACCTCCCGGCTCTGAGGGAGGGTCTTCCTGGCTGGGGGAGCCCAAGCTCGTGCTCACCTCACTCCACGTCCTGCCTCTGTCTCTGCTCCGAGTTGTCTGTGTGTCTTCTCTGATAAGAACACCAGCCACGGAATTCGAGCCTCCCTCCCCCGATCTCAGCCACATGTACAGCCACGGGATTCGGCCACCCTCAGGTCTCAGCCACATCCGCAGCCACGGGATTCACACCCCCTGATCTCAGCCACACCTGCAGCCCCTGGTTTCAGCCCCCCAGATCTCAGCCACATGTCCATCCACGGGATTTGGGCCCCTCAGATCTCAGCCACATCTGCAGCCACAGGATTCGGGCCCCCCAATCTTAGCCACATCTGCAGCCCCGGGATTTGCCCCCCCCCCCGATCTCAGCCACATCTGCAGCCACAGGATTCGGGTCCCCCGGACCTCAGCCACATCTGCAGGGACCCTATGCCAGATGAGGTCACTTCCAGGATTCTGCGTGGACGTGAACACAGAGGTGCTCTTTGCCCCGGGACAGGGCACCAAACCTTCCACGTGGTCGCTCTCACAGCCTCAGCGCCCTTTCCTTTGTGCGGGATTTCCTCTGAGAGCCCTTCTGGCCTCTTCCAGTCCTGTGGGCTTTTCACGGTCTCCCGCCTGTGCCTTTAAGGTCCAGTTCAGCGGAATGAGGCAAGCATCTTGCTGTCTCCCAGCCCAAGTCCACGACGTTTACAGCATTTCCATAGGGTGACCTTGTTTGGAATTCTTTAATAGGATCCATGTGAATTGTTACATATTGCAGATAAAATGTCCCAAAAGGGCCCATTAAAACGAGTAATGAATAATGCACCATATAACTGCCGACGGTCTCTCTCCAGGATTGTGCCATATTGGCAAGTTTTAGCCCCAACCTCATCAAGAAACTTCCTGCCCTACACTTCCTTTGTGTATAGGGCATTTAGACATCGATTTAATTTATTAGGAAGACATTTGTTTTTGTTATTTTAGGATAGGGTTGCATTTTGCCCTGTAGTCTCCAAAGGAAGAAAGAGAATATCTGAAATTAGTGCTAAGAGTCTCCACCTTATGAATTCTGCACGGCTACCATTTACATAGGCTGGGTCCTCATCGATTTAAAAGCCCTGTGATATAGACATAATTTACTTCCTCTTTGGAAAGCATGATCATCAGGCTGTTCAGGATCTGGGGCAGGAGGGAAAAGCCAGCAAATGGGAAGCCAGGCTTCAATGCCTGTAGGCTCGGGGCTTGAGATGGGATCCTCCACGTTCGACATCTGCCTTCCATCACAGTATGTGTTTGGAGAGGGGAGATTTTCCACTGGTGTCTGCCTGCCATGAAAACCATGATCCCTATTGTTAGACTGAAGAAATAAAAAATCGACTTAAATGGTAGAAATCCACAGGAGGAGAAGACTATAGAACCCATTGTAAGAGTTACCCACGGGCACTGAACTCACACCTGATTTTCATTTTTTTTTTTTTTTTTGGCTTGTCTCTGTGTTCCAAAACTTTTACAGTGAGTCAGCATGGTTTTGAGTAAGGAAAACATGCTACCTGAAAAATGCGTCCCACAATGTCCCTGCCTGATCCGGCCTCCGCGTGGCACGTGGTTCCGGCATGTGTGGCCTCCCCCCCGCCACATCAGTGCCCTTGCTGACCCCTCTTCAGGGTTTGGTGGGCCCTCCTGGGAGGCGCTGGGAAGTGGCCCTCTGTGATGTGGACCCTGCAGCAGGCGGACCGCTCCCCCCCCCGGCCCCAGGCCTGTCGCATGGCCAGCGGTCCACAGCTGGGCACGTGAGGCCACTGTACATTGGGCTTTTTCCACAGCGTTGGACAATGGCAGAAACGCCAGTGATAATTAAATAATAACTTTGCACCAGACCACTGGGAAATGAAGTGAGCATTCTGCAGTGTTCCTAATCCCCTTCCGTCCCCGCTGTGAATGGTCCAGCAGCCTGTGCAGAACAGCGGAGTGAAGGAGCAGGGGCAAAGGGGCCAGGCCTCCTCCTGAGCTTTTTGTGCCTGATTGCAAGGTACACCTGGGCAGCTTTATTTAGGCTGGTGCGTTCCTTTGTTTCCTCCCGCATTTATATTTAGGCGGCTCCAAGTGCGAAAACAACATTTATAAGCCTCCATCAACACATGCATACAACCGTTGCTGGGAAAATATCCATTTGTGTTTTCTTCCCTCTTTACAGTAATCAGTACATATGAAAATAACTTTATACCTAAAAATGTAAATGTAAGTTTCTCCCTTTAAAGGCAACATTATTATCAAAAAAAATTGAAGCTGGTATTTAGTGGCCCCTATTCAAGCATGTTTAAAAAGAATAAAGAGATTGTGGTAATTTCTGGCTTCGAGACTACGCATACCAGCACCTTGGCAACCGCCAGTGTAAATTATCCTGAGTATTTAAACGCGTCCACTTGGGAACCCTCCCTCCTCTTAGCTTGGGTCCAGCGCCCTCTCGCGGATATTCCCTGAAGTGCAGCCCCAGGGGGCTGTGGCGCAGGTGAGCCTGGGGGCTGGGCTGGACGACCTTTGCCCTCTGCACACCTTCCATTCTGAGCTCTATTCTGTCTATATGCAGAGGTTGGGTTCATCTTTTTTCTTACACGTACTAAGTGCTTTGGAGACCTATGTAGAAAACACTGCCTTTCAGCTGAGCGTTCCCAAGAATGGTACCCCAATTTTATTAAGACCATCTTTTTAGCAAAGGGTCTATTCTGGTATGCTACATAAACTAAATTTAATACAATAAACCATGCTGGGGAAAATATTTAGGATACAATCCAAGTTGACCTCTGAAAAAGTTAATCAAAATTTTTTGTAAAAAATGAGAGAAGAGACACCTATATATGCCAAGGATACAGCACATATGTTCCCGAGGCTTACAACTATAACCCTTCCTCAGCATCATCACTTTTTTCTCTGTAATTCTTACAAAAGGCCATATGAAGACTATTACTTAAGGAAGAGGACTGAGCATCTCCCAGGCCCTCAGGACTCTGGCCACTTTATTGCTAAATGGAGAGAGAAGGAGACAAGACCCAGAGGATCCAGACTCAGAGAATAAGAAGAAGACAGAAATGATCCACATTTAAAGGGGCCTGTGTGTCCAGATCTGCACATGGGGAGTTTGGGGGATTTCTTGTACAGAATCTGTCTCAGTGCATACTAGATGAACCAATTAACCCATTCAATCTCTTGAAGCTCTGCTAAAGAATGTAGAGTTCCAGGATGTACCTCTGGATTCGACCCTGAAGGTGCTAAGGTTGTCCAGGTACAGCCAGCGGAGGGAGGTGCTCCTGTGCACGATTCGGGTCTGGACTCTTCCATTGCCAGGGGCACAGTTTGGAGATGACCACATGAAATAATAGTACTGGCTAGCTCAGCATCCTCCCTTTCCGGGGTCTGAGACCCTTTCACACTTGTGGGCAAATTAGACTTGACCCCTCACTGACCCTGTACGGTTGTGGCTGGGTTCTCACCCTTGCCAAGATGATGGCTCCGTGAGGGGGCCGCTGCAGTCTTCAGATGTATAAAACAGCGTCGACATGCAGCAACAACAGACTTTGGAGTTGGAATGTTTCCACGATGACCGAATTACATACTGCAAGCAGAGAGCCTGGCAAAGCCAAGGAATCACAGTGAGTTCTCAATACATAGTAGATCAGTTTTCCCTTTTCCAAGATTTGATTCCAAATTCCATATTCTTTCCTCCGCCAGCTCTTCTACTCTGCTGACCCCTCTGCATCCATCTCTAGCGCTGTGGAGCTACTTGAAGTCCACCCATGCTCTGTCTTACTCGTCTTCTGGGCCATCAACTCGCTGCCACCTGGTCCAGTACTGTCCGTTCGCCCTGCCAGGGAGGACAATGTCCCTGCTTGCAGCTCACAGCCCGTTCAGGTCAGCTCTGCTGGGAAGCCCGCCGCACCCCCATGCTGCTGGCGCTCTCCTCCTGGCCTCCCTGGCTCCTGGGATTCCCTGATGGCACTCTCATGCGCACCTGAAATTTGGCATCCCTCTCCCCAGCATAGAATTCTTTAAGGACAGTGTTCATATTCCCGTTGGTTTTTATGTACCTTGAGACTAGACCAATGCCTTCCCATGGCAGGAAGCACATTTAAAACACACAATAAGTACACGACAAATAGGCAAACTGATGTCATGCTGTTAACAGTTTAAGAAAGCATTAAGTAATAATCTCCCCCCATGGGGTATAAATGCCCCGCGAGAGAAGCGCCCTACGGGAAGGAGCAGAATTGTGGGAAGGGCCACAGAAGCCCAGCCTGAGGAGCGTGCCCGGGACCCGCAGGCCTGGGGGAGAGGTAAGAAGGTTTGATAGGGCGGGAAGAGTATGCTCGGAGGTGCGGGGCATGCAGAAGGGACCAGATGAAAGCTGACTGGTCGCAGGCAGGAAGCGTGGATGAAATGATGAATAGAAGCCGGACTGTGTAGGTCACGAACAAGACTTCTGTACTCATTCTGAGAGCAATAGGGAACGGCATTTTTCCACAGGGCTGGTAGAATGAGGCAAAATGTTGATGACTGTTGCACTTGGCAGAGCATCATTTGGCTCTCGCGTGGACAACAGGTGGGTTGGCTGACAGTGCAGAAATGTCTGTGGGGGGCTCTCGTCTGGTGGGAGATGGTACCTGTGTGGCCCGGGCATCTTGGATGCAGGACAAGGAGACGGAAGAAGAGCGCCTGCATTTCTGGCATGGACAAGTTTGAAGGCAGCAAGAGAGAGGAAATACCAGGTAAGAAGGGGCTCTTACGTTCAGGCTTGGCCACGTTGAGTTTTGAGTTTTCTCCAAGAGGACCAGATGAGGGTATCTTAAGTCATTGGGTATAGAGCTCTGAGGCCCACAGGAAAGGTTTGAGATAAATAATAAGTTTAAGAAAGCAAGTTGACCAAATAAATATAAGAAAGAGCCTCTGAGAAGTATCAAGGGTCCATTTCTTGTGGATAATCAGGAAATGTATTGGGAGTTCCAATAATGTTGAAACATTGTTATAATAGGATCAATTCACAAGTAAAATATAACCACTTTGGAAAATTACTTGGCATTATTTGGGAAAAATGAATATCTAGAACTTTGCAATTTCTCTTCTAAGTCTGTCTTAGATAGAGATGCAAATGTGAATTAGGACATATATTTTGTACAGTTGTGTGTTTGTGTATGTTTGCATTTCTACCTATATATAGGAATGTTTTAATTTAATGACAGAATTGTTTGTAAGAGCCAAGAATCAAAACAATTCAAAAATCCAAATGTGGACATATCATCGCATAGAAATATAATTTGTGCAGTATTAATTTAACCTAACACTCTTGAAACACAGGCATAAATAATCTAGAATCTAGATGTAGCCATAACATAGATGAACCTTAAAAACAGTATTTGCAAACTAAGGAAGGCAGAAAATAATACAGTATATTTCTGTTCATATCAAGTTAAGATACAGGTGAAAATAAATTGTACACAGTTCAGTAAACATGGACATGTGAGGAGATTAAGAAGAAGAACAGGGACATGGTGATCACAGGTGGGGACACCGGCTACGGTCCCGTCCCGGACGCTGGTGAGGACCTACTTCTTTACCTGGACCGGTGTGACGTCCGCTTCCCGTCTTCTTGGAGAACTGACACTCTTACCATGATGCGGTCTGTCCTGATTTATCCCTGAGAATAGTCCTTGTTCCAAAGTCTCTTCTGATACTAAAATAATGACTCCCGCTTTCTTTTTGTGTTTGCATGGTCTGTCCTTCCCCTCCTTTTCCTTTCAACCTATCTTTGTCTTTTTATTTAAAGTATGTTCAGGGGCGCCTGGGTGGCTCAGTCGGTTAAGCGTTGGACTCTGGGTTTCAGGAGCTCAGTGTGGTGGGATCTAGCCCTGCGTCAGGCACCGCACTCAGATGGGAGTCTGCTTGAGATTCTCTCTCTCTCTCTCTTCTTCCCACCCACCCCGGGTCATGCTCGCGCTCTCTCTCAAATAAATGAGTAACTGTGTTAAGAAAAGAAGAGCCATGTTTAAGGTGTGTTTCTTGCAGGTGCAGGTAGCCAGGACTTGCTCTTTAGCACAAGCGAATGATCTAAGTTTTCATTAGGTATGATCAGAAGTTCCCATGTGATGTGATGAATGGTACAGTCTGAATAAACCGACCATCTCGATAGCTCTTCTGTGTCACCTGCCACTTCTTTCTTTTCCTCTGTTTTCCTCTGCGGGAATGAGGTCTTCCCACCAAAGTCAGAGCCCCAGTGCAAGCATCGATGGACAATGTGTCATTCAGGCCTGGAATGTCCATATTCTTTTTTTTTTATGATTTTATTTATTTATTTGAGAGTGTGCGTGAGAGGGGGGGAGAGAGAGAGAGAGAGCACAAGCAAGGGGAGGGGCAGAGGGAGAGGGAGAAGCAGGCTTCCCGCCGAGCAGGGAGCCTGTTGTGGGGCTCGATCCCAGGACCCTGGGATCATGACCTGAGCCGAAGGCAGACGCTTCACCAACTGAGCCACCCCGGCGCCCCTGGAAGGTTCATATTCTTAATTATTGAAGTGCTCTAATGGAATAATTCTTGTTGTGCAGAAATATTTTTTTTTCACCTACAAGATGTCGGTGTTTGTGTCTCGGTAGTGTATTTATCAGAGTTTCTACAACTATATTCACTTTTCTTCCTGAAAGGTACGGATCAGTGGGAATCTGCACGTGATGAGCAGGTGCAACAAGATGGCAGCATGCCTCGATGCTGTTATCAATAGCATTTTCCCTTCCAGATGTGTGATCATTTCTTGCATCAGAAGCAAAAGGCAAAATTAGCTCCCCAAACAAAGCGGTTTCTTGATTGTGTGCAATTTAAAGTGACTTTGACAGTTAAACATCAGTGTTAAAATGTTTCTCTCTGAAGGCTCGTCCTCCTGCCTACATACTTCATTTATGGTCCATTTGGTAATTTGGGGACAGTTCATCTTTTCTTAGCTGTTCCTACTTCTGTGTTTTGTTTATGCTAATTTCCTTGCTCACTTTAATAGCACTTCCTAAAACTCCGGAGCCTCTCACGGAGTAAAACTATTGTGCACAACCTAATTATTCCCCACGTTCATTACCTCCACTGTATAATGCCTTTTCAACGTTCACCACTTTGATAAATTTCTACTGATCATTTTTTCCGTCAACTCTTTAGCAGTACTTCTATATTTACACCATCATTATAATATTGTTGCCTTATTAAAGTAATTATGACTTTAAAGCTTTACAGTGAGTCAAATTTGCTAGTTTTATTTTTAGAATGACCCTGTGAGACAGCAGTGAGTCCCCGTTCACACATTTAATAGTTTGTAAAATGACACCAAAGGTTCTCTGACTCATCACAGTGAGGTCAATTCAGATCCCGGAATTAGAACTCAAAGCCCAGTTTCCAGATCATTGTTACATTGTGTATTCCGTGTGTATCATATGTACATAAAATATCTACAACAATGAACATAAACAGAATCATTAGGGTCTGTATTCCCTATGATATCAGTCTTCAGTTCCTGAATGAGAGGAAAAGCAACACCTGAGTTTCTGTCATGCGGTTAACTCGGGAAACTTCATGCACTTAAACATTCACATCATAGCATGCCAACAAAATCCGTTCTTATTCTGGCTCTTTGCTTCGGCAGGACCATAGCCGAAACCTCACAGCGCGGTGTTCTGTAATTGCTTTAAAACTAAAGGAGGAGATTCCAAAATATCTTTCAAAAAACCACTCCAGTGTTTATGTCGATGTCTTGGCCATATTCCAACCTAAAACCCTCACACCATCATCCAAATGCATTCTTCGTGTTCTCGTCGTGAGAACTAATGTAGTTTTCTTAAAAATGTATCATTTTAAACTACCAAACTCTCCTTTCAATGTCGGTCAGACTAGTTAATGCACTGAATCTTGGTCTGTCCGGTTTCCCATTGTGCAGGGTCTCCACAGCTGGGTGGGAGAAGCGTGCCCCTTCTCTCTAGCACTCAGGGTGAGTGTGTGTCAATGTGCGAACCTTCCCAATTTTGTTGGAATTACTTGGGGAAGCCTCGCTGAGAGCTTTGCGCGTTTCCACGTGAAGGAGTTGAGTGTTCTCGCCAGGGGCTCAGATTCCTGGCAGATGCTCTGTGTTTAACAGAGTTATATTACCCATACCCCACAAATTCATGCAGGCGTAATCACTGTCTTTGTGCAATTAATGAAGCAAGTGGGGCAGGCTGGAAAGAATCTTCTTTGTTTCTGTTTTCCAAATTTTCATTTATATTAATGATGATTTCAACTCAGTATAAGTCTCGTCATTATTTTAGTTGTCCCTTATTTGGCATAGATCCCTATTATCAAATGACTTCTTTCCTCAAACAACATTAAAGATCAGCTTCAAAATGTATGTCCCTTTAAGGATACTGACACTCTTTTCTCCAGTATTTTCTAAATTTGGTTAACCCCATTCCCTCTGAGATGAAGCATTCTCACACATTACTTTTAATAACTTTGATGAAAGTAATAAAGATACAATAACCATACAATAAGGAAAGTATGACAAAGGACTTAAGACACACCAGAAACCTCCCATGATATCTTAAGCCTACATGTTTAAGCTTTGGGTGTTTCAGTTGATACTTCCATGAATTGGGAAATCTGTAGACCTACACTGTAGTTTCATCGATCATTTATTTTTTTTAATTTAAATTCAATTAGTCAACGTAGTATAATACATCATTAGTTTTTGTTCAGTGATTCATCGGTTGCATATAACACCCAGTGCTCATCACGTCACGTGCCCTCCTTAATGCCCGTCACCACGTTACCCCGTCCCTCCACCTACCGCTCTCTCCTCAACCCTCAGTTTGTTTCCTGGAGTCAAGAGTCTCCATGGCTTATCTCCCTCTCTGATTTCTCACCAATCACTTCTCAAGTGATTTTAAGAAAGTCAACTACATACCGATGATAACATTTTCATAAAAGATGAAAACCTTTTTTCCAGGCAATGAGATACTCCCACAAACTATTTTCCTTCCATTTTTCTCATTATTAAAATCATTGCACTTTATGGCTCAAAATGGAAGCTATCTATGATGGGCCCTTTTAGCCATCTTGACAGAGCAATTCTGTTTTGTCAATTTTTTTTCAGCTTGTTTTTGGAAAAAAAAATCTATGTCATAACAATCCAATATTCATTTGTCCATATCAAAAACTCTATTTTAGATAACATACTGCCTAATTGTGAAAAAAGGTGTTCTACTAGCTAAATAAAATGATTTTAAGTAGCATATTGGGTAAGTTAGAGAAAAACATGCACTTCAATGCTATCTGAGCAGCTTCTTGTCTGATTAGTTTCATGGGATTGGATGTGTTCTTAGACTCATCAATCACACTAAATCTACGTCAAGATCTATACTCCGGACTCAGAAGATGGTGTGATTACATGACTGGTCAAACAGGTATCCTATAAATGATTTCATTTTTCACACTGAAATTCAGGCCCTAAATTTCTTATATTGGAATTTTGACTTTAAAAAAATTAATTGATAATATCTTCCTTATGATGAAGATCTGACTGTGTGATGTGTTACTCCAGTGAGTTCTATGTAACTCTAAAAACAGGAGAATGATACATATTTATACACATTTAATGTATATTCTTAGATAATCCTCATATTCAGAGTTTGATAGCTTTGATTTTGTTTTTATCATCTGAGAGTGACTTGACAGCTTCTGTTTAACTAAATGCACATTTTAATCATTTCTCTGGCCCCTGCAGGCTATTTGTTTTCAAGTTAAATGAAACTTCTCCCTGGCAGTTCCTATAACTGCCTCCATTGACCTTCTCTAGGGTTTTCAATCTTAGCTGTGTTTTGGGGACATGGCCCTATTAATTTGTACTTTATACAAGAGTTAGATTATTCTGTCCTTAATTATACTATGTCAGTTGCCTGGCTCAGTGATCTGTAATTATGGAGGTCTTTCCTTATGACTGGGTACCATGTTGGTATCTTTCCATTCTTGAGAAACAGTTTCTATTCTGGGAAATGCAGATCTGCTTCCTTCAATTTCTGTTCCTTCAGGATACTTGGATGACTTCTTCCTGAACCTAGTAATTTAATGTCCATAACTTACACCAAAATACACGCTTCAGAACTTCTCATTCTTTAGGTCAGCTCCTAACGTCCTAAGTGACAGGTGACAACTGCTCTCGGAGGTTGGTGGTTTGTTATTTCCCATCATCCACCAGGTCATCAATAAAGCCATGAAATGCAATCAGTCTTTGCCTTTTTTGAGGGGTTCTTTTCTATTTTGTTTTATTTTATCTTATTTTTATAGGAAGCAGGAGCTTATTTTCTTTCTCAGAAAATGCAATATCAGGAAGGAAGGTCTTAATCCAAAAACATTTTTTTTTCTCTTTCAGTTCAGACTACATTTCAAAATTGGTTATATGTAGAAATAGAAAAAAAGTTAACAATTATTTGTTTCTTAAATCTCTCACAAGATATTTCTGCATGATAATTTCCTTCACTCAATGCTAAGTGATGTTCAAATAAATCAATGGCCCAAAATGCCTTAAAATGTCATTTTCACTTTTGAAGATGGTTTCACAATTATCCTAATTTCTAGCCAACATCAGGAAGAAAAGACTTTAAAATGCCTTTAATTTTCACAACGTATTTCATAATTATATATTTTGACCACTTCACACCACATACTCTTCTATTATTAAGTGGTGAAATAATAAATACATCTCCTCACATAAAAAAAGACACATTTCAGGACACTTTAATTTTTAATTATTTTTTAATAAAAATAACCTTTAGTTTATTTAGCATTTTGTTTATTTATTTATTTAACATTCTGTGTCTACAAATAATGTTTCTTCTTAGTATCAATGCTTAAATAAAATAAGAAAATGGGAAAATTATCTGAAGAGTTTATTCCCTTTTGTTCCTGATATTGAAAGGTTTGTAATTGATCTTAATTTTTATCTATTTTTCAAAGATGAAGTCATATTATTTGCCACTTTTAAAAATCAGGATTTATTTTAAATATCCAGTTTGAGTTTAATCACTTAAACAAGGGGCAATTAGTCTGAGGGAGAATGACTTTACTCAACGTGCTGCATTAAATATAGATTTTTCTTTAAAATTTTAAATTTATTATTTTTTTCTTTTTCCTAATTTACCATATTTCAAGGTGTTTTCTTGGCTTTATTGAAATGAAAATGTGTCCACAAAGCATAGACATTTATCAAGCATCCCGAACTCCTCATGCACAGGTGTGGTGACCCCAGTGGCTGTAAGTTTTGACAACATTATAATTTTTTCTATACATCAATTTCTCTGCCAATGGCATTGACTATTTTTGTATAAAAATTGTTTTCCAGAATATTCATATGTTTCTTAGGCACTAATGTTACCTCTACTTAATTTTATTCATTAACCTGATCTTCACGGAATATGCAAGGCTATGCCTTCTTCTTTGCTTTAAGAAATTATCCTCCGGGGCACCATAAACGGGCATCATGCTTCACACTGAACAAAATATCTCGAATTAAGACTTCTCCTCTGAGAAGCTCCAGCTGGTAAGCACAATATGCCATTTATATTCTCAGTGGGGCTGTGAGACGCTTTGCAAGTGAGAAGCCGGAGGTTAAATGTCTTGGTCACTTTTCCAAGGCATTCCTAGAATTCAGCTTTCCAGTGGAGTATCTTATGACTGAATCAGTATTTGTGTGAGAAGTCCTGTGACGCTTGCATGTTCACACAGACACACACAGAAGGAAACGCACCGAGTCCCCAGTTACTGCATTGGGTGAAAGAGCTGAAATGGACAGAATAGAATATGAAATTTATTCCTTATCAAAATGGAGCATTATTCATTTGGAATTTACTCATTCCAAAGTTTTCTTTAGTGAAGCAAAGCTGATACTCATATAAGGCGTGGTAATATCTTAAGTGGTATATGTAATGACATTTCAAAACATAAGAAAGTATTTTGTTTTCAGATAGCCTGAAATATTTTAGAAGCAGAGCAAATAAAAATCTATAAATCACCTCTTTTGTATTTATTCATGTCACCTAGCTACCAAATAATTTGGTTAGCATGACTTTTTTATATCTGATAATAGTCTGCTATTTTTGAAACTGTCCTGTAATTTAGAGCTTCCTCATCCAAGTACTATTTTCATTTACGTGTTTTCTTATTAAGACAAATTAATTTAATTCACCGTTTCTATCCACCTTCAACTAACTACTCATCCTCACCAGGAGGCAGTGACAAAGCTCTGGTGTCACTCTTGGTCGCACGCCGGTGATCAAGGGGATCTCGGGTTATTCCTTTCATCCATCTGGCTGCCTTATCTTCAGCTGTAAAGTAAAAGAGATGTTATCTGGATGATTTCAAAGTTTCTCTGAATTCCAGAATTCTATGCAGTCATATTTCACACCAGCCTTGTGTGTCCCAGATGCACGATCTCTTCCTCGATGCTTCTAAGGTGACACGGAGGACGGCTGCTGGGGCCCAAAGCGCGAGAAGAAGGGAGAGTTGTGTTTTTCTTAAAAAAAAAAAAAAGAAGCAGAAGGAAGAAACAAAATGAGATACGGACACAGAGAGGAAGAGAGAAGAAGGCCTAGCAGCAGAGGGTCCAGCCACAGGTCCTCTAGGCACCTAGCCTCCTCCGTCGGGACATGATGCCCCCCAGCATCTCTCTCCATGTCCTTCTTAGTTTCTAAAGGCCAGCTAGGTGCGGTGAGCTTCTGTGATAGGAGCGTATGGAAACTGTGAGAAGGTGTATCACAGTGAAGACAGAAAGCTGGGATGCTTCCTGCACAGACAGTGCCCATGTGAGCAGTACAAGCCCGCGGACCCACACCCCGACCGTGACGCCCACGAGCCCGCGGACCCACACCCCGACCGTGACGCCCACGAGCCCGCGGACCCACACCCCGACCGTGACGCCCACGAGCCCGCGGACCCACACCCCGACCGTGACGCCCACGAGCCCGCGGACCCACACACCGACAGTATTACTTATCTTGCTTATGTTTCCTGGGGCTGTCAGTATGAGATGCATCATTAAATTAATGACAGGCTTCATCATGGGAGGATATATATATTTTAAGACAAACCCAGATCCCAGATTCCTTAAATGCATAAAGGACATCCTCAGTATGGAGAGACTATCATTGTGGTTGTCATAGAAAAACGAGAATTGTGAGAACATGGTGGCACTTCTTTCACGTCTTCCTCCCTTGAAGAGACTTTCTGAAATCAAAGTAACCATTTTTAAATTGAACCATGCAATTGGTTGAGACTGCATTGTCCTCTGAGACCCTATACCTTCCACTTTTGTGTTTTTCATATTGTTTCCCTTTTCTCCCCCAAACAACTCAAGATGGAATTTGTTAAGTTTTACAACTGCTATTAAACCAACCAAGAACAGCTATCAATAACCTTCCACTTTGGAGGAGAATTTCTTACCTTCCTCAACAATTGCTTCTCGTCCTGACCTTGACCTCTACACAGACCGTGTATTTAAGGACACCTGTGGTCTGTGGTTGTGCTAACCACAGAACCTGATCTCCTGAGTGGCTATAACCTGGCACATTTCTTCGGTGCTAATGGCATGCTTGGAATCATAAATGAGACGCTTTACACAAGCTCTCCATTCTGCATTTTTGTCACTGTAAGAAAAAGTGAGTGGAAAAACTGAACTGTGTTGAAGGACCTCAATGTAGAACTTAGGTGCCTCATTACTGCACATTTGTAATATGTGGGCAGTCTCACCTTACAGCATGGCAAAAGCACCACTGACTCCATGGAGACTGTTGCTCTAAGATAATTTGATCTGATTATGGTTCCAGTTATTTGACGTTGACTGAAATAAAGTCTTTTATATTTTAATAAGTGAGGAACACAGAAGCATCAGTGACCTTTGAAGCAAGGTTCAGAGACATGGGTGTGCACAATTTCAAGAAATACTGTGCAAGCAGTGTGCATGGGGCAGTTACATGGAAAACACGGACGTTCATGACTCTGAAAGCAAACGTTCCTGGGAGGAATTAGTCAGAAGTGGGAAGAATCGTGGACATGCTAATTGATTTCACTTATGTTTTCCAGTTATGTATGCCTTAGTGTGATGTGTTATTTTTAAAAATCTATCCAGATAAGTTTAAGTGAGTGCTTTCAATAAATAAATAAATAGGTGATTTCAATCAATAAAAAATTGGATAAGAAAAGATTATATCTTATTTTACCAGAACTTTCTACCTTTATGCTCATATTGTCCCCTTTTGTTGTTGTATTCTCCCCTTGAAACTTGAAATAGTAACGTCTAGTTTTGTCGCTGTTATTGTTGGCTGTGTATCTGTTGTCAAGGGGCTTGCTATGAAGAAGGTGAAGGAATGAATGAAGATGTTAGTAGATGATAAGGATTTCAAACTGTGTAACCACCACTCCCTGTGGGAAGGCAAAATAGAGAGCCAGTCTGGAAACAGCATGGAGTTTCCTCAAACAACCAAAAATGGAACTACCCTTCAATCCAGCAATTCTACTTCTGAGTATTCATCCAGAGGAAACAAAATCCCTGCCCCAAAGAGACATTCACATTTCCATGACCACTGCAACATTATTTACAATAGCCAAAGCATGGAAACAACCTGTGCGCATGACGGGCAAATGGATAGAGAAAATATGGTATATATATATCTGCCTATAGATATACAGATACATACATAGATTTTACGGCTGAGTATATATATGAGATTGTGTGTGTGTGTAGAGAGAGGTAATGGAATATTGCTCAGCCATAAAAAATTTTAAAAGAAGGACAACTTGCCCTTTACGACATGGATGGACCTTGAGAGCAATATGCTAAGTGAAATAAGTCAGAGAAAGACAAATACTGTATATTCTTAATTATATGTGGAACCAAAAAAAAAAAGAATCAAACTCATAGAAACGGAACAGCTTGGTGGTTGCTAGAAGCATGGGGCGGGGTGGGGGGAATCGGGTGAAGGGGGTCAAAAGGTAAAAACGCCCCATAATAAGATAAATAAGTCCTGGAAATATAATGTTCAGCATGGTGACTAGAGTTAATAATACTGTATTAATATTTGAAAGTTTCTCAGAGAGTAGATCTTAAAAGTTTTCATCGCAAAAAAAAAAAAAAATGTGTGAGTTGGTAGATTCTAACTGAACTTATTTTGGTGATCATTTTGCAATATCTACATATATGAAATCATTATGTTGTACACAAACTATTACAATGTTACATGTCAATAAAACTGAGAAAATGCTCAAAAATAAAGACTGTGCAAGCACAGTCACATTAAGTAGATGTCCTCCTGATGCAAATACTCACCTGTTTTTTGTTTCATTAAGATTATTCACAAGACGGAAAAACCTCTAAATATTTTCTTTGGCATCAAGTTAGAAGAGTTAATTACACTTTTACGTCCTATTAAAGTCATATTTTGAAAGGTGAAGCTTTGCTGGAGATTTCTTGCTCCAGAAATCATACACCCTGTTTTCATCAGAAGGAAGATATTTTAAACTAGGAGCTTTTAGAATTAAAATATATATATATCCTTTCTTTTCAAAACAGTCTCTCGTACATAAATTTTGAAATATATCCCCCCAAATAAAGACCACATAGTCTGTTATCAATCCTGCAGAGAACAAAACACTCTGAGCTAGTAGTTGTAATAAACAAGGAAGGTGAAATTTTTACCAGGTGCAAAGAAATTGAAGGGAAGACAAGTAGCAAAGAAATCCTTACCAAACATAGATAACAGGCTTGAGAGTGGCCATCCTTTAAAGGCCTATTCTAAATAATTGATGATGAACTAATTAATAGTGAATTTTGTGTCTCTTATAATTACTAACATTGGTTATACTGAACCCTAATAAATATCACATTAGCTATTGAAAAGTTCATTTTAGTCAGTATCACTAATCCTGCCCTCAAACATTCGCATAAATTATTTCTCTGAAGCTGAAAGATTCTTGCTTTCTTTTCTCCTGTAAAAAGGGTCATTGATTGATTCTTACAACCAATAACTTTTACATGTTTATATAAATAACACAAAATTATTCTCAGTATTTGAGGTCACACCGTTTAGTTATAATTCTATGAATCCAATTATACTGATAACGAGTTTTTTAAATGACACTTTAAATTTAAAAGGAAATTTGTACCTTATCTTAATGCCATCATTTTAAAAAAGCAACTAGGAAACACCTCTCCTTTGAGCTGAAGTTTGAATTAAGTTACAGGTAGCATTATAATACCAGTCATCCGCTTGCTGCCTATTTTTGCCTGGACATTTATTATTTATATCAGAAATAGATATTTCTAAGTTCTGATGAATTGTATTTAGAAAAGCTAATCCCAATAGCATAGAGTCAAGAACCTCACATATGTGACATGTTTCTGTGTGTTCAAACCCTCATTCAGACGCTTACATTCAATATTTTTGCAGGATGAAGTAGAATAACACTGGTTCTGGCTAAAATAAATCTTAAACCAAGTTATTCTCTAGAAATTAGTTACGATGATATAAAATTATAAAAACTATCTCTGCTATTTTTCTTTGGTGACTTCTATACAAATTACCTCTTAAATATTTCAGAGCCATAGTATCATTTGGTTAATATTGTCTGATGGTGGTCACAGTGGTTTTGCCCTTATAATATTTTGAATAAGTGTGTTTTAAAAAAAATTCTATAAAGCCATAAAAGGGATATTGATAAAACATCTGAAGACTCATCCGATGCTACTAAGGTTTTCTTGGGCTATTTCTTCATCCATTATGCAAATATTTCAGCTTATTAATAATTAAAATAGCAACACATTAATAATTAGGCTCTCCATTACAAATCTGACCTTTAATTGAATTCTATAAGAATAGCCTGAAAAATGAGCCTCTTGATTTATGCTCAGAATAAAGGTTAAACACCGTTTTCCTAGTCAGTGGAGGGCTCCTCCTTCTTGCTAACCGAGCACCACCGAGGGATGGTGTTTCTGCAGGCATGTTTTCTCCCCATTATGCTCCGTTTTACTAATGAGCCAACAACAGTGTAGCATTTAGGAGCCCATCGTTTTCTGTTCTGTGGTCTCACTTTTCTAGGACAGTTCAGGAAGCTAACCCTTTCCAAAGGTTTAAAAAACAAAACTAGATATGAGTTGTGTCTACGGAGAGCTTTCCGTGAGGCATTTTAAATGAGCTCAGTCAATTCAGACACAGGCCTGGGGAATCCAATCAATCAATTTGACTGCTTTTTTTTCTCATTTAATTAGTCATTGAAGTACAGTGATTGACTGGATCCTTCGTATAGACACAGCTTTTATTACATAGGCAAATTCACGCCGGCAGACCCTGCGGAACGGGGTTATGATCTGAATTTAGTTGCGCCCCTGTTTGGAGACAGTATCTGGGACCTCACATCTCGTAAGGACGTCGGTGGGGGGCTTGTGTCATGACGGACAGAATGACACGGAGGGGCCTTGGCTTTCTTTGTCCTCCACTTGGAGAAGCCAGGTGGTCGAAGCCCCGAGCCTCCTCCCTCTCCCGCGTCCTGCCTGGCTCAGCACACAGAGGTCACCACCTGCGGCACTTTGCCAACAGTCAGAATCGGAGTAGGGCTGAGGATATTTTGTAAGAAGGGAAAGGGTGATGTCCTCATCAATTATACAAACAGAAAGAAGATGTGCTCAAAAAGTGGTGCATCCCGATGAAGATGAGCAGAGGGGCTGAGGATGGGGAGTGAGCGTGCACAGGGCTGTTCCCACCCATCATTCCCCTGGACTCTGTTCAGAGGGAAACCAGCAAGGCAGCCGGTGATGCTCTGCTGTTGCCCGGTCTTTCCTCTGCACGCCTCCCCGGCAAAATGATTCATTTCATGCAAATCAATGCTCAGGTCGCAGATTTCCATAACACACAAAATATTGCTGCGTGAAAGGAAAGTGATTGTGGACCTAGATTGTGTTAAGGAGCTCGGATTTATGATGTAAAAGAGCTAAGGAAAGGGGCGTAAACACTGTCGGCTCACAAATGTGTTTTGTTTGCCTGCGTAGTTCTTATTTAAAAAAATAATCACCAAGGTTTAGGTGTGAAAATTACACGGTTATGGTTATTTGTAATATATTTGGGTTTTTTAAAAGATTTTTAAAATTTATTTTTTGAGAGAGAGAGCGAGAACGAGTGGGGGCGGGGGAGGTAGAGGGAGAAGCAGACTGCCTGCTCAGCAGGGAGCCCGGTGTGGGACTTAATCTCAGGACCCTGGGATCATGACCTGAGCCTAAGGCAGACGCCCAACCAACTGAGCCACCCAGGAGCCCATAATATATTTGTTTTTTGACTTTTAATCTGGAGCAGCAAGTGAATTACCCAGCACCATTATGGTATTAGAAAATCTGCCTCCAACTATATATTCACTGTTACCAGTGAGTTTTACACACTCCTATGCTTTTGTGATGTTAATTACCTCCTATTATTTCTGCTTTAAGAATGTCCTTGGATGGAGCCATTTCACTTCTGCGTATTTATGCAAAGGAAATAAGATCAGTATCTCAAAGAGACATGGGCCCTCCCATGTTCACTGCAGCATTACTCACAATAGCCAAGACCTGGAAACATCTAAAGTGGCCTTTGACAGATGAATGGATAAGGAAAATGTGGTATACATATACAATGAAATATTACTCAGCCACAAATAAAAAGGAGGAGAAATCCTGCTATTTTCAACAGTGTGGATGAAACTTGAGGGCATTAGGCTAAGTGAAATAAGTCAGAAAAAGACAATTACTGTGTGATCTCATTTATCTGTGGAATCTAAAGAAACAATGCATAGAAACAGAGAGCGGATTGGTGATTGCCAGAGGCCGGGTGGGCGGTGGGGGGAATGGGTGAGGGGTCAAAGTCCAGTTCTAGGGCAGGTAAGTTCCGAGGATAAGACACATACAGCATGACGCCTATGGTTAATAACACTGCATTCAGGTTTCAAAGTTGCTGGCAGTAGATTTGAGCACCCACATAAACAAATGGGAACTACCAAGCTGAGCGGAGCTGAGGGGTGTACCTAACCTTATTGCAGCAATCCTTCTGCAATACGCATGTATATAAAATCACGAGATGGACACCTTAAATTATACAATGTTATATGTCAACCGCATCTCAATACAGTTAGAAAGAAATCTAAAAAAAGGAGAGAGAAAAAGTTTACACAGTTAAATTTGGATTTCTGCATTCTTTGAGAACATTCAGGTAATTTGGCAACATTAGACCCTCGTTTCTGCATGGAATTGACCCAGTTTGGGTGGAATTGGCTCTCTTCTAGAAGGTTCACAGTAGGACCTCTTGGTTCATTTCATGTCTGTGTGCCTTCTTTAAACACCTGGATTTGGACCTAAAAGTACCTGCTATCAAGCTCACTGAACTGCTAGCATGCAGACCTGTCCTAAACTGCATATGGCAACTTTTGCTATCTCTCCTGGAAAATCAGCTGGGAAGAGGTCACTCCTACGTCTCCTTTCAAAGACTGTCTAGCAGCCTTGGGTATCTACTCATGATGTAGACTTCACTTTGCATCTCCTCCCTGAAAGGATTGCATTAAATTAAATTCTAGGAAATGCAACAAATTAGTTTTCTCCGTGCCTGGATGTAGAGTTTCAAAGGTAGCTCTTACCTCACACAAAGAAGTAATTCAGAGTTTACTTGAACAAATGATTTGTGGCATTTCTCGGTAAGGGGGACACGGAGAGTTGGCATCTTGAACGTCATGTCCTTTCTTGTGCCTTCTCAGTGTAATTCCCAATTAGAACACGGGAAGCTCCGGACGAATTCCCCATCCTGGCCAAAGACCACTTGAAAATGAGTATTTCCCAGCTTTACACACAATCTATGAATACTTCATTATTGTAAAGTTGTTAATATTAATGTGGCATTATTGCACACAATCAACTTTGGATGAGGCCCTTACCTATCGTCCGAGACGAATAATAATTCGTGTTGAGCACGTAGATAAGACCGGTAATTTAGTTAAATGAACGGCTTCTCTGGTGTTCCTCCCGAGAGGGAGGGAAGGCTAGATTATGGGAACACAAGACGTATCCTCTGGTATGTTTCCCTGCCGCTCTGGACAAGTGTGTGACAGCCCGCGCATGGGCCGGGCAGAGGCGCAGCCAGCCCACAGGGGATGGCACCACAGACAGGGCTCAGGGTGGCCCAACCTGGTGGTAGTCAGAGCGGGTCGGCCGCCATGTAGGCAGTTTCATCACTGGGTTCACGTTCTCTGCAAAGCACCTTTTCCTTTATTCCTGTAGCAAGCGAGGGGAACCGTTCCAACTGACTGCTTCTCCGGATGCTGCTGGGGGCTCCTGTACACGGAGGGTGAAGGGGACTCGGGGCTCTTGCCCAGCGCCATTCTGCAGTGGTGGGGATGCTGGGCGTGGGGGGGACAGGGCCGCTCAACCTCACGTCTGTGACATGGAGCAAGAATATAGCTCCTCGCTGTCTGTGGAAATACTCTGAATTTACAGAAACTGCACAAATACTGGTGCTGAGACTTTGCAGGGAAATCGGGTCTGTGCAGGATGCTTACCATCACGATTCCTTTTCACAACTGACTCATGAATCATGCTATCTCATATATATTGCAGATGGTGCTACATATCTCATATATATTGCATATTATATGTATATATACCTATATATGTATCTGCAATATATATATATCTCATATATATTGCAGGTGATGTGTGTGTGTGTGTGCACACACGCTCATGCACGTGCAGAGGGAGAGAGAAAACTGTAGAAAACAATCCTTCTATTGAATAAACAAAAGGAGTTGTGTGTCATCAGGTTTCCATTGAGAATATGTTGTAGGACCCTGGGAAAATACATTCAGTTTGTTTCTGAAGTCTTTCTCTTACAGAACCTGAGCAGTGCATAAACATAACCTAGTTTTTTTCAAGGGCCAATTAAAAGGTCAAACTTGAGATAAGCAGGTCACAATGTTCTCATGAGCTTTGCCTCTTCAGAAGGCTGCATTCTGACAAAGCCCGTTGCCCACCCCTGTCTGATTTTAAACTGTGGTGGGTGCGGTCCTTCCCGCAGGAACCCACGAGCGCTGCTCGCTCCCAGACATCTGGAAGCCTGCATTTCCCCCCTGCAGGAACCCGGAGCCCTGCATCGCTTCTCCCGCTGCCACCTCAAGGGCTCTGGGCTTCCACACGGCTGATGTTTGCTTTCCATTGCTTTTGCCAAAAACACTAACTAAAAAAGTGAGAATGGATCATGAACTGGGTCAAACGTGATTGTGATACAGTTGGTTGTCACCGCACATGCATTTAACTCTGCTTGTCCTGCTCACTGTGAGTCTCAGAAACAGTGTGGCAAACACTGAATGATGCAAGTTTACCTTCCATCTTTTACTTCCTGTGTTGATGAGTATTTTAACAAGCATGGTAGGATGACTTTGTTCACTTAATTATCGATATATATGATGGCAAGTGAAAAGAAGTTAGAAATTTTTCCCATTTATTAAATGCATAAGTGCATTAAATGGTCCCAATGTGGATTTCTGTTGACCTACATTGCATTACAAGTTCTAGTGTAAGGATGCAGGGTCTAAATTGGCCACATAATCATAAACATATTTAGTTCATGTTTTGTCATGTAATAATGTTTAATTTTTCTTCCTTACTCCTACCAAAAATTCCTGCTGAATAAAATGTAACCCAAATGGTCATACTCTACATTTTCGAAGCAATACTAGCAGGAGGCAGCATTTTTACACCCTGAGGACCTGACCCTCCTACTTTTTTTTCTCAAGACAAGATCTTCTGCCTAACTGGGATTCTTTTTAAATCAGAAGAGTGAAAGTCTCCCCAGACCCAGCTTGTGCCCTCGCACATCTCACTGGCCAGAAGAATGGCAGGGCAGCCGTCCGGAGGGGTGTGTGCCCTCCCTGGACCAGGACTACAGAGAAGGGGGTCTGTCACAGTAAGGGGCTCATCTAGCCTCAGCCATGGTCAAACTCCCCATCCAGGCCATGCTCTATGCACTGCATCCTTTATTGCTTGTTTGTTTTACTTTTTTTCCCCTAAGAAAATATTTAAAATAATTTTTTTAAAAATTTTATTTAAAATTCAATTTAACATATAGTGTATTATTAGTCTCAGAGGTGGAGTTCAGTGATTCATCAGTTGCATATAACACGTGCTCATTACATCATGTGCCCTCCTTAATGCCCATCACTCAGTTACCCCATCCCCCCCTCCAGCAACCCTCAGTTTGTTTCCTATGATTAAGAGTCTCTCATGGTTTGTCTCCCTGTCTGATCTTGTCTTGTTGTATGTTTCTTTCCTTTCCCCAGTGTTCATCTGCTTTGTTTCTTAAATTCCACATATGAGTGAAATCATGATATCTGTCTTTAATACCTTCAAAATCAGTTAACGTCAGAATTTTAATACTTCATAAACACAGTTTTCATAATTTGAAGTTAAAATAGTAAAATACATATTTTATTCCAAATCTGTAGCATAGCTCCGTAGATGTCTAATGTTTGAAAATACTTAAAAATCCAGTTTTACCTTGCAATTTTTATGATTTATTCATTTTTTCTTTATTCTTTGAAAATCTGTAACTTAGTACTTTGCCTCAAAAACAACAAACTCCCAATACATAGTACTGATTGTGTTGAATTCAACATTTATCACTAGCATAGAGTGCAAGAACTCGTGGTCCATGGAGGGAGGGAGAAGCTCAAGAGCTTCTGAGCACATCAATTAGTGGAACTGATCCTTGAAAAGCCGAAATAAACCACAAATAATATAACCTCCCACGGGTGCAGGTGAGTTTGGAGGCAGAGTACAGATAGAGACTCCTGTGACCGTGATGACCGTACCTAGCGAACATACCTGGCATTGCTACACGTCACCTCACTGACCCTCCATAGCACGCTGGGAAAGTACGGTCATCCTCATCACTGCTTTCAGACGAGGCACAGAAGCACCAGCTATTTCAGAGCTTCCCCGAAGGTCACCCAACCTGAAAGCTGTGCATCTGAACTTGAGCCCAAGGGCTCTGGCTGTGGGGCCCAGGTGTGGAGCTATGAGGCACAGCACTTCCGAGTAGCGCAGGTTCATGGCTGGAATGGGTCTCGAAGTGGGTGGGGATGTGTGGAGAGAAGCAAGGATCGCCTCCTCCTGTGTTTTGGAATCATCTTCTCTTAGCCACATGAATAGAGTGCTCACGTATCCACTGAGACTCTTCCTATCTGACTGCAAACTCCTTGTGGTCCATGCTACTCTCTGCATAGGATGGCTCAGAGCAAGTCTATCAGAGAAGGTCCACTGTGGAGCAGAAAGTGTCCACGTGGGGCAGGTGCATTTATTATCTACGCCCCAAACCCCAGGCAGTGTTATGTGTTTCACACAGTCACCCTGTGCTGGGTATGATTTTATGGGAAATCAGCTGAACTCAAAGAACAAGTGTGTCCCCACTATCTCAGAGCTGTTAGATGTCTACTTGGCATGGAACTCCACTCCATCTGAGGCCAAAACCTGAACCCTTCACTCTCCTTTCTTGCATTGCATCTTGTATTAAAAAACACATGGCTATGCACTCACACATGGGCCCAACATCTTTTCCCCAGATCCTTTATATAAAGTGCATTTATAGACACTTCCTTCACCAAGGCACATCCTAAACAAACATGGGATTGTCAGTAGGACAATTGTTGGAGGAGTCCCTTTATATGTGGACTCGATATTTCTGTAAGGTGTTATACAAACACAGTTTCAGAATAAGCTGTGTTTCAACAGTCACCCAGTTGAGCAACATTGCTTGTCTCGAAGGGCAACCGATACGGAAATTCCAGAACTGTGACCCTCATCAATTTGTCCCGCAACTGTGGATTAGAGTGTTCAGATTGACACACCAGAACTGTATCAGGTGTTGGCATGGGGGAGAAATGAAGACTCGTGGCCTCTTTGCTTTGTGTTTTAGGCAAATGCAAGATATTTACATAGGCAGAAAAATCACTGGAAGGAGGTGATACTCACCGAGACTTCATAAAAGCCCATCATTTTAGACTGTCAGAGGAGAGTGAAGAGAAAGGACAAAGCAAAGGGCTGGACCTGGCGGTGGCCACACCAACCACAGGGGATGGAACATGGGGGAAGCAGACGTCCGCTGCTCGGAGAACAGGCAGCGTCGACAGGAAGTTACATGCCCACAGGTGGAAAAATGTGAAATGTCCATAGGTAGGTAAACCTAGAGAGTGTTCTTAGCCATGGCAGTTTAGCATTCTGATTTTAGTTTTAACAAATAGCCTCCATAGCCAGAGTGTAAAGAGGGAGAAATTGATTGAGTCCCTGATGTCCAGGGAAGGTGATTATTCCTTGAAAAAGGAATTAGAGGACGTTTTGTCCATCACATGATGATGGATGTACAAGTGAATTTAAGGAACAAGGACTTAATAAACTGAGATTCTGGATTGTGTTAAACATTTCGTTTTAACCTGTGCTTTCCATGGATCTGAAGATTTGAGTATGGCAATCTTCTGCTCAGCTGGAAGGTCCCCCACACCCCTGCAAGCTATGCCTATGGGGAACTCCACTTTGCTCATTCAGCACTGGGCACCCCCACCACCCCTGGCGCTGGGTCACACACAGCCTCCTGTGGAGACGGCCCAAAGCCCTTTCCCTCGGAGGGTCTAATCTAGGGTTACCTGGGAAGAAGGGGAAAGGAGAACCCTCATGCTTCCCAAAGCACAACAATTACAAGCAAGCAGACACATTTTGATAGGATTTTGGATCCTTTGAGCATGGGAGAATTGTGTGAGTATGTGTGTATGTGTGTGTGTCTGTGTGCGCTTGTGTAGAGTTATTTAACAGTAAGGACAGCCAACCTGGTAAAGAAAGCCCAAGGTTTTATGATCCTAGCAAGTGATTCCCTTTTGCTTGTCTGATCCTCATCTCTCAAACGGGGATGGTAGCAGGAGCTACTTCATGGTTTGGGAAGGACTAGATGAGTTCATCCATGGCAAGCCCTTGGAACAGAGCCTGGCAGATGGTAAATGCTCAACATTGGTTATTTTTTGTTAAAACTAAATTCTGAGAGAAATCTGAGCATGATTTTCTTTAGATCAAACAAGCTACAATGGTTCCGCTGGACTTGGATAGGAAACATATATGAAATACATGTGATATGTGTACATGCATACACACACACACACACACACACACACACACACACACACACACACACACACACCCCACTGGAGTTAGTACCATTTTTATCCCAATTTTAAATGTCGTATCACCTGTAGCTCATAAACAGCAGCTGGGACATGAACTGATACAGTCAGACTTTAAAGTCTGTGCCTTTATATCTGTTATAAATAAGAAAACATAATTATTAATAATACCAGTAAAAATTTTTAATGACAAGTTAAATTTTTATGAGACAATGTTTTAAATTTTCTTTTGCATGCCTCTGCAACTTTTGTCATATTTGATACAGCTGAGAAAATAATATAAATGTTTTGAAATAATTTGAAATTCAGGTAGGGTAAGGTTAATTCTACAAATAAAACCATGGGATCCAAAAGTAAGTTATCTGAAATTTGAATTGCTGTTTCTGCTGTTCCATTTTCCTACTACTTACCCCTGAGCCATTTTGCATTTGACAGAGGAAATATAAGGAAAGGGAGGTAGGGACAATTTCCAATTTTATATTGCACTGGTAATGGTTCTTCCTATAAGCAAACTTGGGTTTCTTGACTCATTGTTTATTATTTCCATACCTACTGTGTTCATGACACTGTATTGAATCTCTGCATGTCCAGGCTAAGAATGTCATCCAGCTCTGATATTTCCCCTTATCAGAATTCCTACATTTCTTTGTAAGAGTTATTTTTTTTATTTTTTTAATTTTGGGGGGGAAATATATCACTTTCTTTGAATGCCTTAAGAGCACCTGAGGGAACCATGTAAGTTTTCAAAAACGATGTAAGTATAGTATGCTCCTCACCAGAGAACTGAAGCTTTCATTTTGTATCAACAACTCTCTCCTCCTTTACTGATTTTCAGAATCATCGCCACCTTGAAGACAGAGACTATGGCTTCTTGCTCATTTTATCCTTAACCCTAAGCAGAGTGGCCAGCGGTCTCTAGTGGCTCTAGATGTGTGTGTGTTTGAACTACAGCCTATCTGAGGAGGATTGTCTCTTTTATAATTTGATATAAGTCATTACTGAGAAATTTGATCAGATATCAAATCAATATCAGTGGAACATGGACATCAGGCTCATGTTCTGATCTCCTGAGATTAATAAAGAGCAAAATATGTTTTAAATGGATGTTCAGTGCTAACACATGGTTGTTTTATATATATTAATATCTCACAAATCCTCCCCCTAAACCTAAAATATAATCAAATATGTAACATCAAAATAAATAAATAAAATCTTTAAAAAATATCTAACATCAATGGTAACTGAAGTAGTCATAAATGAAGTTTGAAGAGGTATTCCTCCTTTTAATCTCTTCTCATCACAGTTATGAAAGCTTTTCTTTATTTGTTGTCTATTTTAGAATTAAAATTGCATGCCAACCAACTGGGATCCGGCATCTACAAATTAGTAAAAGTCTATTTTGTTTTGTTTTTTTTCCTTTCCATAAGTTGATTTTTTCAAAGAGTGGGAAAATTCTGAATACTTGCTGGGAATGTATTACCTTTAAGTAGTTACCAGTCTTAGATAACTTTGGATAATGGTATTTGTCATTGAAAAGTATTACATGTGCAGAGAGAAGACCCTGTGATCATATGATGGTAAGGCCAAATAGAGAATCTCAGAAAAAAATGCACTAATCTGCACAAGGTAGGTTGGGAAGGCAGACAAGCATGAGATGCACTTGCAGATTGATGACACGCTTACAACCGCAAATGCAGCAAATGCATCCTGACTTAGAGGATGTGATAGGGGAGAATTACCCCCAAGAGAGTGATGGCTATTTCCTGTATGGAACTGAGTAAATATGAAGCCTTTGATTTAGTTGTTTTATATATCCTTATTCCTTCATTTTCTTAATTCTAAATGCAGATGGTTGTAGGTATAGCCACAGACCATTCTAGAAAGAAATAAGAACTTAAATTGCTTTTTTGAATGTTTGAACATCCTTTCTACCTTCTCTGGAGAGATGTTCATTTAAAAAAAAGCAACACAAATGATGTGTAGTGTTCTTTATTATTGATGAAAATAATAGTGACAGAGCCAAAGTGTTTATTTATGACTGAATGTAGGGCATGTGTAATAGAAGATTTGCTGCCCCTCATAAGTGAGGTCAAATGGAGCTAAGATTTTTTTTCTATTTTTAATATTAAAATTATAAGGGTTATTTGAAGAAATATGATTTTATAAATACAATTCCTACACCAGATGCAAACCCCTACACTTTGGTGAGTGATCTGAGCAGCACCCAGTGTGTGCTGAATTATAACTTGGAGAAGCAGATTTAGTCATTCTTCCACTTTGATCTATCAATTTCACTAAGTTTTGTAGCAGAGAGAATACAAAATAATATTTTAAGGAAATTTGATTCTTGAGGCTGTTGTGCTTCCTTATACATAAATTACCCTTAAACCACAGTGGTTATTGAAATAAAAAAATCCATTTCTCTTACATTGACAGTTCCTTTGGGGGGCAGGGAAGTTTCTTTCACCGAGTTGGATAAGCAAAATTGGCTGTGACACCAATGTGATTATTACAGTCGTGCTTTTTATTTTTAATATTTTCCTCTTGACAGATTTATTTCTTTTCAAATCAGAAATATTTCTTCTTAGGAAAGGATATATAGCCCCCTTATATTTTCTGATACTGAAAATTACCAGATGCCAAGCTGTGAACATAAGGAAATTGAAGACCTTTGAGGGTGACCTTAAGAACCACAAAGGTGGAGAATTGTGATATAGTGGTTTAGGCAATTTCATTGTAGCTGCTTGGTTTGTGAAAAATGAGAAATAGGTTTTCTATTACTAAATATAATGAATTTCCTTTCTACCCTGTCACAAATTGTCAAACTTCATTAAATGGAAGAAAGATCTGGACCAAACATTTATAGAGGGGTGGTATGAATATCCATGTTGTACAGTGGATAAAAGGTACATAATTTTAGATAATTATTTTATTTTGGCCTGAAATTTTAAACTAATGATGTTAGTCGAGGTCATACTGGACACACTTTGACCTATAAATAGAATGTTTTAAAATGTCCTGCACTAGTGTTATATATGTATATATTATGTCACATATATTAAATATCACATCCAAGTGGTTCCACGAAGATGTTAATCATTTTCTAGGCAACCACAGGGGTTTTATTGAGTACCTGTCATGAAACAACACCAGCAATTTCATGGGTAATTACATACGATCCAATGATCTATAATACCATAAGGAACAAAGAAATGACAATGTTAAGTACCTGGTCACTAGATGATGTATGCCATTTTACTTAAAGGTCAATAATGTCCAGTGAGTTAAAATATTTGGATCATCTTTGTGTTCCATATTCTCTAAAGGTTTGCAAATTAGCCTTAGTGAAAATAAGCCTTCATATTTACTTTTGGTCACTTCATACTCTCAGAAACATTACATTATGCTATTAACTTTCCATCTCTTATGTGATCACCTCCTAAGAGGGAAAGAGTGGTACTGGAATCGGATGACAAAATTCCCATCCTTCGTCTGTCTGTGACCATTGTGGGCATGTGGTCAAGATTCTCAGAGCCCCAGCTTCGTCCTGTGAAACATATGGGAATGACAGTATCTTTTCTTACTTGAAGGGCAAATGAAATATTGGCGAAAACCAATCACATGTTTGTTGGGCATATACATGTTTAAATTGAAATCAGAAGGGATAGAAAAATTCTACCCAAATAGTATTGAAAAGCAGATTTAATGGAGCAATTAAGATAAGCAGTAATTCTCGGAAGACAGCACAAAAGACTATTGTTACTCTTGGGCAAATAATAACTAAGCAGTGTTTGGTTATATGATAGTCACAAGAGACTTGGAAGGAATTGATCATGTGCCCCAACTATTAGTTATGCAGTGGATGTTAGATGTAACACAAGTACATGAGCCTTAGACTTTCCTAAAGGCAGATGGTAAAAAGTCAAGAGAAAATATCAAGTTGGCTTCATGTCCAAAGTCTCTGAAAGAGAAGACAACCTATGAACAAAAGAAAGACCGAGAGAGAGAGAGACAGAGAGAGACAGAGACAAAGAGAGAGAGAGGTTATAAAAATTGAAACTTTAACACACAAACAATACAAATGAGTGAAAAGTAAGGGAGGTTGTCCAAAGAAATCAACAAAGCAATAGAAGGACACTTATTTTGTACACAGACTTTATGAAGGTATATTTCATAAACATTGTTTCATCTGATCCACAAGTGAGACATGAGTATTTTCAGCATTTTACAGACAAGATCATAGAGATTCTGAGAAACTTGAAATCACTCCAAGGCACACAGATGAGCCACTGCTAGAATGGGCTATAATGCATTCATCTGGTGCCAGACCCAGTAGACTACAATGTATTATACTCAAATTAAAAGAAAAAAAAAGAAGGTATACAGAGGGGCACAAAATTAAAAATATTTTCCAAATTTTTATACTAACATATCCAGTACTTCCATCCATATAGTTAGGCTTCCAGTAAATTCTAAAAGCCCAGACTGTCAATTAGCAGCCATTTCAGGAACTGGATCTATATTTGGATCCTGATATTTAAGGATTTTTATGAGTTCTTTAGTCCCTAAAATAGAGGCAAATACTTAGTATTTTTAAATTTTTATTTATTTTATTTTATTTTTATTTTGTTATCTCTCCCCTGCTGGACACTGGAACATTCTCTTATTTTTTATTTATTTTTTAAAAATTTTTATTTATTTGAGAGAGTGCATGAGCAAGAGAGCGCTCAAGAGAGAGAGCCTGAGCTGGGTGGGGAGCGGAAGGGGCAGAGAGAGGGAGAAGCAGACTCTCCACTAAGCAGGGAGTCTAATGCAAGGCTCGATCCCAGGGCCTTGGGATCCCAGGACTATGACCTGAGCCGAAGGCAGACATTTAACTGAATGAGTCACCTAGGTGCCCTGGAACATTCTCCTTAAATGAAGGCCTCAGACAAAGGGTCTAGAAGCTCTTGGCCCTGTCTCCCAAATTCTCATTCTTAGCTGGCCTACCTCACTTTCCCAAGCACCCATTTTTAAAACGTCGCTGTCCCTCTCTTCATCTTTGGTGGCTGGCTTCATAAAATGAGATTGGAGGTATTCCTTCTTATTCAATATTTGGAAAGAGTTTGAGAAGGATTGTCATTCTTCATTAAATGTTTGGTAGATTTCATCTATGAAGTCAACAGATCTTGGGCTTTTCTTTTTGAGATGTTTCTGATAATGATTCAATCTCCTTACTTGTTATTGGTCTGTTCAGGTTTTCCATTTCTTCATGATTCAGTCTTGGTATTATCCATTTGTTGGTAATTATCCAGGAATTTCTCCATTTCTTCCAGCTTGTCCAGCTGGTTGGCATGTATTTTTTGATAATAGTCTCTTATGACCCTTTGTATCCCTGTGGTGTCAGTTGTAATGTCTTCTCTTTCATTTATGATTTTATTCATTTGAGTTCTTTCTGTTTTTTCCTAAGTCAAGCTAGAGGTTCGTCAATTCTGCTCATTTTTTCAAAAATCCAACTCTTAGTTTCATTAATATTTTCTGTTTTCCTATGTTCTATTTCATTTATTTCTTCTTTGATCTTTTTTCTTCCTTCTGCTAATTCTAGCTGTGTTTGTTCCTCTTTTTCTAGTTCCTTAGGTATAAAGTTACGTCATTTACTTGCGATCTTTCTTTTTTCTTAACTTAGATTTTTATGACTCTAAACTTCCTCCTACAACTGCAGTAGTTGTACCCCATAAGTTTTGTTACACTTTGTTTTCATTATCATTTATTTCAAGATGTTTTTTGATTTCTCTTTTAATTTCATCTTTGAACCATTGGTTATTCAGGAATGTGTTGTTTAATTTCTATAAATTTGTGAATTTTATGGTTTCCTTCCTCTTCCTGACTTCTAGTTCACAGTGTTGTGATCAGAACGGATGCTTGATATGATTTCTTATTAAATTTTATTTAATAAGATAAATTATTAAATAAGATAATCTTACTAAAATTATTATGACTTGTTTCTAAGCTAACATTTGATCTATCCTAAAAAATGTTCCATGTGCACACAAGAAGAATATAAATCTTGCTGCAGTTAGATGAGATATTCTGTGTATGCCAGCTAGCTCCATTTGGTCTAAAGTATAACTCAAGTCCAAAATTTCCTTATTGATTTTTTGTCTGGATGACATTTCCTTTGTTGGAAGTTGGGTATTAAAGTTGCCTACTATTATTATATTGTTGTCTTATTCCTTGCTTTAGATCTGCTATTATTTGCTTAATATATTTAGGTACTTTGATGTTGGGTGCACATATATTTTTAATTGTTACATACTTTTGATGAATTCAATCCTTCATTATTATACAATGACCATTTTTGTCTGTTACAGTTTTTTACTTAAAGTCTGTTTTCTCTGGTATAAGTATAGTTACTTCTGCTCTCTTTTGGCCTCTCCTTGCCTGGGATATCTTTTCCCATCCCTTCACTTTGAGCCTATGTGTATCCTCAAAGCTGAAGTGACTGTCTTGTAGGCAGCATAGAGGTGAGTCTTGTTTTTATCCATTCAGCCACTCTGCCTTTTGACTGAAGAATTTAATCCATTTACATGTAAAATGATTATTGATAGGTTAGAAGTTGCTAATGCCATCATATTGTTCTCTGGCCGTCCTGCAGTTAGCTCCTTTCTTCCTCTCTCACTCTTCCCCTTTGTGATTCAGTGATTTTCCATAGTGGTGGGCTTTGGTTCCCTTCTACCTTCTGCACATCTACTTTACCTTTTCCTTTGTGGTTGCCATGAGTCTTACATAAAGCATCTTATAGTGATGCCAGTCTATTTTAAGTTAGTAACAACTTTGATTGCATGCAAAAATGTGACCTGTTGATGCCCCCTATATTTTGTTCTTATCACAGAGTTTACATCTTTTTATTTTGCATATTTATTAAAAATGATTGTAGCTATAGTTATTTTTAATACTCTTGTTCTTTAACCTTTACACTGGAGATACATGATTAACACACCACCATAAGACAGTATTGGATTAGTGTGAATTTGACTATGTACTTACTTGACCAGTGTGTTGTATATCTGTTTTCATGTCACTGGTCAACATCCTTCCATTTCAGCTGGAAGAGCCCCTTACTGCATTTCCTGCAAGGCAGGTCTCATGATGAACTCCCTCAACTTCCCTTTGTGTGAGAAAGTCTTTCTTTCCTTCATTTTGAAGTATTACTTTGCCAGGTAAAGTATTCTCAGTTGGCCGTTTTTTTGTTTATTTACTTTAGCCCTTTGAATACATCATCCCCTCCCTCCCACCTGCAAGGTTTCTGCTGAGAATCTACTGATAGCCTTTGGGGGCTCCCTAATATGTGAGAAATGTATTTTTCTGTTGCTGCTTTTAAAAAAATTCTTTTTTTTTTCTTTGATTTTGGATCCTATATTATAATGTGTCTTGGAGAAAGTCTTTTTGGGTTGAAACTTTTTGAGATCCTATGAACTTCGTGAACTTGGATGTGCAAAACTCTCCCCACATTTAGGACGTTCTCTGCATTTTTTCTTCTTCCTTTTATTTTTTAAGATTTTATTTATTTATTTGAGCGATGGAGAGACAGAGATAGAGAGAGAGACAGTGTATGTGCGAGCAGGCAGAGGGGGAGGGGAGGGACAAGCAGACTCTGCACTGAGCAGGGAGCCTTATGCGGGGCTCAATCTCATGACCCTGGGATCATGACCCAAACTGAAACCAAGTGTTGGATGTGCTTAACCAGTTGAGCCACCTAGGTGCCCCTCTGCCTTATTTCTTTAAATAAGCTTTCTGTCTTTTGCTCCCCCACTTCTTCCAGAGCTCTAACAATATGTAGGTTGTTTCTTTTATTGGTGTCTGTAGACTTCCCTCACTTTTTTCATTCCTCTCTTGCTCCTCTGATTGGATAGTTTCCAATGAGTTGTCTTCAACCTCACTGGTCCCCTCCTCTGTGTGGCCGAGCCTGAAGCTCTCTGTTGAATTCTTCATGTCAGTCACTGTGTGTCTGGTTCCTCCTCCAGTTTTGTCAGAAGTTGGGGGGTGCCACTGACCTGACTCATGTGTCTCTGAGGCTCTGTCCATTTTCCTCTTTTTTCTTTCGATTCTACACCAGTTGATTTATCTTCAAGTTTGCTAAAGAGAGAAGTCCTTTCTTTTTTCTAACTCAAATCTACTGTTAAGCCCCTTAGTGAATTTTTCAGTTCAGTTATTGTGCTTCTGAAATGTGGTATTTCCATTTGTTCTGGTTTTCATGTAATTTGTATCTCCTTAGATGGGTATTTTCCATTTGATTATCATCACCACCATACATTTCTTTTTTTATTTCTTTAAGCATGGATATCTTATATTATTGGAACATATTTATAAGTTCTCCTTGGAAATCTTTGTCTCTTCACCCTGAAGTCAGGTCTCTGTACTGGCAATATGCTTCAGTTCCCTCCCCATGTCTAGGTTACCCTTCCCTGTTTCTTTGTACACCTCATACTTTTTATTGAAAACTTGATGTTTTAGGTAATGTATTGTACTAACACTGGGTACTGACCCCCTCTCTCCCTTCTGTGGAGCTTGTAACATCAACAACTAAAAATTAAAAACCCTGCTTATTCAAATTCATCAATGGATATAAGGATATGCTGATGTTTATGTAAAAAACAAGTATCTATGAAGTTCACATCACATTTTTCTCTGCCATTTACAATTAGATGAGAAGTCAATATTGAAATTTGTGTGAGTGAGTGCAGATCCCATCTAAGAACTCATATTCTGTGTGTTATATACCACTATTAATATTTTTCAAAGTCGTCTTGGAATAGTATTGAATTTTGAAAGAGCTGAGTTTTGAAGTATCAATAAGACATTTGTTCATCAGAGAATTTCAAATCCAAGAATAATTAGTGCTGATTGTAACCCCTGATAAAGAAAGAAAGGGACAAAGATTTACTGTAATGTAAACATTTCTCAGAGCAACTATTAAAAATGAGGCAAGAAATCAGGGGAAAAATTATCTAGAGATATTTAGACTTTACCGCTTCTTAGTTCCATAAAAATAAGTTATCTTGGAGTATTAAGCCAAAATCACCAAGAGATTATAATTGGTAAAATGGCATACATTTGAAATAACTTCAAAAACTATGATTTTAAGAATTTTCTCTTATCCACAGGGCCCTCTAGTGGAAGAAAGGCCACCAAGCCTGAAACTGCAGAAAAATCAGGCTTTAGAAAGCCCCATTTTATTTCCCATGAATATAAAATCTGGGCTTGGGAGAGCTCTTTAGAAGTAATCAGCTCCTGGTGTCATCCCTTTCCTTATCAACAATGCATTTGTTTAGGGGAAAAAAGATGTCAATTTAGGTAAAAATTATAAAAATCAAATCATTTAGAGTAAGAGCTATTGGTGATATAGCGCAGGAACATATAATGACAATGATCTTCTTAAAAACTGTTCTACATCTTCAATTTTCCTAGAACTCTTTAGGTTGTAAGTTGTTTGTTAATGATTTTTTTATGTGTTTTTAAAGACAAAGGATATTAATGGAATTGAGCACATAAACACCTCTCTTACGTCAAAGGCTAATAAATATTTTGACCCCTTTAAAATGATTGAACAAACATTTGAATTTTCTGCCAAAATTTTTTCTCCTACTTTTTTTCATGTATTTTATTTCTAACTTATTATTGTGGGAAACGTCCAACATTTACAAAATTCCACATCCTCATTAACCGACTTCAAGAATGATGGAGTTCATCAACTCCATCAACTCCAACTCCATAATTTGAAGTCCTGCTAGAATTTCTCATAGGCTAATTAATGAAAATTATTTCCTCTCCTCCTGCCCCACTGAGTACTGCCTGAAGACAGGAGGACATTCATTCTAGCCTCAAAGCTCTCTGGAGCCTTGCTGGTCCCTCTAGCGGTGACTCCCTGTGTTTGCAGAGTCTGCCCCCCCCCCCCCCCCCCCCCCCGGTGCATCCCCGCTTGGTTGGGGTTGATTCTGTAAATGCCTTTCTCCTTGGCTACACGGGAAGGACAGAGGTGGTATCCTACACTGTTCTCCATGCCCCACATCTTATGATGTCCACAGATAGTGAGCATGCAGGGAATTACAGGAGAAACTTGACCCTTACTTCAAGAAGACTTTAGAAGGTGTTTCTCACCCTGCTTCTGAGCATCTGTGGGTCCACCCAAAATAAAGCTCTTTTCTTTCTGGAATCTGATTAGGAAGAGATACTTCTTGGCAACCAGGCTTCAACATACCCTTTCCCTCACTGCAGCACGAACTCAAGGACTCCAGTAGGGAGATGCACACCTGTCAACAAGACGCCAGGTGCAGGCCCAGAGGGTACAGAGGACCAGGCAGGGAGTTCTGGGGTCTGAGAACCTTGCCCTCTGCCCCTAGCAGCTTAGACAGAAGTCACGCTGGGAGATGACTCAGCAGGGAGCAGATGTAGAAGCACAGAAATCGAGTTTGCTGTAAGGACCCTTACGTGGGAGCTGGCTGCTTGCACATGTGTGAGGTGAGGGGCGGGGGAGGGCCTAGCAGCTCTAGACTGTGCCCAACGCCACCTCACCACCCTCGCCACCAGCCCGTCACTGAGAAGCCGCTGCAGACCAGCCTTGGACCTGCTACTTGAGCTTCATGGCGTCTTCTGAACTACTGCACGTTTTCAATGCAGTGCATGGATTCAGTCACTCTTAGTAAATTCTTTGCTTGTCTTCATCAAGATCCAAGTTAAAGAGCATTTCTGGAAGATCATCTGAGAACAGAGTGAATGCCTTTACAGGCATTCCTCCATGCTCTCCTCCCAGTGAAGAAGCTGGGAGATGCATTCCCTAGTCCCACTGGCAGCCAGGCTTCAAGGCGATGCAGGGGTGTGGTTGGGAGTTGAGCTCTGGCGGTGGTTGGCAGGCTCCCACTGCGGGGTGGCTCTCCCCACAGCTCGCCCACGGGGACCCACGTGTGGTCTATGAGACAGTGGCTGTGATCAGATACCTGGGTCACCGCAGCAGTGGAATGACCCCAAATCTGCTTTCCAGGTTTTCCAACAATCTTGAAAGAACCTAATCTCTATATTAAGCCTTTTTTAAGCTTGCGTTGTTTATGTTCCTGCAGTGGTTGCTGGCTAATACACAACGGTTTAGATTCTGTTTTTTAAGGATCAGCGTGACGCAGAGTGCAGAACTGAGTGGAGATGCGTAGGAAGGAAGAGAGGAAGGCCAGTGAGGAGGTCCTGGTGTGTATGTCCTTGTGTGTATGGGGGTGACAGCAGAGCCGAGGAGGCGGACGGGTTCCCGGGCCACTGGTGGGCAAAATTAGCGTGAAGTTGGGACTGACTGGGTGTGAGTAAGGGAGGGCCGGGTCCCAGGACACTTCCGAACTGTCCAGATAAAGCGACTGAACAGGAGATTGCTTGTCACCCCGATAACAGATGATGAATTCAGCTTTCAATGTGAACTTTGAACTTAAGGTTTTGTTGAGTCTTGAAAGTGGAGATGTCATCCAGATAGAGCAATATGCCCATTTTTGTAGCTCAGAGGAGAGGTGGATATTTGATAAACATCTGAGAGTTATCAGCAGTTAAAGGGGGCCTAGCAGAGCGGGATGAATGTGGACAGAGAAAGTGGCAACGGCTGCGGTACGGTCCACCGAGACCGGCTGCGCTGTTTCTGCCCGACTCTATAATCGGCAGTCCTACTGTTGGCCACTCTACTTTCTGAAACTCTTCCTCTTCCTCCTGTCCCTCCTGAGCATTCAGTGAGTCCACTGGGTGTAATTCAGCGGCGTTGCTCGCTCCGCTCACCATGGGAGGGCCGGTATTGCACCTTCAGTGGCCTCCAGACCAGCACCAGCCCCTGTCCTCGGTCTCTGCTGAGTTGGCTTGCTCGCCGCTGCAAGGACAGGGCACAGCCCGAGGCATCCGGTAGGAGGCTCCGACCTGGGCTTGTGTCAGTGATTCCAGGCGGGGCGAAGGGGACACACGGGGGGGCACTGGCCTCCCTCCATCATTCTGCCTGCAGCAGAAGGACCCGGGCATTGCCCAGGTGGCAAAGAAGGGGTTCCTAGTACTGGTCAGCAAAGGAGGGCCATCTGCCTGTCGTCTCCAGAGTGGCCTTGCCTGGGCTGATGCTGGGCTGAGCATCCCCCAGCTCCCAGTGTGCCATAGACTCTCGCCGGCCGGCTCACCCCTCGTGGGGCTGACTTGCCATCTGTGTGTGGGGTGTTCTAAGCTTCTCCGAAGGGTCTGTCCAGCCTCATTTTGCAACCACCCCTCCCTGCTTGGTGTTCCAAAGTCTGTACGTCTCGGAGAAAATGATTCACCGCAGGTACTCCCAAGACTACGGCACAGCGCTCGACTCTGGAAGGGCAGCCTGCAGACACAGGCTCGCCTGGCGTCCAGCTTCCCAAGCCCGGGGCCCACCTTCAGACTCCACGGTGTTTGCACCCTGAGCCGTGCTTGCTCCTGGCCTCCAGCCCAAAATGCCTCTGCTCGTTGTGCAGGGCCTAGTCTGCTGCACTTTCCGCATCAAGGTCCGTCCACATACCAGTGAGAGTCAGCTGCTCCCCCTACATCCAGCCCCTGAGTCCACACCTCTGCCCCGCTTTTGATGTGCTCTTACACCTGTCTACCCAGGTCTCTGCCCTGGGACTGGAGCCCACGGGGACGGGGGCAGGGAAAGGCTCTTGTTTCTCTATTTCCTTCCACTTAGAACACTGCCTCGCCCATGGAAAATGCAGAATAAAATAAAATTCCTCCAGACCAGGGATACTGTCATCCGGGATTTTAGTTTGTGAACTGCTTCCACTTGGTCGAATGAATCCCAGTTTCAGACTCCATGACTTTGCCCCAACCTGCCTTTCTGGCTTTCCCTTCAACAACTTCCCTGCACGTACCCCACTTTCCGGTGAACTCCAGCCCCTCCTTGGTCCCTAGTTCCCCAGTCTTCAGGACGTTTCTCATGGCATCAACCCTGGGGTCCTCTCCTGCAACTCGGGCCCCGGCCCAGCACTACCGTGTCCAGGAAGCCCTCCCAGCCTGAACACACCCTCTCCTGTCACCGAAGGGAGCTCCACCTTGGGATGAACCCTAACTTCCCCTGTTGCCCTGACTTCCTGTTACTCCTCTTTGCTTAACAATGAAGAAATGCACTGGGTCTAATGAGTCTTTCTAAGTTTTACAATATTTAACCCTGACATTTAAAACATATTAAGTAGCTCCTAAGCACAATAGTTCACATTAAAGACATGTCAGTGCATTACATGAAATGTCACATTCACTGGTACATCCTAGCCTGTGTGATGGAGATGGGGCTTCACCAGGATGGCATGAGGTCTACAGGGGATACTGAGGCAGCTTCTCAGCCGTCAGCACATGGCACGGCGAGCCCATATGCGTGTGCTTTTTAGCTTATTTTCTGATACATTATATGCTTATATTCTTAGAAAAATTAATGAAGGCCACAGTGTTTGGGACTGGGATTAAGATCTTTCCGGAAGCTAAGTAAAACCTTAAAGCACCTTTAGTAAGGACCCCAAGCCAGCAGATGGCAGTAGTCTCACACGATTTTGGAGTGAAGGCCCCTGCGCCCCTTGGGATCAGACCTGAGATGAAGTTGCCTTTTTCCAGAGAGCTTCAACGCCATTAATACTGCAGCTAATTTTTCTAATGGAATTACATAGCAACAAATGACAGGACAGCACCAGCCAAACTCCACGGCCATTTGTTATGTGTTCAATTTCCATTATCTGGGAACAAAATTAAATGATTAAAACCCACTTATCTTCTAACTTTGCAATATTTACCATTAGTGTCTGCAGGAAATCATATTATCTATCAAAATAGGCAATTGGACTGTACGCAACAGGGCATACCAGAGTGGTTTCCAAATCCACTTTTTATGCAGTTGTATGTTATATGCAATTTGGGGACATAATCATTAAAAACAAATATGTCCCGTGTGTTCCAAGAAATCTAGATAGTCTTGCCGTGATCATTTGTCTCATTAATGATGTCTTAATATTCAGATAATCTTGACAAAGTATAGGATTTATTATCGCAGAGCAGTTAATACGTGTTGTGAAATCTTTAGTAACAACGGTGCTGCTATATTCTTGAAGAATTTGCCCCATTGGAGAGATGAGATCACAGAACCAGAGCTCCGCTCTGGTTCTTCAGGGCAGGCAATGCGTCTTCCCTGAACTGTGGTGTGTCTGTCTGCACGATCATTCCTCCTCAACCTCCTGGAATAGCTCCCGCCACCCCAAAAGGTTGGCACTCATAGGCCTTTAATTCTAGGCTCTATTTCTCCTCATCTGTGTGCCTTCCCCGTTAGAGTTTACTTCTCTAGCTTGGTTCCCAGCTTAACTCAAAAGGATCCCAATTCTTTTTAATTTGTTCATATTGTTTCTCCAGCAATTAGGAGTTTTTTGTGTTGGGAAGGGGTTACCATACCTCTCGCTGCCATATGACCAGACACAGAAAATCGTATTATTTTTAACCTGTCAGTCTGAACAGAGATATATCTAAACTCATTGTCTTAATTTTCTATCTTTGTTGATGCAGGATTTTAATATCTTTCCATGTGCTGACTGAGCCTTTATCTGTTTGAACGCACATGTATTTTAATGTATCTTTGTCACATTCAAATTAAAACAAAATCAATTAAACAGAAAATGAATCTGAATACAGTTCTAAGACTACAAACACAAAAGAAACAAATAAAGGGGGGGAGACAATATAAAGTTGAGTTCCAAGGACACAAAGGACAGAGTGAGGAGGTCCAACACACGTCTAGTCACAGCTGCTGCAGGTGCTGCAGGAAAAATGGAAATGGGGGAGACAAAATATTTAAAAGAATGATGCTGAGAGTATTTCTATTCCAGGATTAATAAAAATATTAATTTTCAGATTTATCCAAGATCCTACTGCACTGGATAAAGCAAAAGAAATCCACAACCAGAAGGTTTGATGAAGCTTTAGGAGACTCCAAACCCAAGTAAAGGTCTTAGTAACAGCTTGAAAGAAAAGACAGTCTTCCTTAAAAAAGAAATACCTGACAGCTGGCTTCTCAATAGTAAATAGGGAAGTTAGATCCCAGTGTAATAGCGTCTTTCGAATACTGAACCAAATAAATCAACTATGATTCTAAACCCGAAGAGAGAGGATGACAAAAACAAGCATGAAATAAACATATTTTCTGGTGACAAAAATGGAGACCATTTGCTGCTATAAACACCATAGAAGTTTGAGGTCGTCCTCCAGGAGGAAGAAACATGAGCCCCAGGCAGAGTCTGAGACAGAAGAAGGGACTGTGAGCAAAGAAGGTGAAAACCTTGCGGGCAAATAAAAACCAGGTGCAAAGTTGTGTCTTTGTCGCACTGATCCGAGATGGCTGTTAACACCAGGTCCTGCGTACGGATCGCTAAATGTCCCACAAGGACAGAGTAGCTCTGGGCAGCAGGTGATCCCACTGCCCCCTACGAACAAGGCTGCCTTTAGGAACCACTCCTGTGAGCAGACCAGCCCAAGTAAATAGAAGAGGCACGGCCATACTGAATTAGTGGGGTCGGAAAAAACCCACGTGTAGACAGCTGAAAAGTGTGTCCATCAGAGGAGCGGACTTATGTAAGATTACCCATGGTCTCTATTTGGGAGAAGAGAGAAGATACTTTCCGATAGAGGAAGAGTCAGCTACTGCCTTTGTAGAACCTCCTTTCCTGAAGATTCTAGGTTCAATTCTACCAAAGACAGGCATCCATGCAGGTCAGGAGCGGCTAGCCGATGTGTGGTGCCTTTTCTTTGAGTCCTCTATTATTTACGGCTCTTAATTTCCATAGGTCTGTGTCCTTCTGTCTTAGATATGTGTTATCTAAATAATGAAAAATGTAGTGTCCATCTGTGTGCGAGTGTGCACGGTATAATTCAACTGTACAAAGTGGTTTGGAAATCCATCCTGATTCACTCTCTTTGTCAATAAATCTGAACTTCTTTCTACAACTTCATGTTGTAGTCTACATTTGTCCCAGTCTAGGCTTCTTTTTATGCTCATTGTTTGCTTGTTTTGAACTGATTAGCTATCTTATTCCCTTTTTTACCCTTCGGGTTTGAAAGGTATATGTAATGTTTGTTTTATTGGAAAGACACATTGTGTCATTTCACCACATAGAAGATATTCTATAATCAGTCATCATTCTGTCCCTGAAAACATAATAATCTAATCACCTCCTCCTGGCTCATAATCGAAATGTGTTCGTATGTACTTCCAAACTAGAACATACAAGACAGTGTTAATACTTAATACAGAAAAAGATTCTTTACATTCACTGATCTATTTCCTCCTTGCGTTTCTCACTATTTCTCCTTGCTTCCCGGATCACCTCACTGCTATCAGCTGTTTTCTTTTTCAGGTAATCGCTTTAAAAATTACATGAGAGAAGATCCCTTTCTATGAACCCGGTTCTGGTTGAACTCAAGCTCTTCGGCGTGACTTCCTCAGCGTCTGGTGACCCCGTCGTCCTACTGCTGAGTCTGTGGTCACTTCAGCGGTTGGGTCTCTTGTGAGTGTTCTCTGCTTCCTCCCCGGTTGCTGTGAGGTCAGCTTTCTGTCATGAGTACCGAGAAGCGTCTCTAATGTGTACGCATTTGGGTTTGTTCGGCCTTATTTGATGTAAACTGTGCTCTCTGCGCATTGAGGGCGCCCACAGATTCCTGGCTGGATTCCCAGGACCGTGGCGGGCGCACTGCCCTCCAGCGCCTCACATGTCCACGCTGCTCTGTCACTTGGGGCAGGCGGTTTTTACGTTACTTTCCCCCCATTCTCCATTTCCTACTTCGTCCACCGTGTTTATTGGGTTTCCATAAGTGTGGATCAAATGTTGTATAAATATATTTCATCATTTAAGATTTTCATTTCATTTTTTCTGATCTTTCTGTTAGGTTCTTATATTTTTGACTCTGGCTCATTTTCACAGATTCTGTCTTTTATTTCTTTAGATATTTTACATAATTTCTTTATACCCTCTTTCTGAAAACCAAGTAACCGGAGTGTCTGAGGTCAAGTGTGATGCTTGGCGTTTCTTCTCCCCCCAGTGGCTCTGTTCCCCATCCATGTGGCAACCTCGTCTGTGTGCTGAGCTGCCGGGGAGGTGGACGGACAGACGGCAGGGCACCCAATAGGGCCGTCACCCCAGCACCCCCAGGCTCGGGCTCCCTGCTGCCGCACATCTACCCGAGTTTGTCCACAGGGTAAACCCACTGTGCTTTCACTGGCTCAGGCCCACAGCACAAGCTTCTGGGCTGTTTTGAGGCTGGGTGGCCGTCCCTTCTGTGGCTCTATGTTGCAGGCACCCTGGCCCTTGCTGAGGTCTGCTCTTCCTCACGGCTGAAGGGAACGGGCCCCGGAGCGCCACGGGCCCCCGGTTCTTCCACGCAAGCGTTAGAGCTCAGGTTCCTTCTTTCTGACCTGTACCCTCTCGTGATCCTTCACGAAGCGCCTGTGCACGTAACACATCTGAAAATGTCTGTCTCACCCTCACAATAAGAATAAGTCTCGATCTAGAATGACAGCCGTTTTCCACAAGCATTAGAACACAACTTTCTATTTCTTCCTGGCCTTAGTCATTGCACTAAAATGTCTTATTGCCGTAAACGTCCTCCATTTCTAATTACAGACATTTTCTCATTGTGCATACCTGAGGGTTAACTCATCTTTATTCCTATCTTTTGGTCTTCTTTATGCTATCTGGGTTATCACATCTCCCATCAATTCCCCAAAATTCTCAAGGACTATCTCCCATTTTCTGACTTTTTTTTCCTTCTAATTCTCTCCCTAAATTGATTTTGTATCTTTTCTTTGTATTCACTATTGCTCTTAAACTTTCGCTTATAATTTAATCTTCCATCCCATTTTATAGTGATACACTTTGTTCTGGGTTTTCTTCGGCAGCTCGGGCTGCTCTAACAAAATACAACAGACTGGGCGGCTTGGACAACAGAAATATATTTCTCCCAGTCTGGAGGCTGGAAGTCCAAGATCAAGGCTCTGGCCCGCTTGGTTCCTGGTGAGGGCTCCCCACCTGGCATGCAGACAGAGGCGTATCTCCACGTGCCTCTCCTGGGCATGGGCATGGCACATCCTTTCCTTCTGCTGAGGAGGACACTGACCCCAGCAGGGCCCTGCCCTAAGGACCTCCTTGAAACTTAGTCACCTTCCAAAAGCCCCACCTCCTGATGCCATGGCATTGGGTGCTGGGGACAGACGCTGAGTCCATGCCACAGCTAATTTCCTCACCCTCTCCTGCAACTCACTATTTGTCTCTCCAGCTGGTTTCTAACCGTCACGTCTTTTTTGGTGACTGTATGTGTATTTATCTCTAGACGGTCTTCTTCTAAGATTGTGCGTGTGTGTACCTGGTGCCCACGAGATGATCTTTTTCACACAAAGTCCTGTTTTCCTCTTCCTGACAATGGGCACACGTGTTCTTTCTATTCCACACTTAAACCAAGAGTTCACAGGTGGTGGGGAGGACTGTCAGCTGCAGCTTGGTTCTAATTTCTGCACCCATGCAGGCTCCAGTGCCAAGCTTTTGTAACCTCAGGGGCTACCAAAGATAAGCTCCGGGTTGCGCCGTCTGAAACCGCCCCCCTTGGCGTGTTCCCTTTCTGCCACATGCCGGAGACACTCATCATCTTCTCAGGTCCTTCTGTTCTTGTGGCTTCTAGGGATGTCCTTTTATTTACCTACATACTAATGTGTGTTTCTAAATGTGTGTTTTGAATATTATTCTTAAATACCTGTAATAGAAGGTGGCACATCACAGTGGATCTTAAGCTTTGACTTTGCTCTGTAGTAAGAAATACTTTTTACACTACAATTCAGGACATAGGTACACACACACACACACACACACACGCACACAATGTGATGCATTCTGATATTTTATATTTTCTTCCCCTTCATCTGTACTACTGTGGTTGCTGCCAGTCAACCTAATTTTATGGCCCATTCATAGTTCTTGACCCACAAATTGAAAAACACTGATCTCTCTTGCTGGTCTGCTGTTTTTGTTTGGCATTGTTCTTAAGGCATTAGCTTGCTTACTGTAGAATGGAGGCTCCACCAGGAACAGTGGAGAGTGGCATTAGCCTGAGTGGGAAACAGTGTACTGGAGCAGACGGAGAAGCCCTGGCTTGACAAGGTTTGCCGGAATTGATCAGGGCAGGGAGCCAAAGGGGTTAGTTCTCATGTTTCTGGCTTGAAACTTCGAGGCCATGAGGCCAAAATGCTTGACCCTCAATCTTCACTCAGCTTTGAATAATAAATGTGGAAGAAGAGTAGAGTTCTGACTAGATCTTCCCGAAGAGCTGAGATGCAGGGTTGCTCAACAAAGAGCCCTTGACGGAAGGATCACTGGATCTTTGATGGACGCGGAGGCACGGGTCTTCACTCCTCGGATGATGTGCACTGTTCTCTGGTGCCACGTGACTGACTGACCTTACAACACATGCAGAAAATGACCACGTTTGCCGTGGGCACTGAAGTAACTAGAAAAGGCTACTCATGATGGACGGAGGTCAGCCGTGGTTTGGGAAGCCCCAGGCATGACTCAGCTGCCCTCAGAGCTGAAAAGATAGCTGTCCATACAACTGAAATGCATTCAAGACGGTGGAAAGTTGGATGGAAAGTTCTCCTAGACTCCAAGCCTTGTAACTGCCAGATTTCTGGAAAGAACCCTACTCCGGGGTTGGGCAATGTGTTTTTCTTGTCCTGAAGTTGATGACAACAATTACAACTGTTTACGTCAGGTTTATTCTGAGCGCTTTAGTAGCATTTCTTTATTTAGTGTTTACAACAGTTGGAGGAATAAAGAAGGATAAAGAATTTAAGAGAGGACATGGCGTAGATGGGATTAAAACTCAGGCCATTGAGACCTGAGAACAGACCCTGAATCCTCGGCCAGCTTCCCCTGATGGTGCATACTTCTTAAATCAAAAAGTCCACAACCAGAAACGTGTTCTTACATGTTCAGAAAACTGCAAGTACTCTACTCCAGAAGTGGTCTGAACAGAAGGCTTCGAAGATGCACTTACTGAATATGAGCTGACCTGCACCTCCTGCCTGGGGGCTGCACCCCTCCTCGGGGGCTGGGAACACTAGACTCACATCTGAGCCCATGCTTCCCGACGCTGCTGGGGGCTTTGGTTTTGCTTAGGACCCGGAGAGGGTCTGCAGTGGCTTGACGTGCCCTGCCCCCCACCAGGACAGAGGTTTTCACGAGATTTTACAGAACCAGGATCACAACAGAAGACTCAAACCTGACTGAGAGCAGAGCCTGGACAAGGGCTTTATAGACACCCTAAAATGGGTTTGTCAGACACATGTGGGGCTGCATGTCACCATGCAGACTGTCCTGGATTGGACCTTGGAGTGGACATTTTTAATAAACTCTCCAGGTGTCTGATACTCACAGTTTACAAAGCTGCTCACTTTGTAAAGCGAGGCTTGAAGGTGTAGTTATTAATCATCATGGACATTGGAGTCACCCAGGGGCTTTAGAGGCATGGGTCCCTGGGCTCCAGTCCACAGGCTGACTCAGATGGTCCAGTGAGGACCAGGTGCCCTTGCTCAGAAGTTCCCCAAATGTTTAAGTGCAGCCCAACTTTGAGAACAGATATCCTGAAGACTTGGTGGTTAACATCCCCAATAAACTATATTACATTAGACACTCTTAGAAAAAAAGAAATAGGCGTTAGAAAGAGAGAGTCAGCTTATCATGACAGTGCAATAGCTCCTATATTTCCAATGTCTTCATGGAGCAGAAATGAGGCACACGTGAAGCCCAGACCAAGGAGGTGGGGGCTGAACTGCTATGACGTCAGTAGGGGTGGGGCCGAGGCTTCCACAAAATGAAATGATGGCCAGATCAAGCCGTGGTGTTTGACCATTCGTGGACTGCGAGGACATCCGAGGCCACAGAAACGTCTGCCAGGGGATGGATTACTGAGGATAAGGCTGGGCACACGTAGGGATTCTTCCCTCGGTTGTTTTTACAATTATCCAAGGCTCCTCTGTTTACGTGCCTTCCTCAAGGCTCTCTGCCTCCCCAGTGAGTCAGAAAAGAACAGCATCCAACAGGTGCAGCTCCCCATTATCAGTCATCATGTACAGTATCGGAGGGGAAATCATTGGTTGCCCTTATACAGAACCACATTCTACAAACACACAGGTATTTTCACAGGAGGGCAGCTTGGTTTGTTGCCACCACAAATGAAGAGAGATGGGTCCCAGTGCCAAGGTTCCTGGGCAGCCCTGGGACAGCTGATGACCGTGGCCTCCGCCAGGGGCGGGCCAGGACCTGAGGCACCACCCACATCTGAAAGGTGGAAGAGAAACAAAATGGTGCATTCACTTGTTCCATTTTCCCACAAACTTTGTCAGCTTGATAATGTTGGGAAGGAAGTGACAGATATAATTGCAGATGAGACTTTAAGTTTTGGTTTTATTTTTGTTTTGAATGGTTGTCTGTTTCTTTTTAGTATTTTATGCTGCTTAGTGTAATGGTGCCTGAGAGCTATTAAGACAGTCATTTGTGTCTAGATGTGAGGGAACATGGCATAATCATTTTACAGATGAGAAATCTATACTAGAAAAAAATGGGATTGCCTAAGGTCACAAACTGAGCCAGAGCTAGAGTCTGAAGGAGTTCATCTTCACTTGTCAGAGAAGCGACGTCCGTGTTATGGGAAATGGAAGAACACGCATTAGCGTTCCTTGAATTGACTGAAGAATATATTCAAATTCTTATGCTTAGTCAAATCTGTAGCTAGGGGAAATGAATGGGCGATTTGCAGGATTCTGTTCTGGGAAAGTAATGAGTCTGAATTTGTTTTTCTCATGGTATTTTTCTTCTCCGTGTCAAGTTGGTTGCCCATTTTTGAGCTAATCATCTCAAAATGTTTTTCATTTAGGAAAGAATTTAAAGTTTTGATGGGAAAAATGATCATAATTTCTACAGCTTTTGAAATTTTCAGAGTTTCTCTTCAACATGTAGCAAACTGCAGTGTTGATATTTTGAAAATAGAGTACAGGCTAAACTTTGTTTTCATAGCTTTCATTGTTTAGTGATCAGTGTTAAGTGAGGAACAAGCATCAAAGCAATGAAATTGCCATATATTTGAAATCCAAGTGTCTCATGTTCCAGCACTCAAGTTCATCCTCCCTGATCCCCATACCTCCCACGGCAATAATAAGCATAACATAAATGCCAAAATTAAGTTCCAGTTTCTATTGCCTCCTACCTTGACCCTGGCAGAGGATGTGATAGATGGCATCAGAGTCAAGGAGGACATCACGGGCAGACAAGAGGCGTAATAACTTGCCACTAAAAAGTTGACTTTACCATATGTGCATTTGGGATGTTCCAAGCACAAGAACCCATTTATATTTGGACAATATCGAAACTTATGTTCCCTCATATATTTTAGGGTTAATAATCTCAAAATGATCTCTAATCAGTTTTACTACAATCAGAAATGTATATCGATCATATCCTTGTATTTTCCATTATGTACCAGAGCTGATGGAATGACCAAAACAGCGTACTTACCTGGAGTATTTATGAGCATTCCTTCCAGCATCCCTGAGATTTTAAGGGCTTTGGGGAATGTGCTTGTCATAAAAAACAAACAGGATATAAACAGAGATTAGAAATTACTCTCCTCCAACTTGAAGTAGTCTATAACAACGTCCGTTTTATCATATCAAATAGGATCCTTGGTCTAAAACAGGGAAGACCCATATAGTCATTCAGTTTAAATCTCAAAACCTGAGGAAATGATCACTCGAATTCATTAGTTCTAACACTGCTGAATCTAGAGATGTGTGCCTGGACAGCACGTTCACTTACCGGTACCAGAGAGTCCAATCTCCATACACTTCCGGAAGCTTTGTCTCACATTCCATAGGCAATCTTCAGGAAATCTTGCTGCTCTACCTCCAGGGATCATCTGGAATGTCACCACCTCCGACCTTTCCCGCTGTGGGTGGACACAGCCGCAGTACCCTCCGCTGGACGAGTGCACACCATCTGGATAATCACCCGTTTCAACCCTTGCTGTCCTACTGCCTCTTCCCAAAGACCGGCCGGAAAGGTTGCTGGAAAATGTCAGCCAAATCCCGGCACTCTCCTGCTCTCCATTTCAGAGAAAGAACAAACTCATGTTCAGCGTGGTCCGATGGGCTCTGGCCTCTGACCTCTCACCTCACCCCTGTGTCCTTATAATTCTCCAGACAAACGCCTGTTTTGCCATTCCTCAGATGTGCCGTCCTCTCTCCCTCTAATGAGTTCTTTCTGTGAAACATTCTCACTAAATGTTTGTTTGGCAAAATGCGCCTCAGACGTCATTTCCCACGGGGCCACGTCCTTGTCCTGCATTATGCACGGAGGTAGCATAAGGTCCTAGAACAATGAAGCTATTCAAACAATATTTAAGAGGAGAATGGAATGCATATTAGAATTGTTAGTAAAAAAATATATCAGTAGTTTTTGGTAAAATCAAACCAGATTGTAGCCTGTAGCATTTATTTCGATGAGTGTTTTAAAACAGAACGTTGAAGAGGGAAGTTTGAGAGACGTAGTAAACGTTGTCATGACCAATCTCCCCATGGCAAATGGAGAAATGAGCTTCAGAGGTTCTCTGTAGTGGTCCCTGATGAAAGCTAAGTGCAGAATGGGCAAAAAAAAAAAAAAAATAATAATAATAATAGAACCTTTGTTGTCTATATTTTAATATTTAGAACCATATACATGGTTTACATATTTAAAACTATGATTAATCAAAATGAAAATGAGCAAGTCCTGAAATTTGAAATTGAGCCTAAACAAATGCACCAGTCTGTCAGGACGGTGGTTATCAATACCAACAGCCAACAGCATAGGGTGACTTTGCTTCCATGACTTTAGAGCGCAGGGTTTCCTGAGCACGTGTCCGTAGCGGGAGGCATCCCGAGGTCAAATAGGATGACAAATCAGCGTAAACTTCATGTGGTGGTTCTGATTGTTTATAGCAATATTGGTAATATATTTCCATATATATATTTCAACATATATAGAAAGCAAGAAAATTAATAAGAAGTTACTATAATACACTGTGTTAGGAACCAAGCCATTTTTAGTAGCATACAGATTTCTGTAAAGGAAAACCCGACACTCGAAAGTTAATGCAGCTCACAACTCTCTTGATGTTAGCATAACCCTTGACTTTGCCAGGATGTTTCCTTCATTTCCCGAACATCCACCAATATGACCTTCTCTGCTTCCTATAAGCCAGAATTCAGGCCTATTTTTTTAAAGGAAACTTTTTTTCGCTCTTTCATCAGTGTTTTAGAAGACCAGAAAATTAAATAATTATGTATGTTTTTTTTTTTTTTTGCTTTATTAGTCACACATTGTGTTTCTGCAGTGATTTCTCCTTTACTCTTTAGCAAGTTCTTCTCTACACCCTATTGGCCTTATTTTTAAATTTTATGTGTTTAAGTGGCTTCCTCCTAATGAGGGAGGTTCAAATATATTTGACTTCCATAATATCGAGTGAGTTATATAAATACAAGTTCCCTAAAGAGCAATATTGGGACATTGCATCAATTAATCAGAGTCTGAGTGCATGCAGCCAAACCATGAAGTGACCATCCCAGAGACCCTTGTGTTACATTCAACGGTTATTTTTGAAGAAGAAATTACAGGTTAAAGTCTGTCTGAAACTCTTAGCAAGGTTTTACAGACACAATAATGTTAAGCAAATTAGGTTAATATCACACATCATAAGGAAATTAAGTTCTAAAATGTATAGATAAATTATTTTTATAAAGCTTTCTTTGAAATATAGGTTAAAAACCACCTAAGATAGAATTATGGTTTTAAGAAATAATCATATTACAAAGTGCTTCATAAAATATTTGAAAAACATCCCAGATTATTCCCATGTTGTGCAGATTTCTAAACCAATCTGTGATTATCCTCTCCCGCCTTTTTAGTGGGAGCTAAAAGTTCATTTTTTCTGTCCCACAAAACAAAATGAAAGAGGAATAAACCTTATCGAGAGAACTGAAGTGGCACTTTTTCAGAACTAAAGACACATTTTCGGTGGTATTGGGAAAATTACCACACTGGAAGCAGGTATAGATATTTGTAGATCAAACAAACTCAGCGACAAATCTAAATTGATTGAAAGCTTGCGCGTGAGGCTCCCTGAAATCACCCACGTGGACGCGTTATGCGCAGCACAGGTGGAAACACCCGAGGCCACATTAAGCGAGGAGCGTCCCAGTGAGCTCTGGGAAGAGCGGGCATGCAGCCTCGGCAAACATTTCAATTTCCTCCAGCGAGGGAAAGTGAATGAGTCAGGGTTGCCTGGGTATTGAAAGATGGCCCCCCAGGCCAGTGTGTTGTTAATATTATTTCCGATAAATCTGCTCTGTGGGGAGCTCTGGTCCATTGTCCCACTTGTGTGAGCACTCCTGGGGCAGACGCGAAACTCCTCTTGCCACCTGCTCGTTCCCTGAATGACACCGAGCCCGTTGCAAAGACCGAATTAACACAGCTGATGAAGGTGAGCCTCTCGTGTCTCCCACGCACGGGCGCCAAGTTCAGAACCTTGCCGACAGATCACCCACAAAACTAAAAAAAAAAAAAAAAAAAAAAACTTCTAAGACAATGAAAGTGTCTAAAGGATATTCCACAAATGTAGGGTGTTACAGAGACATTCATGTTGATACATCACTGAATATTTGAAAAAGCTGTGTCTCTTCTGAGAGCAGAGTTCTATGACTGATGGAATATTCTAATTTATATAAAATCCTTTTTATGAATAATATTTTCTTTTTTGAATAATATTTTCTGATGATTAAATAAGTATATGCTTATTTCAGAATATTTAGAAACGTTAGAAAAATGTGAAAAAGCAAAATGCAGGATCAAACATTCCATTATGAATCAACAACCATGAGTAGCATCTTTGTTTTCCTCAAATCTCCCTTTTTCTGTGCAAATATGTACATATCTGAATGATTTTGTGATTCTGAAATATGAAAGTGAACTGTATGCTTTTCATTTATGGGATCATGAATATTTTATATTGTTACTAGAAAGCATTTTTAAATGACTGTTTAATATCTCAGTATTAAATAAAAGACTTGCTTATATTATGTTGTATGGGATAATAATGGTATGATAATTCAACTCTAGAAATTTTCACCATTGGAAGTGCATATTGGAGCAATGTTCAGGGTTCAGATGACAATGGATTTGCTGGAAGAAACACAAGAAACAAGTACGATGATAGGACAAGTTTGCCAAAATGTCCATAATTGTTGAAGCTGGAGGATCAACTAGCATTCTCTGCAGATCTACGTTTGTTATAGTATTTATGTGATGGTGAAAATCAACCTTATCCATAAATATTTTCAACTAGACTCATGCTTTAAAAAGAACTTTCTATTTTTTCATGTCTAATAAGTCACTAATCTCTAAATAATGCACTAATTTCTAAAGTAAATTTCTGATTCTCTACTTGTTCCATTGACCTACCTACGTTTGCATTAATACTGTGCCCTTTTAATGGGACAGATTTTAATTAAGGTTAATCTGATGAGAATAAGCCCTCCAGTTTGGTCTCCACAAAAAGTCCTCTGGTCTCGCCTCTGAGCTTCGGCCTCTGCCCCCCATCTCTCAGTGTGACTCCCTTGGTGAATTCTCTGGCAGGGCAGCAAATCATCTCCAGCTCCTGGTTTTCTTCTGACCTTCAGAGTGGTGTGGCCCTTTCTTTTCGGCAGAAAGATCGGTTGAGTAGCACTTGCTTTCAGTTTGCTCATAACTGAATGAGGAGTGCTCTCCTCAAGCCCGCGGCTTGCTAGACGCCCAGACGTGCGGCGGGTGCCTGGCCTCAGCCTCCCCACACTCCAAACAGCACCTGTTTCTACCACAGGTGGTCTGTTGACTTCAGATGCTCCCTAGTTAAACCCACATCCCTGAGTATCCGTTCTGGCATTTCTTCTGGATGGAGAAGAGATAGTCTCTGATGCCCCCTCTCTGGCGCTCTGCCAGTTTGGAGTATGAACTGTATTTGTGAAAAATCAAATCCCCTAAAACCAACAGCCCCGGCTCTGCTGCGGAGCTTTGTTTAAAGAGATCACCATTTCCAACGGTCAGAGAACATCCCGGCATCATCCGCCCGCCTGCCTCCTTTTGTTTCTGGGAGTTGGAGTTTTCGGTGATGTTCTATTTGTCTTGTTTTGCCGTGAGCAGGTGTTCACACAGTCAGCAGCTTCCAAGACACGCATTACCGGGCGCCCGGTACAGCCGGGCACCTGTGTCCCCGGGTTCTTTGCGCCGCGCGGCAGGTTGGGGTGGAATGTCATGTGTGGCCCTCTCTGCCAAACCCTCTCCTGCTGTTGCCAGAATTCGCTCTTTATGGCGGTGGGACTCACGGCCCCGTTTCCCTGTGGCTGTCAGCGAGCTGTTGCTGCCACACCCCTTGCCATGCCTCCCTGTTCAGAGCGAGACACCGGATCCTTCTGACACTTCATTCCTGGCTTCCCCTTCCGTAAGCAGCCAGAGAAAACTCCTCCTAAGTGGCTCCTGTGCACAGGTCAGGCCCACCCAGATAGCCTCCTCATTTTAGGTCAGATGTGCCTCACAAGAGACGTTGGTCATGGGACTGGCATCCATCCCATCCCCAGCCCCAGGGACGTTGTTCAGGATGAGCGCCCAGGGGACAGGAGACTCGGGAACATGGCAGGCCTGCGAGTCCAACAGGAACGAAGTTCCGGCAGGGTACTGGCTGACTCTGTAAGTCGTTTCCATGGGCTCTGCTATTCTCGTGCGCATCTTCGTACAGACAGAAGAGCTGTGCAGTGGATATGAAGGTAGCCTGTCCAAGAAAGAGCTATTCTTTGGAATGAAAAAGACAGCTACAAGAAAAATAACTAATTAAATATAAACACTCAAGTTTATGAGTGTTATGAGAGCAAGGATTCTCTGCCTGTGTTTCACTGTGGTATCTCTGGTGCCTGATGCAGCCTAGTGCCTGGTGGGCAGGTGCACAATAGTCTGTGTGTATAGGGTGAACTGTGAAAGAAACAACAATGTTTGAGAACAAATTATAACTATGTATTAAAGATCTAATTAAAAACCAGAAAACCTCATAGAATTCTCTCAGTAAGATACAGAAATATTTAACAAAATTATGGTCCACAATGATGCAGTTTTATCCTGTTCTTTTTTTAATTAAAATGAGTAAGATCCAACATAGAAAATGCATTAAAGAACTTGTCCTTTCCCAATCTAATATATGAAGAGAAGAGCTTATTCTTTTATATTTTTTGTTAATCTTTTGGATACAAAGTTCAATAAATATTTAATTTTTAATCATTTTAACGTGTGGACTTTGAGCCACAAAATTCTGACCCCCCATTTGGATTGTGTCTCACCCTGAAAGCACATCGAGTGATGGTCTCGCCACTCCAGTCAGGTCAGGGCGCCTCACAATGGGTATTGATCACCATCGGCATAGCTAGTGAAGAGCCGGAGTCATGGTAGGGCCATTCATTTGGGGCTTATAGAAATGACCTTCAAATAAACTTGGGAGATTGGCAGGCCACTACTTACAATTGCTATTCTTCAGAAGAATTCAGTGATGTACCTCTGTCAGTTTCCATGGAAACAGCCATGCAATTATTTTTCCCCAGAATGTCCTACCATCCATGTCCTTTTCCATCACACACTAAAGGTAAATTCTCAGTAAGATTCATTGTTTTCATAACTGTGGAATGTATGCCTTGTAAGAAATATATATTAAAAAAATCCTTTCCCTGTGAAGTCCAGTAAACTTAAGTATTTCTTTAGCTTTATCACATTTTGCTGATGCTCAGATACCCTCCTGTGCGCAGCAAATGGCAAACGTATGAGAGGTAGCAAGACAGAGAAAAACTGACACTGAGACAATTAAAACACAGATGACTTGGGATTGATTTTCTTCTCCAGAATCCTCCCAGTGACAGAAAGTATCTCCTTTCATCACTGGTTACAAGGTACTAATCTATTTTCAATGATTACAACTCTATCCCAAACAAAATAAATACAATGCAAACAAGAATATCACATACTTGTTCATTTTATTTAATGAATACAATATCTCCCAGCCCATTATAATATACTCTTGAAAATATCTGGGCTTGCCCAAAGAAAGCAATCCCCCTGGTTGAGTAGGTTGAGTGACCATTTGTTTACTTATATTTATTAAACAGTATTACGTGTTCATACACCACCAGGCACCGAGACAAAAGCCTTCCACTGAAGAGCTGATTCCCTACGGGGACCTTGGGAACCAACTGGGAGACTGAGGGACAATAAACAAATAAAATGTAGACCGTAGAACAAGTGAAGCAGGAACACTGTAACTTCAGCCGTCCTTAGATATTGGGGAGAACATCAAATAGGGGGATGGGTGTATTATTTTATATCATGTGGTCAATGACTTCTGTTCTGGGAAGGAAAGATGGAGCTGAAACTGATATCAGAGGAAGGCTGCAAAGCTGCCCCAGGCTTCCACACCCAGGAGACAAGCATCACCACCCTGGGCGGTCATGAGCGTGGTGTATTTGGGGAAAACACAAGCCAGGCTGGCTAAGGCAGTGAGAAGGTGGGAGGGAGTCCACCGGGAAGTCAGAAAGCTGGGAACAGGCTGCCTGGCACTGAGGGCTTTTCAATCATTTGGATTTTATTCCAGGAGTGGTGCAAAGTACTTGGGTCGCTGGGAATTTCTGAGTGGACAGAGGACGGGTTTCCCTGCAGAGGGCATCTGGTTGCTGGGTGGAAATGCGATTGCATGAGACATGGACAGAGGTAGTCAGTGCAGCTTGGACGTGCAGTGATAGGAATTTGAACCATCATTGGAGGAAGACGAGATGGAGTCACATCAATGGTTTTGATGCATTTGGGGGCAAAGGTTGACAGAAATGGCTGATGGAATAAACGGGGTGGGGTGAGGGGAAGAGTGGAGAAGGGGGGCTCCTGGCCTCTCCAAGAACGACACAGAGGCAGCTAGAGCACCTGCTGGGGCCCCAGTAACGTCCACTTGAGGATGCATGCCCATCCAAGCACCTGACCACCATGAGGGATGGACACCACACGCAAGGGATGCTTTTGGGACCGACTCCTCTGATAACCTGACCCCTGTATTTCCGGCTACACAGGGGCACCAAGCCTTCTGTGTAAAATGGTGTTTGTGGGAGGAGAACACACACTCTCCAAGCTCCCTGAGGTTGGGGATGAAACACCTGATTAACATAAGCACACACAGAGCCACAGGAGAAGCCACCAAGGTGTTAGGAAACTCACCGAAAACCAATACTTCCTGTAAATAAGAACATGCCCGTGAAGAACATGACACTAAAGGGTTCGGGGGAGAAAGCTGATGCGAACATGTCTCTATGTGAGTTTCCAGAACCTTGCAGGCCACTTAACCAACTGAGCCACCCAGGCGCCCCCTTGCAGGCTACTTAGAAGACTGACCCACAGGCATTTCTCTGACAGCAGAAGCAGAACAAATTAATGCGGTTTTTGTCTATTCATATCCTTCAGAAATATATTTCAGGATTTAAGAGAGCTCAGTGTCAATCATTTTCAAAAGTTAAAATACATTCCACGACGAGGTAAGGGAGCGTTGCAGACTGACTACTCGTGGTGACAACGGCATTACCATGCCGGAGCAGCTGCTTGACCTGCTTCTCTGTCCACACAGTAACCCTGCAGGGGCCGCTGTGCACCCCCGCCACGGGAGGAAGCCGGGGCTCACACGGGGCACTGGGGCTCTCATATTTCTAACTTCCTCAGCTCAGCTATTTCATAACAGAACTCATATTTTTCTTTCTTCCTTTGTATCCTTTCTAATTATTTGGTGAAATGAACATTTTAAGTGAGAAAATGATGAGCAAGGTGCTCAAAGGCATTTTGGTTTTTACCATTGGCTATCTGTTCTCACCAGAAACTATGAATCTCACTAGACCCATTTCCTTTTTACCTTCATGTGGTGTTGCAAGTACGTGGAAAATTTTCCAAGGTCCATAGGTGGCCAGTGCCTTAAAAATGTAAGGAAAACACAAGCAGTTGAAAACACCTTTGCTGCCTGGAAGGAGAAGATCCCTGGCCCCCCTTGTCCCCAAGAGAGACACGAGAACAGGCATTTCTGCAAACTCTCACCGAAAATGGCAGGATCATGGCAGGAGCAAGTCGGGGCAGAGTACTTGAAGCCTGGCGGGCCTGGCAGAAATGTGGCCACCGAGATGCCGCAGAGGCATGCCAGTCACCGCGGACTTGACCCTGAGGGTCACACGCCTCCTTTGTCCCACCATTCCTGGGAGCATCTGCTCCTAATAGACATCATGTTTGTAAGACCTGAAATTCTCAGCCAGGTTGGACTTTCTTCACTGGTCTGTTGCCTTCATGGAAAATGTCTTTGCCGCCTGTATTAGTTTTCTGCAGCTGCTGTAACAAATCACTGTGAACTGGGGAGCTTAAAACAGCACAGATTTATTCTCCCTCAGTCTGGAGGACAGAAGTTCAAAATCAGATGAATTCAGTGATTCCATGAAATAGGAAGATCTTACAACTTATCAACTAAACTTTTGAGAAAAAAGGCACTCCTAAAAATCACAAATATACAAAAGATGCAAACCAGGACCACCCCAGACAAACGGGGTGACGAAATCTCAGCCCAGAAAAAGGGTCTTTAGAGTTCCAGATTTTTTCTTAAGATATTCTTATTGCTAAAGCATTTTCTGTATTTGTGAGATGGTTTGACTGCCATCATGTGTAAAGATTTCTATGCTGGTAAAAATCACGCAGGAACGATTGTGGTTATCTGTCATTGGGTAATGAACTTCTGCAAACTTAGTGAAGCCAAACACTGCCCTTCATGGCTACCGTCATGGTTCTGGGTGTGATCTGGGCTCGGCCAGTGGCCTCCCTCCTTCCCTCCAACGGTCCACGTGGGCACACAGGCATGGCTGACCGCGGAGACAGATTGTCGGCTTCCTCCCTCATGTGCTGAGCTGCCTGGGGAGACGAACAGCTGGGGCTGGGACAGCAGCAGATCCTGGGGGGCTGTCCCTCCCTGTCTGTCTGTCTCTACTTCGTCTTCCTCCCCTTGCCCCCCCTCTTCCTTCCCTTCCCGTCTCCTCCTACCCTTCCTCTCATTCTGCTCCTCCTGGGCATTTCACAGGAGAGGTCATGAGCTAACACGGAATGACACTGGACACAATCCCCAACTAGACCCACATGAAATCACAGTGAGATCTCTTGTTGTGCAATGATGGGAGTTTTTTTTTTTTTTAAGTTTAATAATATACAGCATTGAACATGGTGTAAGGCAATCGTTTGTTTTAACCCTTGTTGGCAGGACTTCGTGTAATGATGAACAAGTCTAGACAACAAGAATGGTTTCTGTATGAGTCAGAATAGGCTCTCGGCTATAGAAATAACCCCCCAAATCTCAATGGCTAACCCCAGCTCACATCCAGTGCACCTGGCGTGAGGGGAGAAAGATGGGCCGTCGATCCCACTCAGCCACTGGGGGCTGCTTTCCTGGGGGCCCCTCAGCAGACACCAGGCCAGCCAAGTGCTCCAGCACGTCAGGAAGGAGCGGGTGCAGGGGATTTGGCGCGGGAGGTCCCAGCAGGCCCGGGGCCAGACTCGCCGGGGCCGGTCCATCATCCAGAACTCAAGTTTCAGACCCGTCCACACACAGGGGCAGCCAAGACACAGCGTTGCCTCGGCCACACCCATTAAAATGTGCTTGTCACTCTTTCATGCACCCACCCACGCCACAAGCATTTATTGAATGCCTGCTGTATGCCAAGCACTCTTCTAACATGTGAATTAATAACAGATGAGATGAAATGAAAAGAACATAGAGCCAAAGCACACCAAGCAGAAAGGCAACTTGCAAAATAGTATATATCATATTCTATTTTAGTAATTATCTCAGGTATGTACCCATATGGAAATTATGGAATAATTAATTTGTCCAAATTATTGACAGTGTTTCTTTCTATCTAATGAGTGGCATTTTGGCTTCTTGTGTTTCTTTACTGTTGGATTGTTTTTTTAACAGAACAAGCAAAAATTCCATTTGTGATAAACTGATGGTGACAGAAGAAAGGTGAGCATAAGGGGAGGGATCCAGGGAAGAGGGCAGAGCAGCAGGTCAGAGAATAGGACTCTGGAAAGAACGCTGGGCCCTGAGCAGCCCTTCTCAGAGCAGGAGCCTGGGAGGGGACAGGGCGGGCAGCCAGGTTCCTGACTCAGGGGCTCCCTCCCCGCCCTGCTCCTCACGGTCAGGCTGCCTATCTCCTCGGAAACCTTGTCAGAGTCACCGGAGATTCGGCCTTTTGTACACAATATTTTCTTGTTTCTAAAAATTACTGTAATGCTTTCATTAAGGGATCCCCTCCTGATATTCAGCTCCTACAGAGAGGGAATGAGGCCACTTGGGGGATGATTTTCCTACTTTCTCAATGTCCCTGACGTGGAACAGGAGGCCAACCCTCTGAAATGTCGGGCACTGACCTGCCCCGTCCGCTCCCAGCATACGTGCGCCAAGTTCAGGCTGCAGACGTGACTTCCTGACCTTGTCCTTTTGTGTTTACATTAGATACCTGTATATCTTTTTTGATCTTGCCGTTATTTCTACATTTTCTATGTGTCCTTGGTAAATCTGCATTTGTCAGAGAACTCTCGATAGTTGGGTCCAATAGCTTCTGAGGCAGGTGACCGCCTGCAGATTGGCGGTGCTTCTTTTTATGCAGCTGAGTTGGGTTTCAAGCAGATGTCCCCACAGCAGGGATCCATCATCCCTTCACGCCTTGGTCCTGGTGTATGGAACACAGTAGTGGTGATACTACCTCTCTGATGTTTCTCTGAGAACTGCAGTTTTAGCTACATTTCCTTCCTCTTCAAAGTGATGTAATTAGGAATATTGAGACATTTGAAATACAGTCCAGAAACCACAAAAGGTTCATTAAAGCACCTGCCAGGGTAAGACACTGTGTTAGGTGCAGGAGACCCAAATCAAATGAAGGCACGTCTGGCCCCGGGGAGCTCTGCGTGCACAAGAGAAAGCAGATGAGTAAACCACTGCTGACGGTGTGAGTTCTACTCCCCCACAAGGCCAGGGCTCCGGGACCCCCTTACTACGCTCTCCTCTCGGGATTCGCTCCAGAGTGCTGGCTGGTTGCACTTAGGCACTGAGGCTTCAGTCCCATCTGAGTGAGTACCGGGTCCGCTGAGGATCACTTCGCCCTCACAAGCCCCACCTCTGTTCTTAAGCTCCGCCCACCCGCAGGCGATCCTGTCTTGGTGGTACTTGGAGGACATCCCAATCACTCGCACACCTACAACTTTATTACTGAGGTTCTGCAGAGACAGAGAGAGGAAGCCTTTCCTGGGGCGCTATTTTTGTCTTACGAAATACAGGATTATTCTCTCATTGTTTTCTTTCTGCAGGAGCTAACCTTGATTCTTTTCAAATACTAACAGGTGTTTTCCTCTTACTTAGGCTGGCTAGATTTGGGAATTTTTCTTCCCATTTCTGCTGGTAGGCACTTTATCAAGACGTAGAGGCTACCGATTCATGGCCTTATATTATGGCTCTGAAATGCACACCACTTTCTTGGGGCATAGGGATGGTTCTTCCAGGCCTTTCCAAGAGCGAGCCATCTCCTGGCCCTTCGAGAAGTTGTCTTTCCTCTGCCAAGCTGCAGGTGGACCTCCATGGTGTCACACTGAGGGATGCCGAGGGCTGGGACCTCGAGCAGAATCACAGTTGGGAAGGATTTTAGGCAGGTAACTCCCTTTTCTCTTGTGGGGACAAATTGCTTATTTATGGCCTTTTTCCTTCAGAGATTAGACAGCTTTGGGTTTGGGAGGGTTTCCTGTAAGTTGTTGCATGACTGGCCTGCAGTGTCTTCCCTGGGAACGGTCCCCACAGCGAGAGGCACAGCACTTACTGGCCTTCCGAAGACCCCCCAACAGCATAACTACATCAAACAGAAAGCCTGAGAAGAAGTTCCTAAAATCATCCACTCTGCCCTTACCTGTAGCATCTGCTACCAGGACAAATCGCTCCTTCATTTCTGGACTCATATTTGTGTCTCTGATTCTAATTAATCCAGCTTAACAAGACTGCTTGATTGTAGCTAGAAATAAAAATTTACAATGATGACAAGTTTTTATGAATTTTTTAAAGTTCTATAAGCAAAACATAAATTGCTTTTGGGTAAATCACAGTAAGTGAAAAAAAAAATCACTTCTACCTAGACTGATCTACGAAAAGGTAATATTTGAGAGAGATGAAGTCAAATAAATTATTCCTTCAGAATAATCCTTTCCCAGTAAGTGGCTCATAATCACCCCAAATTAAAAAAAAAAAAAAACACATAGAAAAGGAAATGTCTATGTTTGCCTGAGGATTTGGCAATATCCAAAGGGTAACTCTATGTTGCAAAGAAGCAAAATAATAATCTTTATCAGCAAAGCTACTCTTGTTATCTTTTTTTATGCTGGAAGGCTGAGGGGCATTCTGTACTGTCAGCTTTTCCAAGAATTTCTTTTCACCCTGCAGTGTGTTTGCATAAGCAAATTGGTTCCAAATTCTTAATAAAACTTCACATTTATAAGTGAATGCATCTCTGCTTCACTCTGAGAAGCAGATTCTAGTGGTACCTCAGGCCTGATTCTCATGGTTAAGTCGTAGGACCTCAAGCGTCTTAGCTTTGGGGCAGACCTGAGCGTCCAAGGCCAATCCCCTACTGGGGAGAAGCACGGTGTTCTTGGGACCAACGGTTATTTCTCATTTAGCTTTATGGACAGCAAGAATACCCGTGAAGAGTGTTTCATGAGTTAATGAATCACTACAACTTAATTGCCTGCCATGAAAAAGTATCTAAGAGGAAAAGCAAATCTACAATCTCATAACTGGAAACTGCTCCCTGCAGGAATGCATGAGGATTTTTGTTGCAAACCATGGAAGGAGCTCTTTCAATCCCAAGTAGGTTGTGTTGGGCCAAAGAGAGACATGTAATGTTTCGTACAAGCCTCACAGCATCCTTTGAGCCCATGACAACATCCGCTTCCCTTTGACAGAAAGCAAACAGAAGCTGAGAACATCCAATGCTCCCAGGGCCACGGGAAGACCAAGAGTCAATGTCAGGGCAACTGAGGCAGAAGAAGAAGATAAGAAAAAAGTTTTAGGCACGCTTCATTAGAGTAGAATTTTGCACACTCATTATTTACGTTATATAAAACTAGTTTTTTTTAATAAGAAGAAAATTTTATTTCGAAATAACAGTTTTCTGCATGGCAGACATCACCATCTTCACTTGTCCTCGTTAGGTATGTGTTTCTGCATGAATAACGAGCTGGATCCCCCACAGCTAGGCTGGAGAGTCACGTGCGCAAGAGCCCTGTTCTACTCCCTGAGTGTGTCCAGCATGCGAATTCTGGGTGGGGGAACATGGAAGAATGGTTCCCCGAGCGTGCGTAGCTTCATTTCGAACTTGTGAGAGTGTAGCAACACCAGATGTCTTACAATGACGGTCGTTTGCTAAATAAAATGAAACCCATGGCTGTTAATATTTATTTAAAAAACTGATTTCTACTCAATATCATTCAGAATTTTGTAATGAGAAAGGGACTTATTTGTATAGCTTTTACTAAAGGCAGATAGGCTTTTAAAATTATTTAAAACCATCAAACGAGTAGTATTTCCCCTTATGATTTTGGACATTAACTGGATGGATTTCGTTTAGCTTCCATTCCCTTCTACTGCCAATTAATAAAACTGGAACATTCCTAAGCCCTGCCAGTAGGGTCGCCCCTCATCCCAAACAATTCCATACGATTGCACAGTGTCCACTCTTTTCCATGTGCCCATACACGTCCTCGACCCGGGCCCTGGGAACGGCTCCAAGCATGTGCGCCCCTGCCAGGTGTTCCGCAGCCTCCCACCCCACGCTGGCCTCTGGGAGAGCCTGAGCCTGCAAGCAACACAGGATTTATGATTTAGTTTGATCAACAGTTTTATTCCTTCATTTTTGGAGGCTTCATGGTCTGACTTCCAACTTTTGGCTCCATTTTTAAAGGACATTTTATAATATATTACCACTTTAATGTACTATGTGCAAGGCTATCATTTCAAGAATTGGCTTTGACATCAAAATCTTTCTGAAGTAAGTTTCACCCAGATCCTGGAATCAGTAAGGAAAGGTCTTTCTGGTTTGATGCATAATACTTCCTAATCTTTATCTCATGAAATATATTCAAGTCTTTCCTAAAAGTCAATTTATATACAAAATGACATTTTATTTATTTTTGCCTTCGTTAGGGGAAATATAAACACTTATTATCAACTAAAAGGAAATTGTTTACATTTGATCTCATTTAAAATATTATTAAATTTTTCTCATACTCGATTAGGTAGTAAGGTGCCTATAAAACTTTTTACAGTGACCCTGAAAACTCAGGGCACCTGGGTGGCTCCTTCGGGTAGGTGCCCGGCTCTTAATTTCTGCTCAGGTCTTGATCTCAGGGTCATGCTCTGTGCTCAGCAAGGAGTGTGCTGGAGATTCTCTCCCTCCCTTGGCACCCCACCCCCACTCTCTCTGTCTCTCAAATAAATAAAGAAATCCTAAAAAAAAAAAAAAAGAAAAGAAAAGAAAACTCAGGACTAGTAGTTTTATTAAAGAATGTCATTTATTTTTAGGATTTTTGCTTTATGAAATGGTATAAGAAGCACATGTGAGCTTAGGAAGCAAGACCCACACCTGCTTTCTGAGAGCGCCGTGACCTTGTGCAGAGGCAGGGGCCGAGCTACCTGGTGTGCCCGCCATCTACTTGAGTGCGTCAGCATGCCTCCAACAGAGGTTACAAGCCTGCTGTCTCTTTAATTTTGTTTCACGAAGTTGGAGTACTCAGAACATTTTAGCATGAATATAGTCAAATTTCACGGTCTTTTCTTTTATAACTTTGCCTTTGGAATTAGCCTTGGCCATCCTCTTAAATTTCCTCTTAGTCTCCTATCAATAATTAAATATCCTCCTGTTTTTCTCCTAGTAATTTTATAACTTTAATTTTTACACTGACATCTTTTTTCAAAAATTTATTTTTATTTTATTATGTTATGTTAGTCACCATACAGTACCTCATTAGTTCTTGATGCAGTGATCCATGATTCATTGTTTGTGCATAACGCCCAGTGCTCCACGCAGAACGTGCCCTCTTTAGTACCCATCACCGGGCTCACCCACCCCCCACCCCCTCCCCGCTAGAACCTGTTTGTTTCTCAGAGTCCATCGTCTCTCATGGTTCCTCTCTCCCTCCGATGCCCCCCCTTCAGTTTCCCCTTCCTTCTCCTAATGTCCACCGTGTTATTCCTGACGTTCCACAGATAAGTGAGACCGTAGGATAACTGACTTTCCCTGCCGACTTATCTCCCTGAGCACCATCCCCTCCAGGCCCATCCATGTGGATGTAAAAGGTGGGTGTCCATCCTTTCTGACGGCGGGGTCATATTCCATCGTCTCTATGGACCACATCTTCTTCATCCACCTCAGATCTTTAATTCAAATAATATCTCGGGCGTCTCGGATCTTTAATTCAAATAATATTTTAAATTATTATTTGGAAAGAAATGGAAATGCGTGTTTTCTTTTAGACGTTTCTTTATTTATTTTTGTTCTCAGTGGTTATAGCCACTTGGTCCAATCCCATCTCTTGAATAATCCGTCTATTTGCCACCGGTTTGATGTGCTACGTCCAGAATACATTACATTCTTATACACCTGAGTTTGATTAAAACCATCTATTCTGATCCATTGATCTGTTTTTGTTTTAACTGTTGTAACTTGATAGTGAACTTTAGTAGCATCCAGAATCACAATCTCCTGCCATTTCTTTTATTTTTAGAATTTTCTCAGCCAATCAGGATCATTTATTCTTACAAAGGAACTTTAGAATCACCATGTCAGATTTTTTAAAAAGAATTTAAAAAACGTTTCAGAGACAGTTTCAACCTTGCGAGAGGCTGTTCCTGGAGCACGAGGTGGGAGCCGCCAACCCTCGGATCCCACCTGTCAGCAGATGTGGGAACGGGGGCGTCGACGGCGCCTTGGCTTCCCCGCCCCGGACCGGAGAAGCGCGGGCGCTCTCCCCCAGGGACCCCTCCCGCCAGCCTCTCTCTCCCCTGACACCCTGCTGTGTGCGCTGCTGTGTCTGTGCCCTTCAGCGGGGACGTGTCCACTGATCTGCGTCGAGGTCACGGATCCTTCCTGAGCCGTGTCAACGCGCAGTCCGAGGCCAACCCCCTTCCTGCTGCTGTGCTCGGGTCCCAGCGTTCCTCTCGATTCCTGGGGTTTCCTCCCTCGCCCTCGCCCCCCTCCTCCGTCCGTCCGTCTGCACGCCCGCTTCTTCCCGCGTGTGGCCTGCGGGTCTGCTAGCCGCCGGACGGGCCAGCCACAGACTTCCTTCCGCGTCCGCGGACCCCGCTCTCCCTGCTTCCCTGAGTCGGACGCCCATGCTGCCCTTGTCTTTGCGGACGGCCCTTCCTTGCCTCTGGTCACATGCGGTATTTGCTGGGAGCCAGGCAGGCCGTACTGGCGACAGGAACGGGGCAAACGGGCTTCGGTGTGCGGCTTTGTGTCCGGCTGGCTGGGCGCCCGGCTGTGGGAAAAGTCAGCTGCGGCTCAGGGTGCCGGGGACCTCTGCCCCCGTTCCTGACCCGGGGCTTCCCTAGCTGCCCTCCTGCCGCACCCACCCTCGTGGCCTCGCAGCTGTGTCTGAGGGGTGGAGGCGGGGCATGTCCCTCAGTCTCCTGGTAAAGTCTCAGTCCCTTAGTGGCTGTTGGCTCGGCCAGAACCCCAGCCATGTAGCGTCACCATTGTCCTCTCCCCCCCAGTGGCCGAATCCCCAGCCCGTTTCCCGAAAGCCCTGCACCTGTTACCTGCTGTGTTCTCCCCGCCCCCCCCCGCCCCCCGGGTGGGACACGAAGGCCAGAGTGAGGCTCGCCGGTTAGGGTTAGAGACGCTTCCCCAACGGGAGAAAGTTCCAGGAAACCAGGTTCCCTCCTCCCTCGGTCTAAAGCAACCCTCTGCCCTTCTAGCTACAATGTAGCCCTTCCCAGGAGCCAAACGTTGTATTTAATTTCTTAAACCCATTAAAGTGTAAGCTCTAGAGGACGTGTCCTGTCCCTCACAATGGCATTCACGGGCATTCGGTAAAAGGTGTACTACTTACCGAACGTAATCCCCCCAAAACTCATCTTACCCAGCACGTTTCCGGACAGAGTGCTTTTCCTTCATGTTTATTCCACTTTAGTGAATAAAAGAGTTTCTCACTTCCATCACTTGTTCGGTTGACCAAACTCACTTCTCTTTTCATTCAAGTGTGATGAAAAATAGTAGAAAATTATAAAAGTAAAGAACACATTCTGATTCATAATTTATTGGGGAATTACTATGATATTTAAGATTAAAAGTATGGTAATTGACACAGCGAATGCTGATCTATTATGTAGAGCGAGTCTTTAAAAGTTGAGGGATTTTTATAGGCTAATGTGTTCATTTACTAGTAAATTATCTTAAAAAAGAAGAATTTTAGGGGAAATGATTCTTAAAAGCCTTTAACATTAAAAAATCACCTGAGAAACGAAAACATTTACAGAAGAGTACCAAGGGCAGCAGAGTATTATGCACCATATGCACCCTGTCACTTCCAGGACCACTGGTGAGAGGAGCTTACTTATGACACAGCTAGTTAAGGCGGCAATTGAAAAGCTGATCGGATTTTATCACTTTGTCCTCCAGGTAATAGTCTTGTCTCAGAGGGCGTGCTGAAATAGGATGACTTTGTCTGCCTTTCTCTGGGCATTAAGGGGTCTTGGCTATCTGTTCAGGTATCTTTTCTGAAACTTTGTGTGGATGGGAGTACAGACAGGGAGATAAAGTTTAACGGATGTGTCCATGAATGCCCAATTATTGTGCCTGATAAGACAGATTGATAATCACGGGGCACTTTATTCTTACTTAAACAAGAGGCCATTACAATTTTCTTTAGAACGGGATACTTTATGGTCATATTCATTTGTCATGAAAACAACCAAATAAGCATGACTTGAGGTGACTTTTTGTTTACTTCCGGGAGAAGTGATGTGCTAAGTCCTTCCCTTCAATATTTATTTATTGCACCTGATACACTGTTTGTAATTAGAAAGGAAATACTCAGTCTTCCAGAATGGCTGTTATAATTTACTTGTGAGGCAATTAGGAACTTTATCCTTTCAGCACATATGGGATGTCTCTTCAGGGTGTTTGATTTTGACTGGTCCGATCTTAATGCCATATTTGAAGTAGCTTTTGTATATTATGTAATATTTAGCAATAAATCATTCACTGCCTATTATGAGCCAGATCCATCCAGGTACTTCCTGCGCTACGGGCTTTGAGTTTTTAAAGATGTCAGCCACTTGTCACCATTTTACAAGTGAAGAAAACGAGTATCAGAGAGATAAAGGGATTTGGTCAATGTTGCTCAGCCAATGAACTTTGTAGGCAATCCCTCTTAGGCACCGGGTCTGTCTCTACTGTTAGAGCCCCATAGGCAGAACCAGAACCAGCACAGCATGTGCTCGTCGGCCCAGGACAAGTAGGGAAGAAGGGGGAACATATGCCTGCTTCTTTCAGGGGCTGGACAAAAACTGCACACACTTTGCTCACACCCCAGTGAGCGCAGTTTAGGGGCATGGCCGCTCCAGGCCACAGGACGCTGGGAGCCCGGGCTGCAGAGGGCACTGCCCCTGGAGTGGATGTCTTTTACATAAATAACAACAAAATAGATCCTGAAGTGCATGCATTTCTGCAACACCCACAAATACATCGATAAAGCTGGAAGCCATCCCATGTTTCCTTATAGGGCAGAAAAATAAACATCTATCTTATTTTTTAAAAATGGGGGTTGTAGGTGAAATAATATTTCATTATTAAATATTTCAATCATTAAAGATAAGTAATAGGCATACTGGCTTTATTGTACCCTCCTATCTACTGTGTTATTCAAACATTGCACAATAAAACTTCAAAAAAATCAAACTCTAGGGGCACCCGGGTGGCTCAGTGAAGGTTAAGTGTCTTGCTCTTGATCTCAGCTCAGGTCTCCATCTCAGGGTCATGAGTTCAAGCCCCGTGTTGGGCTCTGCACTGTGCGTGGAGCCTGCTTTAAAAATAAAATAAATCAAATTGTCTGGTCAGTGTGCACTGCTTCCTTCTCCTGCCCTTAATGGGCCCCGACTCTGAATTTTTCCTCAGAGCAGCCGTGCTATCCATGCAGAGCAGAGACATCAAAAGCACAGAGGCGGGAAGGGCAGCCACGGAGAGGTCAGGCTGACCAGTGAGGCTGGAGCAGCAGATGGGAGAGAAAACGGGGGGTGAAGGGGCTTGTGCTCCCCGAACCCGTGTGACCGTCACAGCCAGACTCAGCCCGAGTCCTCATGGCATCACTGAACACCGATGAGCAGCCCTGGGCCTCCCTGAGCACGGGTGTCCGCACTGGCCATGAGTCCATCACACCTACCTCACCGCCGGCCCAGCGATGCTCGGAGACTGAACGCAGCTCGACAGAGTGCCAGGGCCGCTGGGCACAGCGATGTCACCGCCGTGGCTTTTCCGGCTTTTGATAAAGTTTAAGGAGACTTGAAATAATTTAGCCATATATTTGGATATAAGTTATTTTCTGTAGCTCTTCATAATTTCAATGAGTAACAGGAGTTGTGTAAAACATAACCATGTGAGTAGATCTTAATTAAATATATTATTAGGTTATCCTAAAACTTGAACCATTAATTAAAATACATTTTTCCAAAAAGAAATTGGAAAAATGGACACATATGATGAACCAGTCTTTAAAATTAAGCTGAGTCCTTCAGGTTCCAATTTTGAAACATAGGGTATTCTTAACAGAGACTATTACTATTATAACTCAATCATAATTTAGCAAGAGAACTTGTGGCCCTGTCCAAAGGAATTTTCTCAGGCTTCTCAGAGGAAAGCAATAAATCTGTTTTGATCATACTGTGTATCCCAAAATTAATCCAGGAATGACTATTGTTTGTGGCTATTTGAGACAAATGTATGGGAGATGCAAGAGAACAAAGAGGAAAGAAAGAATGAGTAACTTTGCAGTAAATGTCAAATGGCCTGCAGGCCACCGCAGCCCACGGCAGCTCACAGCGGGCTACGGCAGCCCACAGCAGGCCACGGCGGGCCACAGCAGCCCACAGCAGCCCACAACTGGCTACGGTGGGCCACAGCGGGCTACGGTGGACCACAGCGGGCTACGGCAGCCCACACCAGGCCACGGCAGCCCACGGCAGCCCATAGCTGGCTACAGTGGACCACACCAGGCCACGGCAGCCCACAGCAAGCCACGGCGGCCCACAGCCGCTCACAGCAGGCCACGAGCCAATGCGGTTCTGTGGTCTGGACTGACCTCTAGGGTGGTAGCCCTTCTGTGCAACGGGTACTAGTCAGCTCGGTGTGTGCATGGGATGGGTGTAGGATGGTACCTGTGGCTGATGAATCAGCAGCTCCAACTACCCCCTCTCCAGGGTCCGTGCTCTCTGGCAACTTTGTCATTCCTCCCACTGAGGAAGAGGAATTTCCCCCCATTTCTTACCTGGGCTTGGCCTGTGCTTTGCTTTGTCTCGGAGAGCCCTGCTGGGGGAGACAAGACGGGAGGCTGGGGAAGCCTTTGTGGGGTTGTGTCTGCTCCCTGCATCCTCACTCCTGCTGGAGAATATGCTGCACAGGCCGCTGGGCCCAGGAGGACCCGCCTCTGCCCCCGCACCTGCACATGAGGAGGGCACCGAGAGTTTGGCGCAGATCAGCAGTCCAGCCACCCGGAGACCCACTGAGACAATTTAGCCCCTGAGCATCCGGGGGAGTTTGCTTTGCAGCCCTTGCTGTGACAGACGGTTGCTACGGTGTCTATGAATCAAAATATCCTGTTTAGAGATGAAGATAAAGCCAGCCAGGAGACATAGTCTAGGATCATGCCTCGTGTATCTCTATGCCAGTTTAATTATAGAAATTTGTAATTCTCGTAATTCAGGACTATAAATTTGAATTTCCAAAGGCTTCAAGAACAATGAAGTTTGGAATTTGTGCAAGTACTGTTGGAGAACACATATTTCAATGCTCATCAATATTTATGGATGTGTAATAGAACTTATATCAGCATTATAAAAAACTTCTAATACATGCGACAGATTAATAGTAAAAAAGAAACACAGGGCAGATGTCATGCGGGCGTAGCAGGGACCGTTAGCCTGGCATTTGGTGTGTTTTCTGTCCCACCAGCTTCCCTGTCATGGGCCATAGGACGTGATTCTCTGTGCCGGCCACCAGGGCTCCCAGGAAGACCAGAGAGGGATTGCTTTCCTCCTGGAGGAACTGGATTGTTCCCCTGCGCTCCAGCACCTCACGGGCATTGGTGGGTGGACGTCAGTGGCCTGTGGATACCTCAGCATCGTACATGCTGTTTTTCGAGTTGGCTGAATTCATTTCTGTAGGGTAAGAATCAGTTCATCTTCTCTGTAATGGGCCAGGCGGCAAACATGCTCGGCTTTGCGGGTGTCTTATGTACTCGGATGACAGCAGCCGGTTTGCATGAGCATAAATGCCAACCTTTTTCCTCAATTTGGGTCTCTCTGAAAGGCCATCAGCTGAGCCCCTCCTCTCCTTCTGCTTCCTCCTCAGGAAACCTCCACCTCAGAGTCTGTGTCCTGGGGAGCCCAGAGGAAGCCGGGTGTGTGAACACAGGCGCCATCCTGCCCTAGCTCTGTGGGGACGGTCACTGAGCAAGGCTGCCAGGAGCCAGGGCTGACCTGAGGCCCTTGAACAACACACATCGACAATGCTTCTTCACCTGCTCTATTTTGGGTGATGTACCCAAAGATTATCATAAGGAAGGTGTCCCAAGATCAAGGGCCACCAAAGAAGGCCGGGGAAGAGCAAATAGTCCAGGACATTGGCCGCCTCCCGGGGAGCACATCCCGCAGAGTGAGCCAACCCGCTCACGGCTCCCCGGCAGGACGTGTCCCAGCTACTCTGCCACAGCCTCCCTCAGTGGCTTGCGCATTCCTGGGGCGGCCACAGCAGCAGGGCCCCCCAGCCTCAGGCTCGTGCCCTCCTGCCCCTGCACTTGCACCTGTGCAGACGCACCTGTGGGGGCTCATCAGCTGATGTGCTCATCCCCAGAGCCCGGCCTTTGCTCCTTCTGACCAGGCACAGAACACAGGCTTCCAGAGGGTCTGAAGCCATCTCAAGTTGATTCCCGGGGACACCACCCTTCATGGGGTGTTCTTGGCTCTCAGCACATGTATGTTCGTTTCCCCTAAAGCCTTTCTCAGCCCCAGAGGACGAGAGAAGGGCCCAGCATCCGACCGCTACGCCTCCATCCACATCATTGCTTTTGCCGCACCCGCTGGGCCACAGGGGCTTTGCGTGGCTTTCTCCTCTGTGTCTAGCTTTCCTCCTATGACATTCTGTCCTCCTTATAAAAGAGCATGTGCTGTTCCTTCCAGAAACCAGTCCACGGCTTATTGTCAATGATAGAAAAGGGAAGGAAGAATCTTACAGATAAAGGAGCAAACATCTATAGTTATTTCAAAATTAAGATACCATTTCATCCACGTTCCACGTGCAGAAGACAAAACATAAGTCGGATTGTAATGCCTCCTCCTTTGATCTGCCATCCTGGGCGCCGCACCTTCAGCCCCCAAGATTAAATATGGACATCTAGTGTTTCAGGCAACCCGAAATACAAAAGGGTGGACCGAGAAAGTAAAGGGAGCCCCCAGCAGGAGGCTCAGCTCCTCTCTCCCTAAGTGGGGTGTGCAGTCTCCACAATGACGGATTAGTAGGAGCACACAGGGGAACGTGTCACACAGACCCTGCCCGACCTCCACTCCCAGGTCCACACAAGTGGATCAGCACTCCTGCTCCCCAGGGCACTTTGGGGTGCGGTGGTCACTGTGCTGTATTTGAGGAGCTCTTGCTTCATCTACAGAAACTGGTAAGATCACCAGGCTTCCTTCTGGAGGATTTACGCACTTGGAAATCACCGGGCCCCTCCGCAGGGCCCCCTACTTCTCGGAGGCTGACGGGAGGTAACCAGGGACACGGATCGTCCCAACAACGCATTATTTTAGATGACATGTTTCACGTTAGCCAACCTGGGCACAGCATAAAGGATGAGTCCGTGAAGACAAGTTTTGAATTTGTCCCTTGATAAGTACCAACTCCTCCGAGTCTCTATGAAAAGTGGATTACACATTGTCAAATAAGTAAGACTAGACCCTAAAAGTTACAAAACTGGGATGTCTCCAAAGTAGCTTGGGAGTCGTGTTCCCCTGCCCTGGACCCCAACTCCATAGGCTGAAGGAAGGTGACCTATGGGCCGGCGCTCACGGTCCCATGACGGTCAGGGCCAGGCCCCTGTCACTGCATCCTTCACTGGCTCTTCTCCAAGTTACGTCTTACACACACATCCGAGGTTTGGGAATCTGCAGGCGAGGCATGATGTCACCCTGGACCATAATGGAAGGAAGCGGCGCTATCCTAGGATGACGCCTTCTGATTAAAAGCCACTCCTCATTTAGACTTCCTGGGTCTGGGCTGTTGGTCACTGAAAGGTCAGAAGAAAATTCATTTCATATTAGGAAACACTGCAAATACACCTTATAAAATATGAGAAAGTGTGTATTGATAATTCCATGACTGAATTCACGTCTGCTTTATTTTCTGTCGTTGTTTTATTTTACACTGCTGGAATTATATTATCTGTACCTGATTCTGTACTTTCGTTTTGCTTAAAACAGGCCAGTAGCATCATCCATGCAATAAAACAATCCTTTAATGTTCTTCCGGCGACCGGCTCTATGGAGGCAAACGCTACTATCTCTGATTTACGGGTGAGGAACTGCAAAGGGGTCACTTGGCTGGTCCAAGGTCAGCTGGCCAGCTCAAGATCTGGATCCTTCTGTCAGAAGCTGAGGCTCTGTCCAGTACCACTTCCCATCTCCCACACTCCGTGGGTTATGGCAACTATTGGAGCCATCACTTCTCTTTATCACAGCCTCGTGCTGAGATATTTCGGACTCGGCAACCTCCATATACAACCTGTTATCATTATTTTGGGGGAAAAGGTCATGAGCTATTTCTTCCTGGAAAACTAGCTACCCCCGGATTATGTCACTGGCTCTTCTGGGCAACCAGAACCCAGAGGTTACCTACCCTTAGGAAGCATACAGCTGAGGACGCAGGTTGATTAATATTTTAAGTAACAGGGATATGCTGTCCTTTGAGCAGTTCCGACGTACCTGGTAGCGCTCTACTTACTTACAAACCTGATTTCTCGGAGGTGTGCGGCGCTCCAGGTGGAAAAATCCCAGCACCACCAAGACCGTTTCACATCTTCCAGGAGCAGAACCTGAAACCTGCATGAACTTCTTGTTTTGTTACGTTTTGACTCGTCTTGACCGTATTCTGCATTTTCCAGACCACGAGGAAGGCTTTGTGATCAGAGCAGTCGGTGATGAAAGCAGGCGGTGCGTCCGCTGCCGAGCCCCTCAGTCCCCCTGCGGCTTCTTACTGCGTCTTGCAACCAGGTCCTCTGCCACTTTTTATTAAGAAGAACAAGAATCAGATGTAAGCCGAAGTCATTCTCAATGTTCCTTGGTAAAAAGTTAACAACAACAACAACAAAAACCCAAATCCCCACTCTGTCTGCAACTATCACTAAAACAGACAGCGAAGAATCAGCAAAAAGGCCTCAGCTTCTGGCTCCTGGCAGACTGCAAAGCAGCCTCCAGGGGCAGTGGGGACGGGCGCATTCCTGGAGGGAGCGTGGGGCCGAGCCCACCAGAGGACCCGCTTCCTCCAGGCCCACCAGCACGCACCCCCACCCAGCGCAGTCCCTGTGAGACTGCGGCACAAACCGTTACGAGCACACTGGGTAGTTTGGGGGAAGAAAAGAAAGTTTCTCTTCATACACAGAAACGGAGAGATACCGTTATGCACACAAATTCTAAATTCACATATATGCATATGTACTGATAACTTTCTATACAAATAGATATAGGTAAATGCGGACAGAACTGGAATAGTTGGACTTGTAATTAAATTAGGGGAATCTTTTAACACTTGTTGTAGAGATGGTAATTGAAATCGACATTCTAAATCAGTATAGAAACCTCGCAGTTGAGTTGCATAGCTCATCTTATTGATTCATCTTTTCTTAGCTTCTCAAAGAAATTCTTGTGAAAATGCAGAAAGAAATGTAATATAATAAACACTACTGGAAATAGCAGTATCTACTCATGCTTGTCCAGACCAGCCACCGAGCTAACGTAGTGCCCTGGACAGAGCATCAGGGCTCACAGAGAAACGCTGTGATGGCCTGCAACTCCCCCAGGCCTGCCCCTTCCCTCATGGGAGCAGGGCTCTCAGCCCCGACCCCACACCTGCCCCTTCCCCGATGGGGAACAGAGGTCCCAGCTCCCCTTTCCCCTCCCCAGACCTGCCCCTTCCTTTATGGGAACAGAGGTGCCAGTCCCCCTCCCACACCTGCCCCTTCCCTGATGGGAACAGAATTCCTACCCCCGCTTCCCCCCACCCCTGCAACCTGCCCCTCTGCTGATGGGAGCAGAGGTCCCAGCCCCTCCCACACTTGCCCCTTCCCTGATGGGAGCAGGGGCCCCTCACAGGTCAGGTACTTCTCCCAGTTCACCTGAGACTTCCGGTCAGAACCCTGAAGCACCATGCTCCAGCTGACCGCAGAGAACAAAGGAGCCACCGCTGCGTGGCAGGGGGACCGGGGAGGGGTGGCCTCTGAAGGACACACAACCACAGATCTCTGCCCTGAAGCCTGAATGCGCGCTGATACTTGTACAACCCAGCTGAGGGCGTCTGGGAGGCCCAGAACTGGTTCCCCCGCGGGTGCAGGACAGTGAAAGGCTTCTCCTCACTCAAAACTTAGCAAGAAAGTGCATAAATGCACAGATTTGTAGCAGAAATGCAGAAAAACAATCAGAATAGAGATGAAGGGAACACATTTCTATATTCTATGGAAAACTAAATTCAGTTTAATTCCATAGACTCCAGTTCCATAAATACTGCGCGAGGAACTGCCGCGTGTCTGCGCTGCTCGAATGCAGTGAGAGGTCACGCAAAGCGGAGCGGCGGCCCGGCCGGACCTCGGCCTCTAGCGGAGGCAGCTGCCTGGTCCGTCTGCCTCTCTGTGTCCTGCTCTGTCTCTGTGTGTCTGTCCGTCTGTCTCCCTCCCTCTGCCCATCCGGTCTTGCCACAGGGCAGCTCCGCGGCAGCCTGGGTAGGTGGCGGAGGAAGCTGCTGGGGCGGGCATTTCAGTGGCGCCCGGGGCGGGAGTTGGTGTCACTGGTCCGGGTGACCCCGTGTCGCTGTGCGGGAGACTCACGGGCCGTCCAGGTCCGAGGCCTGTCCTGGTAGGGGGACTGGCCCTGCAGCTGGGATGTCTTAGAGCCACCACCGTGCCATCTGCTGCAGAGTTTTGAGGGCGGGGGCTTGACCCCGGGACGCGGCGTCTGCTGTTGGCAGTCGCCCCCCCCCCCCCGCAGTAGATCCAAGCCCCCAGCCCCTACGCAGGGTCTGGTACCCAAGGAGGGCGGGTGACCCCGGGGGCTCGCGGCGCCAGGCTGGGTGCTGGGCTGAGCAGACATCCAGCGAGCAGGCAGGTGGTCCCTGCCAATCCGGCGGCTGGGCCGGGAGCGGGGGCGAGCCTGCCGCGCGAAGGTCACACTCGGCAGAGGGAGTCAGTCTGGCTGATGGGTCCAGGAAACGCTACTTCTTGCCAAGAAAAGAAAGTCAAGTGTATATTACTTCATCAAATGTTCCACCCATCAAATTCCCCAAAGCCAACCCAAATCCAGCAGAAAGCATAATAAATAAATTTAGAATAGAAAAGGTGTCCTGGAATGACCGGCCCGTTGTCACACTTCACGCGTACACAGTAACCGGCTCCCGATATTTCGGGGACAAAGCTCAAGCTGACATTAAAAGGAAATACTGCAGCGTGCTTTCTCTCCTTGTTGCTCATCATCACACAAACCTCAGAACGCCTGAGCTTTTGCAGATTATTCTTTGTAAACCAACCCAAGTGTCCTGCAGTGACTGTGGACATTTTTTAATTGAGCCCCCTAATGTTGCTGTCATTTTGTTCAAATTAGTTGGAAACTCTTAGCCGAAGTTCCAAGAAATGATATGCCGGAACATCTCTCCATGGAGACTGTTCCACAAGGACAGATGTCCCCTCAAAGCCACAAGCCCCAGCTCAACGAGCTTTAATTTTGAAATTCTGTAATTGTGCTTTGAAACATACCAACAGAGAAAGAATCTTTTGCTAGATCTCCCATTTTTAATACTTTTTTTGTCAAAGTATAGTTAACATTCAGTGTTCTATTAGTTTCGGCGTATAGCATATGGATTCGACAGTTCTATCTGTGACTCAGGGCTCGCCACCACCAATGTGGTCACCATCGGTCACCACACCACGCCCCGATGAACAGGGAACAGAACTCCCATTTTCTATTGGAAAAGTTCAACCTGGCACATGTCTATTCTGTACTAAGTGGGACAAAATTGAGAAGGTCTGGGATTTTGCAATGTCTACATTTGATGAAACATTGAACAAGCATAACTAGACATAAATATTTGGAAACATTTTCCCTTATAAAAATCAAAGGCAAAAAGGGTGCTTTTCATGGGGGCAAAATATCTGGCTACCAAATACTTCGGCTAAAACATTGACATATTTCAATACAAAAACATGCAGAATCAGAAAGGTCCTACTCTGGCACACTTGCCCTTAAGCGGGGTGGTGCCTTTGTACCCAGTGCAGGAGAGACTGGTTTTTATTACAGTCGATTCACAGTGTTGAAAATGTCCAAACCTATCCCAGGAATATATAACTTTGAAAAGGAATCAGGTATTTTATGAAGAAAAAGATTATAAGATGGAATTACAAAAAGTATGTATTTTTTAAGAAAATAAGAGTGACCCAGTATCTGTGTAGATGCAGCCAGAAACCTTTAAAATTAAGTGACTCTGTAACAAGAAGCATAATTCTGCTGCATGTTTTTTACTTCTCAAATAATAATGTAAGGAAGCAATTTTTATTTTGCTTTAATCTACATGAATATGTAATACTTTTCTTTTTCAAACAAATACTTCAAAGTATTTAATTTAATAATCTTAGCACTTTATTTCACTCTCAGCTTGGTTATTCAGGTTGGGACCATAAATTATCCCGTTAACCATGGTGACGGGGTGTTGGCCCAGCTGCAGGGGAAGTGGTGTCCTTTGGGTTTTATGTTCCTGCTTTCAGGGGGACGCAGCAATGAGGCTGAGCCTTGAGTTGGATATTCCTGGTCCCTTGGCCATAGTTCTTTTAGGAACGGCAATCCGTAAGGAATAGAAATGCAATATGAACAAGTCATCAAGAAAGAAATAGGGGGATTTTCCTCCTGGGAACATGGCATAGGCATACCTGTTGCCCCCACTAAGTACAACTAAGAGCCTTGAACATAAACTGTCAAATGAGCATAAGAAGACTCAGGAGAAGGGGGCTGTCTGGGGATCGGGGGACCCGAGGGAGACACACGGTGGTCCCTGTGTTTTCCAGGCTGAGAATGGGAGAGACAGGCCACCAGGAGGCGCCCCATGAAAGCCCAACAGAAGCCGTGCTCTCCAGGTAAAGGGCCAGGAAAGGGGCACCCCGCCAAGAGGACATGTTGAGACAGCGACCCCTCCTCCAGCCACACCGCGGAAAAGACGGAGGCCGAGTGGGAGCGCGCCCTTCACCCCACCTACGGGTTTCGGGCAGACACCTCTCCACGACCAAGCTGGTGTCAAGGAAGCCAGCTAAACCAGGTTTAAACAAATGAATAAAACCGAGAATCTTGTAACACTGTCCCCAAAATGCCCTGCTTTCAATCGACAATCACTCCTCAGGCCAGGAAGCAGGAAGATCTCAAGGCGGAGGGGAGAACACAGTCCCTCGGTGCCAACACCAAGAACAGGAGTGCGGGGTCAACCAACAAAGCCAAGAAAGCAGCCATTGGAAACACGGCTCAGGGAACCATCACAAACATGGCTGAACCAAAGGAAAACCCAGGAAGCTCAAACCCTACATCCTTCCCAAAGCTTTCCTGAGCCCCTCCATCTGAATTGCTAAAGCAAATAACATTGAGGGAATCAATTTGGCCATGAGTTAAAAAGAGATGGTGAGGTGTTTTGTTATTTTTCTCACCATCTATTTCTGTCTTGTTTCTTAGGATCAATCTTAAACTTTTTCTCAGTAGGAATGTTCTTGCATTTTCTTTGAATTTTCACAGTGACGGCAATATACAATGTATAATGTATAATTTATCATAAAAGAACAGAGAAGTTGCTCAATAAATCTTTGTTGATTTTATTTAACATGGAAATGAGATTTTCTCTCTGGAAATAGAATTTCCTAATAAGATGCTAGCATGCTTTGATTTTAAAGATATGTCTCTTCTAAAATTTTCTGAGAACAGGTGATAACTCATTGCAATTATCTAAAAGAGAAAAACTCATCTCTTTTCAAAAGTGTAATAATTTAAAATGTAGGCATTTGTACCCAAGGAAAGCGATTCACAAAAGAATGAGGCCCGGCTGTGTGTGCGCGAACACACGGCCCCCCGGTGGCTGGTGTGGTCGGGGAAACTCAGGAGAGACTGACTTTCCTATCATCCTTCTCCGACCTCTCTGTAGCTCAAATTCCCACATCCTGCAGATGTCTCAGGGCTGGTCCTTGCTTCCACGCTTGGTCTAATGACATTTAAAGTACATGTGCATTTCCTGTGTGCCCAGCATGGACTTGATCAAACGTGTCACGGCTGATGGAAGGGAATTTGATTGAAGGCAGAATAACAGAAACCCTGAGAGGGTGTCTCTGATAACTAAACTGAACATTCCCAAATTTAAAACACAGAAAAACATTACCTTACCGCAGATAAGGACAATTTGCATGTCTCATAAGTGAAAGAAAAACGTCATAAGCAACCAGTCGCCGCCCCCCCGCCCCCGTGTACCCTTCACGTCATCATAGAAACTTGGGGAGAAAGAAATAACTCATTGCAGAATCTCTCAAGATACTTTCTGCATGTAGAGACCTCTGGAGGTAATATAAATAATATGAAGTATGGATTTAAAATAGAAACCCGTTCTCCTATCTATGTGTGTATCGTTGACATTGGCCATTACTGGTAGAGTTTCAAGCACTTTGTGTACACTGCGCTATCATGCGTCGGACAAGTCAGGCTGGCGTGGCAATCCCCCGTTCGGGCTCTGGGTTAAGGAAGACGTGCTCCATATTCCAGCTCGGGCACTCACAAGCTGTGAAAGTGATGCTAAAATATTCCCAGCCTCATCCTCCTGAGTCAAATACGGCTGCTAAAAACCGCCCATCACGCAGAATTATTTAGACAATAACAGGGAACAATGATATTTGTCTGGAGCCCGGGAGATGCCCACCAATACCCTTCTTCACTAGCTGCGGTCGAGGACGTGCCACAGGGCAAACGTGTCCATGCTCCGTTGGCTGCTGATATCTGTGTGGGAAGAACCCCTTAGCTTCTCCTGGGGCCCACCTTTGCAAACTGCACTTTGTTCTTTCAGTACACATTGTTTCCTGAAGGTTAAACAAAAACAATTTCCAATGAAATAAAATACTGACATGCTCCCTACGGTCGCCTCTTCTTAGCAGCAAGAGAAGGAACGGCGTCTCTTTCTCCTTAAAGTGTGGAGTTCATGAGCTCAGCATGGGGTGGAGGGAGAAGGCTCAGTTTCAGAGGGCCAAGCACGGCAGGGGACGACACCGTCCTCCGGAAGGAGAGTCACAGGATGGCAGAGCCGGGTCCTCGTCTGTCTCCCCTGCATGGAGATGAGCCTCTCCCTCCTAGAGGGGAGATGCCAATGTGGAGATTGGCAGGAAGATCCACTAACACCCTTGACAATTCCCAGTGCTCAAGTCGGGGGAGATTTTCTTGCCAGTGTTTCCTGTGCCTGCCTTTAGCATTTTGTTGTTTCAAAGTCTTTCTGAGCCCAGCCAGATTTCGTGGTCTTGCATGCCTGCTCTATCCGGGAGAGTTTCTCCCGCCCTCTCCCTCGTTCCCAGGAACAGGTATGTATCTGCCACGGAGGGCTTCACTCGGCATGGTTCTCAGGGAGCAACTCTCCACAGGGCACACGTGCCCAGCCCTTCCCCTGGCGTGGAGGCAAAGTGCGGCTGAGAGGAGAGGCATGCTGACCACCCCCCCATGCCCAGGCCAGCCTTCCCTGACCTGCAGCCTGACTCCTGGGTGCACGTGGTCTGTTCCTTACACGGCAGAGCTCAGATCTCCTGCAAGGAGGGAATGTGTGTGTAAGTGCTTCGTACAAGCGAGAAGTATCCTTGGTTAGATTTCACTTTTCCTTGTGCCACTCCAAACCCTCCAAACCCCCTGTGGCCTGGATGGGTGTTATTTCAGATTTGTGGAAACTTAACTAGATAAATTATACTGGGAATCTTCAAAAGATAAATGCAAACAAACGTAAAACACAGACACATCAGCCAGCTCAGGCTGTGGTAAGAAAATACAGACTGGGCATCAGTTTCCCACAGTCCCAGGGGCTCGGGGACAAGCCCACCAGCACGGTCCTCCCTGTGTCCTCATGTGGCAGAGACAGGGATGGGGCAAGGACTCGGGTCTCTTTTTAGAAGGACATACTAATCACCATGACCTCATCTAAGCCTAATCACCTCTCAAAAGCCCCCTCTTAACACTAGTTCATTCGAGATGAGGGCTTCCACATATGAATCTGGGGAGACAGACATTTAGTCCATCACACTTAGATACTTAATGTTCATTTTGGTCGAAGAGATAACACGGCAAAAAAAATCAGCTATTTCTAATAATCACACGTTTAATAAAATGCACTTGAGCTGGTCGTATTAATGTTTCTGGACTGAGCCTGACGTGCTGTGTACTCTGCCAAGTGTTTCAAACACATTTCCCTTTGAGTTCTCATATGCACATGAGAGGGGCGATAAATTAGCTCCTATTTACAGAAAAGCATGCTCAGAAAGGTTAGGGTTTTGCCCAAAAGGCAAAGGAAAAGCGCAAACCCTGGGTGATACCGCCAATGCTCCTGCTCGATGTCTGGGTGTTTCCTTCATCCAGATGTCTGTGTTTGACGGTGGGCATGGTGCCCGGGCTCTCAGCAAGTGGCTCCTGACAGTGCCCCTGCCAAAGGGGGGGCGGAGAGGCCGCTTCTACCAGGATTCACCCTCAGCTGATAGACAGCTGCAGAGGAGTGGGGTGGAGGGCCCTCCTCAGGATAGCTGGCATTTCCACTGCCCATCCTTCCAGGAAGCCCAGGAAGTGGGAGTCTCACCCCAATGCCTCACCTACGAAGAGGACGGGACAGAGGGAGGGCAGAGGAAGGCAGAAAGCATCTTCGATGTAAAGGAGAATTTGATGAGCAAGAGGTTTGGCCCTGGTGAATAAATGAATATTACAGTCCCCAAACCCAGCACATGGCAAGTTTGCCCTTGAGCTATTCCTGTGTGTGTTATTACACCTGTGTTTTCTTTTCACTTGGGGGGGCAGTGGAGTTCGATCGTCTCAAATCGTTTCGGTGACACCAAGGAAACAAGGGAAAGTCTGAGCTGGGGGCAGGGCACACGCCGCGTCTGGCGGGACAGACCCGAGGGACACTCACGTGCCGCCACCCTCACCCAGCCCCCTCTCCAGAATGCCCACAGCTTCACGCCTCGATGCATCTTAGAGTCTGTTCAAAAACATTTCTCCTCGTAGGGAACAGCGGAGTTTCAGTGAATAATTAGGATATAGCTTCCAAATAATCAAAAGACAGATGGAAAGGAAAGAGCCCAGGAGGAAGGGAAGGGGTGTGCTCCGCAGGAAAGCCACCGCAGTTCTGCACCACGGGCTCAGCCATTGGAGCGAGACGGCCATGAACACCTGCCTGCTTCCTTCTCCACGCGCCCAGATTCCGGGACGGCTCAGAGGGCATGCGGTGGCCACAGCAACACCAGGGCACCAGGCCCCGTGACAGTGGGCTACGAGGCAACTGTGGAAACAGGCGGAAACTCCGTCATCCTGGAGTTGGATGGTGGGGCGCGCCCTGTGGGAAGCCAAATTAAATCTTGCCAAGGGTCCCTGTCTGCTCCGCAAGATGGACTCATGTCTTTTCATCCTGCTCATCATGGACCCACGCGGATTACAGAGTGTAAGGCCAGGACGCCGAGCTGAGTCCTGGTCACCACTGTCAGCTTGCTCCGGGCGAGTGGTGGGCCCCTCTGCGTCGATAAAGGGGAGGTCAGCACGGTATCTGCCTCCCAGATGAACAACCCAGAGAGGAATTTCTCACCATCAAGACACATTGACATGCAGGGAATGGGCAGAAAATTTTGTCATATGCAAAAGAAAAACATCACCTCTTGGTTCTTTTGGAGGTTCTTTGGTTAGGAGCCTAAGGACACACAGAAAACCAAGGGCCCAGGGGGCCAGGCCACAGGAGACACGTCCTCTCCTCCAGGACCTCCCTCCCTCTTCCCATCCACATGCCAACCTCATTCACCCAATGGCCTCCTTCAGCAGGCCAATGCTCCTTCTCTGCTCGTCCACAAAACTCTAAACATGTCCTAAAATTCCACCCTCAATGTGACTTGCTTTATCAAATTCTCTTTCGGATTAGGAGCAGGCTGCACATTCCCTGTGGCTCCTGGCCTGGCCTTTCGATGGTCCCGTGTTGACATTTCACTCTGGATTGAACATAACTCATCCGGGTTCACTGTTCAGGCTGTGCCAGGGCCACCAACAAAGCCAGATGTGAGGCCAGCCCAGTGCACCAACCCCACGACTTCTCAGCTGTGGCCCTGTGGCCCCCTTTCCTTCAGGTGGGTCTTGGCATTCACACCGTTGACAAGAGGTTCTGTGCGCGCTGCCACACCCCTCCCATCCGAGGATAGAGCAAGCTTGTTCTGAGGCCGGGGACCACGAATCCCCTTGCCTCTCTGTCGCTCAGCAGGGTGAGCACAGGTTTCCCGGCAACACTGGTGTGCAGATTATAGGAAATATGAGCAGACTCAGAAAGTTCGACATAACCATGTTCTGAGCATATTTAACCAAGACATCAATGGTGTTGCTGTTCATGCTTTTGAGGCTCCCTGTCTCAAGATTAGTTCATTGTTAATATACTTTGAAACTGTGATGATTCTAGAACATCCGATGGAGAGAATGTGGAGGAAGAGGAGGGAGACTGATGGGGTGCCCCACCCACGGGGACCCGTGCTCCTGCAGCTCCTCACTCCCCAAATCTCGGTGAGTCAGGAGACCCTCGTGTAGCCTGGGATCTGGAAGGGCTCTTCCTTTCAGAAAAACTCTTAGACAGGACGTGGCCTTTGAAAGTCTAGGTCTTCACAAGAAGAATAGTGAGTCTGGGCATTGGAAAGGACCAGAAATCAGGGTGTCGGTAAGTAGTCACCCAAATTATAATAAAATAATTCAATCAGATTTAGACGACCACACACACTACTATTCCAAGATTCGTCAGCATTTTTTTTAAAGATTTTATTTATTTATTTGACACAGAGAGAGAGAGAGGTATCGAGAGCAGGAACACAAGCAGGGGGAGCGGGAGAGGGAGAAACAGGCTTCCCCCTGAGCAGGGAGCCCGACGTGGGACTCGATCCCAGGACCCTGGGACCATGACCTGAGCCGAAGGCAGACACTTAACGACTGAGCCACCCAGGCGCCCTAAGATTCGTCAGCATTTGACCCACGTCAACAGAAAAATAAATGAGGTTGTATTTGACTTGCTTCCAGATGAGCCATCTTATAAAGAGCTCGAGATGAAACTGGGAAAAGAAAAACCCTCAGAATTTAACTGCTTTATATTTGACTCTCACAAAAATGACCAAACATTTTATAATGATGGGAAAACAGGGTCACCAATGCCACCAGACAGAGACCGGATGCTGCAGTGACAGCAGACAGTGGTGCCGATGGTGCTCAGGGACGGGACGCAACTGGAGCTCTCACACACGTTTAGGGAGACACAGGAAAGGAAAAAGAAGAGACTTGCGGTTTCTTATGAAGTTAAACGTGCACTTACCATATGATCCCACAATCCCATGCTTGGCATTTACTAGAGGAATGGAACACATGTACACAATTACTACACAGATGTTTTTAGTAGCTTCGTTCTTAAGAGTTAAAAACAAAGTACAGGGCCCCCAGGTGGCTCAGTCAGTTGGGCGGCTGCCTTGGGCTCAGGTCATGGTCCCCGGGTCCTGGGATCGAGCCCCACGTCGGGCTCCCTGCTCGGCGGGAATCCTGCTCTCCCTCTCCCACTCCCCCTGCTTGTGCGCTCTCACTCTCACCCTCTCTGTGTCAAATAAATAAGTCTTTAAAAAAAAGCAACAGAGTACAACCAGAACTGCGGTTGAATGAACAACTTCTGGTGTATCCACACGATGCAATGCTCTTCAGTAATCAAGAAGAACAGACTGCTGGTCTACGTAGTGGCTTGGATGAATCTTGAGAGCATGAAGCTAAGTGAAGAAGTTCAGAGACAAAGATCAAGTATGACTTTTTTTTTTTTTTTTTTTTTTGAGACACAGAGAGAGAGAGAATCCCAAGCAGGCTACGTGGAGTCTGACTCAGGGCTCGATCTCCTGACCCTGAGATCATGACCAGAGCCAAACTCAAGAGTCAAACACTTAACCAACAGAGCTACACAGGCACCCCTCAGTATTCTTTTTATATGGAATTTTAGATCAGGCTTAGTGACTGGGACAGTAAACAGACCAGTGGTTATAGGGGCTATGGACGAAGAACAAGGTAATTTGGGGTGATGGAAATGGTCGGGCTCACAATTCTGCTGCCACATACCCAGCTCTACATATATGTAAACACTCCTCAGCCCATAAACTCAAAAATAGTGATTTTATTATATGCAAATTACATCTCAATTGACCTGACACGAATGTCACACAAATATATACTACGAATGTTATATATAATGTATTTAGATATGTTTACCATTTCATTTCATAAATTCCAAAATTGCTTTTCCAAGAAAATACATGTGTTTTATTTTCAGGGTACTCCCATACGCCACGGAACACAATTTGCAAAATGCTGTACAAAGGCCCTATTAAGATCAAGAACAAGCTGAGATCATCACGCATGCCCGATACTTAGTGCCAATTCCAGAAATTCAAATGAATGTAGATGTGTTAGGGACAAATAAGCCAGAAACGCGGCTGATGGAGGTTACAGTGCACCATTGTTATGATTCTCTACTGAGAAACCTACAGAGTCAACTAAGGCCGTATTAAAACGAGGAGTTCAGAAGCATGTCCACGTACATGATGGAAACCAACCCCCACGCACAATGACAAGCAAATGGAGCTCAACACTAAATGGCCAGACCCAGCTCTTTTGCATCTCAGATGACCTGAATTTAAGACGTGTTTCAGAAATGAGATCACCTCCAACGTGGCACGACCTGTGACAAGTCACATCCAGAGCGTGAGGCTTCCCCCAGGAGCATCCCAGGCACCGATCAGCCCTGGGCATATATTTGTGGGAGGGGAGGCAGGCCAGGAGGGGGGCACCTGCTTACAGAGCCGCTTTCCCTCTCTCTTGCTAACCCTCTGGGTGAGCAGGTGGGCCTGAACCCTGCGGCGCCCATCCTGCACAGGAAACCCTCAGCCTCACCGTGGGCAGGTGAGGCCTCCTGGGCGAGGCTGGGCTTGCCTTTGCAGAGAAGGAAGTTCTGATGAGAGAGCTCTACCCCCCAAGGGCGTCATACTCTCTCTTCCTGCCTCATAGGAGCAGGTACACCGAGCAAGCGCTCATCCCCCACATGCTTTCTGCAAGGGGACTATTTTCTTCCTTGACCAGTGAGAAAGTTTGCAAAGAGCATTATTTTAATAGGCAAAGTGCAGAGTTCTCTCAAGTCCTAGGGCTTCAGCAGTTCATTAATTCACGCCCCAAATGCAAGCACAAAACAGTCAATAGTAAGGAGGATGGGCCCCATAAATGACAATACTGACCCCGTGGGTTTCTTCTTAAGGAAGTTTGTAGTCAGGGGAGTAGTATGGTTTTACCGGGAGTTCACTTCAGCTCGCTGCAGCGGACAGTTCTCACTAGTGTCCTACATTAGGCTAAATTAAGAATGAAGTTGGATTTAGTTATTTCTTGGCTGAGACTCTGAGTCACATGACTAAGCCATGCACAGAAATCTCATTTATGCAACTCAATGAATTGATTGGGCAAAAAAAAAAAAAAAAATCAGAAAAATCTCAGAGGCCTGGATAAGTACATCTGTCCCAATAGTGAAGAAATTGCATGAGGAAATACAAAGCTTCCTTGACGTGAAGTACTGATTTTTCATTATTTTCAGCCTGGGTCTGAAAGAGGCAGGAAAAGTGTCATGGGCCGGAGCCCCAGGTCCTGGCAGAAACCCCCGACAGTGCGACTTCGCACAAGGGACATCCTCCACGTACACCAGGGCTTACCGAGGACACATGGACTGGCAGCCGTGTTTGGCCACACGCGGTGAATCTGTGCCCAGCAAACCGGACCTCTACCAGCACCACGTTCTCTGCATGGCCTGCACCCAGACCCTCACCCACCTAACTGGAGACTTTTCTGGCCGCTGGATGCAGCCACTGTGGACAGAGCTATGCACTCAGGCCTTCCGACCCGGCCCTGGCGCTCGGCTTGCTGCTGGAACCGCATAGCCAGCAGGAAGTCCTTTGTCCGACATAAAAACCCTGACTTACCCCTCGTGGCGAATGTCTTCCTGATGTGTCACCTTCCCCGACAAGCTGACAGATTCACTTTTGTGCTTCCTCGAGGCCTGGTGGTCCGTTCGATTCTCTGCCAACGTATCACAGCTTGGCTTGCCCGGGAAAGGATTTAGGAAGTGGAGGGGGCTGCCCCGGGCAGCCACAGCCCTGCGCCCACTCTGACCTCACAGGACGGGCGTTCTCTCTGTCTCACTTGTAAGGACGGTGAAGCTTCTTCCTCCCCCTGTGGAAGTTTTCACTCACTGAACCCCAGGGCAGGCCACAGGCATGAAGGTCAGCCACAGGGACAACCCATCTCTCGGCCTAGGGACTGTCCCTCTCCGTCCCTTTGGCACCAAAACCAGCCACGTCCTTTGTCTTCCAACCACTGTGCGTCCTGGTGGGGAGAGCTGCGCTCGGCTGGCTTGCTGAGCGGCCCATTCCGAAACACCAGGTGCACCTTTCCTCCCATCCTGAGGGCAGATACCCCTGAGGCTGTGGGGGTTGTTCAGGGATGCTCCGGAGAACCCCAGAGGAAAACCACGTGAGTGTCCCTAAACCTCAAGAGACCGAGTCACATCCCAAGAGCACACATTCGTAACTTCCCGGGCAAAGCCTGGGCTGTGCGTGTATTTAGCAAGAACCACAGGTGAGTCCTACAGAGATTCGCATCTGAGAACCTGGGGCATCTGCCTTTGGCCACGTGCTTTTTCACCGAAATATTCCTGGTTTTAATGTTGGCACTGGGACTTCCCCACCTAACTCAGTGCCTCCCAAGGTCAGCTGCACATTGCAATCCCCTGAGGAGCTCCACAAAAGATGGGACGCCTGCCCCCCGCACAGGTTCTGGGCCTTTGGTGTGGCCCTGCGGGGCGTTGGAAAGGCCTGCTGCTGGCTCTCAGAGCAGCCAAGGCGAGAACCACCCACTGGATTTTATGTTCACTGTCAGCTCGTCATGGCTCTTACCCACACACACAAGTTTCATCTCTTCCTAGTTTATTTAGAGTTATTACTACAAATGGTGTGAATTACATCCCACGCTTTGGGCCACCGGTAGATAGAATCATAATCTTCTCCCCTGTAACTTGCCAATGCATGGAGCATGAATGTATTTTCTAATAATAATAAAGTATATTTGCCTTCCAGTAAAATTCACTCTATGGTCCGTCCCAGGTGGGCTCACGAGCCCGGTTACCGCGTTTTCCTCTCCTCAAGGGCGTTCTGCCTCCTTGATGGCAGCATAGTGGACGCAGACCAATCAAATCTGAATTCCAGCTCAGAGGGGACGGTAGTAGCTCTTTCTTCAAAAGCCTGTTGATGAGATTAAGTGATGCAGTATAAGGAGTTCGGTCAGCGCCTGGCACATCACAGGACCCCAGGAAATGGCGCTGCAGTCCCCGGTCCCCATCAAATGTTGTGTTTCTCCTGGAAATCCACACCAGGCAGGTTTCCCCTCACACTCCACAGGAGCCTCCTTTGGTCTGGTGCCTGGTCTCCCACGACCCCGACCCTGCCCTCCGCCCTGGACTACAGGTGCTCTGACGCCCCACGGGTCCCGGCGCAGCCTGTGCAGAAGCACGGGAAGGAACAGGGACATGGGCATACCACGCCTGGCACGGCTCCACGCGGCCTCGGGGGTGCAGAAGCGCAGCTTGGGCATGGGTTTCCTGCCAAGGGGAACCCACAGCTGAAAATGTCCGAGGTAGACAAGATAGGGCAGAAATTTCTGCTCCTCTGATGAATCGAGAAAACCAGTAGCTTTCTGTTTGGAGAGGGCTCTGTTGTTCATCTCCCCAGAGTAAGCTGCATTGTGTGATTCCAGGTATTTTAATTCCTTGCACTTTACTGCAGTTAAGAAGTGTATTATTTCCTTCTGACAATTTTAAAGGACTTTTATAGTTCATTTAGGACAAGGATTATTCAGCATGTCTGCTCACTCTGCAACCTTCATGCACAGTGAGTCACCTTAGGAGTGACAGAAATTTCGGCAGAATCATTTTGGTGGGAATGTTCCTGCGGCCACCTGCTTGCCTCATCAGCCCTTCAGGTGACAACCACAGGGAGAAAATGCATGCTAAGGAGTCAGATGTGTAAGGTAGGATCTGCCTAGAATTTCAGTGACTTACAGTCGAAATGAAAAAGATGAAAGCTGTATTTTTCTACGTTAACAATGATGAGATTTTCACATAGTAAATAGATACTGTACTTATTTTCATTAATTAAGTCACACTTATATTTACTACATTACACACAAGGGACAACTGGTTCTCTGTAAGAACTCAAATTCTCAATTTTGACTTGTTCAAACCACAAGAAATTTGGTACATTTTTTTCATGTATTCCTACCTAAATAATATTTAGAAATATTCTTGGCGTGCATTAAAGTTCACTAAAAACACAATGCCTCTGTGTTCATAAAGGCCAGATGTTCGTTGGTGAAGCAGTTTTACAAGTAATTATGATTTTGGGGGAACGGGTTGACTGTTCTGCTCCGAGCTTCCAGGGGAGCTCAAACATAAAGGGCTGTCTTTTGTGCACTTTGGATCTCATTCTTCATCAAAAACAAAGCAGTCGCTAATTGTGTAGGCATTTGAAAATTGAAATCTCAGACAATTCTCAGGAAGCTTTCTTGTGAGACACAGGTCTTTGTTCTTTTCTGCACACCAAGAATTAAATTTCTGAGTTCCATGGGGGAGAACGCATTTCCATCGTCTCAGGAAGCGGGATGCCACCTGACAAAGTCCCACTTCCCGATTGTCCATGCACGTGTAAGCCGAGTCTGTCGATCCACACGGTCACGGTGCAGATGAGCGCAAACAGGCTGAGACATGTGTCTTGGGGGGAAGTGTAAGAAATCATTCGGCTTCTCCCTCATTAACTGAAGGTGACCCCTGGCTACAAGACTTCACATCTCTGCCTCAAAAGTTGTTCCTTTGAGTTCACTAAACATAAAGTAGCTGAGCCATTTCTGTTTTGACTCTTCAATCTGCCTTCCCGTTCCATGGGGGTTATGGGATCTACGATGAATGGCCCATCTCTAGTGGTTTTTCCTGCTTGTAAAATGCCAGTTATTTCATATGAAATATAATAGCTACTTAGCCCATGGGTTTAGGTAAGTAAACGATGGCCTTGAAGTGGAAATTTAACAACTTTCATATGGGTAGTTAGAATTGTCGAATAGGCTTGTGTTCCTAGAAAACACTAGTTGATTCTCAAACAATGGGTAGATGTGATAAGTGTTTTGAGAAACAGAAGCTCTAAAACAGCCAACCGGAGAAGAGCGAGTCTATTTTGGAAGATCAACCGTTGGCCTGCTTTCTGCCCCAATGCTTTTAGAGACGCGCACAGTGCCATGATCAGAGAACGGCAGGTGCGGCCTCCTTCCGAAAGCTCCGCCCAGGTTGTCAGACACATGGCCTCCTCCCACCTCAGGGCCCTCCTCTCTCCCTCTGACCCCTCTCCCATCCCTGGGAAAATCCCCAGGAGCCCGAGGTAGCTTCCTTCAATGGAAGTCAGCAAACACTTACTGACACCTGCCCCGTGTAGGGCATCACCGGAGATGCAGGGAGCGCTCCTTGGCGGCCCTGGAGCCCAAGATCCTTCTCGGGACAAAGCAGACATAGAGTACCTTCCCTCAGGGTCTCCGCACAGCTGCACGGAGTGGAAAGGTGGCCGCAGACCATTTGGCACGGCTGGGGCTCGTGCTCACTTTGCAGCCACGGGACAGAGGCAGCCAGGGCTCCCGCGTTCACCAGCCTCATCCCCTCCTCCCTCCACGGTCTGCGGCACTCTGTCCCTTTCCACATGTCCCCCTGTGTGTGTTCCAACAGATGCGGCATGCCCTAAATACCATAACTACAGAAAAATCAATGGGGATTATAGTTACCATGCATGTCCTTTTCAAAGTAAAATTAGTACACATCATTCTGGCAATTGGAAAATTTGCCCTTTGCGCACCCACATAGGACTAGTCTCAAAATTCCTAGCTCCATTGACCTATAATCACTTGCATCCAGCAGAACTCCCATCCTGGACTAATCCATTTCCTTTGCCATAGGTCCAAATATCTCCACAAACTCAGGGCTGTTGCTGACTCGGGGTCCCCAGTCATCAGCCGCCCCAGCTTCCCTCATCAGCCCACACTTCCCCGTATCACCACAGTGGTGGTTTCAGGACTCTGCCTCCCTCCCATGCCCTCCCTCACCTGCTCCTAAGTCCTCACCTCTTAGCTCCAAATCATGGACTGAACGTCTGGCCTGCCAAAACTAGCACCACTTCCCCCAGCTTCCCCTCTCACAACGAAAGCCCAGATACAGCACAACCAACGTTTCAGGAACACCCTAAGAGGTGGGAAGAAGACAGGCAGGCAGGGGCCCACCAGAGCACTAGGAAATGGGTGCCTGGCAGCGGGATGCCACTTTTGGAAAGACTCATCCTGCCCCAGTAAAGCCCCAGGGCCAGACCTGGGGTTGCAGGGGGCCGGAGGGGAGCAGTCCCTGTGAAAGCAGGTGAACTGGGGCCCCTACACCCCCAGGTGCAATGGCAGGCAGGCAGGTTGGAGTGGGGAGTTGACCTTCATGCCCCTCCTTGGAGCCAGCATTAGCCCTGATGGGAAACAACACACCTCCTGCCCCTAAGAGCCAGTTACTCCTCTCCGGCACCCAGGGCCTGCTCCCCACCTTCAGTAAGCATCCAGCCTTCTCAGTCTGACCACTTTCTGCAGCCCCCGGACGTGCATGCTCTTCAACCCCATGTGACTTCCACAGTTAGTTCATGCGTGTGGCCAGGGTACAGCAGCCCCGTGTCTCCCTTCTCCTCGTTCCACGCTACCCCATCGCATCAAGAGTGCTGTTCCCAAGTGCAAAACTGCCTGTCCTGGGCTCATATCCCACCAGCGCCGTCCGCTGCCCTCAGAACAGTGCTAGGCAGCAGCTGAGATCACAGCCTGCCTTTGCTTGCCTCTCCCGACTCCGGGCTCACTGCCTGCAACACCTATGTCCTTCCTCCATCCCAGTGTGTCCAAAATCCCCTCCTCTGGCTGCGAGCTCTGGGCAGCCCTCCCAGACGGACTCTCAGGGGCCGGTCACGGCCCCTCCTGAGGTTGCCAACACATCCCACACTTACCGCTAAAGGATTTAATGTCCAATATTCAAATTTCTCCATATGGGTCTGTGTGTTCCATCAACCTCAGGTCGCCCAGGGAAGGGACTGCCTTATCCATAGCCCCACTCATCCCAGGAAAACTGAACTATCGAAAGGAACACGGAAGCGTAGTGAAGTGTCCCAGATAGCTATTATATTTATCAGGACTTAAGCATCAGACACGTTTATTCTTATTACCATCGTTACAATATTATGAAATTTTCCCATAATAAAATTCACATTTTTTTATTTCTTAAACTTCTTTGCATATTTCTTTTCCCTTCACCTCCTCTCTTGCTTACCTCTATTTTCCCACTTAAACCTTCTACTGAGGAGCCCTCTGACCCTTAAAATTGCTCAATTACCTGATCTATTTTGTCTTCCAAAGATATGGTGGCTTTCCCAGCCCCAGTGGTCTTGGTGGCTTCCAGGCAAGTGGATAAGACTGTGAATGTGGCCAAACACCCTGACAAAATGTCTGTGTAGTACAAAAGAACTGATGAGTCCTATCACCTCTCTAGCTGGTAAGTAGCTGAGGAAGATTGTTATATAATTAAGAGGCCCTCCTTTATATAACCCCCTCAATTTTTATTTTTCCTACCAAGGAATTTTCTTTTCACTTTAACAGTGAAAACCCATGAATTTCATTAAAAACAATCATCAGGGAATGACCCTAATCATTTTGCCTCAGGGTGGCAAAAACATCCCTTGGAACTACCTTGTAGAAAAGAGCTTCCTAATTTGCATTCAGTACATTTGTATAAAAGCTTTCCTAAGAATATCATTTTTAAAAGCAGCAACCTTGCGATTTGGGGTCTTTTCTGGTTACATACAAATTTTAGGATTGTTTTTTTCCAGCACTTTGAAAAATGTCATTGGAATTTTGATCGGGATGGCATTGAAGGTGTAGATTGCTCTGAGCAGCACAGACAGTTTAACAATGTTTATTCTTCTGATCCATGAGCATGGATTGTTTTTCCATCTTTTTGTGTCTTCTTCAATTTCTTTCAGGAGTGTTCTGTAGTTCCTAGAGTATAGATCCTTTACCTTTTTGGTTAGGTTTATTCCAAGGTATATTATGGTTTTTGGTGCTATTGTAAATGGAATCAATCTCTAATTTCTCTTTCTACAGTTACACTGCTAGTGTATAAGAAAGCAACTGATTTCTGTGCATTGATTTTGTATCCTGCCACATTACTGAATTGCTGTATGAGTCCTAGTAATTTATGGGTGGAGTCTTTTGGGTTTTCCACATCAAGTATCATGTCATCTGCGAAGAGAGTTTTACTTCTTCTTTGCCAATTTGAATACATTTTATTTCTTTTTGTTGTCTGATTGCTGTTGCTAGGACTTCTAGTACTGTGTTGGACAACAGTGTTGAGAGTAGGCATCCTTGTAGTGTTCCTGATCTTAAGGGAAAGGTTCTCAGCTTTTCCCCATTGAGGATGATATTTGCTGTGGGCTTTTCATAGATGGTTTTTCTGAAATTGAGGAATGTTCCCTCTATCCCTACACTCTGGAGAGTTTAATCAGGAAAGGATGCGGTATTTTGTCAAATGCTTTTTCAGCATCAATTGAGAGGACCATATGGTTCTTCTCTCTCCTCTTATTAATTGTTCTATCACATTGATTGATTTGCGAATGTTAAACCACCCTTGCATTACAGGGATAAATCCCACCTGGTTGTGATGGATAATCCTCTTAATGTATTGTTAGATCCTATTAGCTAGGATCTTGTTGAGAATTTTGGCATCCATATTCATCATGGATATTGGTCTGAAATTCCCCTTTTTGATAGGGTGTTTGCCTGGTTTGGGGATCAAGGTAATGCTGGCCTCATAGAATGAGTCTGGAAGTTTTCCTTCTGTTTCTATTTTTTGAAACAGCTTCAGGAGAATAGGTATTATTTCTTCTTTGAATGTTTGGTAGAACTCTCCAGGGAATCCATCAAGCTGGGGGCATCACGTTCTCTGATTTCAAGCTATATTACAAAGCTGTGATCACCCAGACAGCATGGTTTTGGCACAAAAACAGACACAGAGATCAATGGAACAGAATAGAGAGCACATATATGGACCCTCAAATCTACAGTCAAATAATCTTCGACAAAGCAGGAAAAAATATCCAATGGAAAAAAGACAGTCTCTTCAATAAATGGTGTTGGGGAAATTAGACAGCTATATGCAGAAGAATGAAACTCAACCATGCTCTTACACCATACATAAGGATAAACTCTAAATGGATGAAAGACCTCAATGTGAGACAGGAATCCATTAAAATCCTAGAGGAGAACATAGGCAATAACCTTTTTGACATCGGCCACAGCAACTTCTTTCAAGACATGTCCCCAAAGGCAAGGGAAACAAAAGCAAAAATGAACTTTTGGGATTTAATCAAGACAGAAACCTTCTGTACAGCAAAGGAGACAGTCAATAAAACAAAGAGGCAACCCACGGAATGGGAGAAGATACTTGCAAATGACACTACAGATGAAGGGCTGATATCCAAGATCTATAAAGAACTTCTTAAACTCAACACCCCAAAAACAAATAATCAAGTCAATAAATGGGCAGAAGACATGAACAGATACTTCTCCAAAGAAGACATACAAATGGTTAACAGACACATGAAAAAATGTTCATCATCATTAGCCATAAGGGAAATTCAAATCAAAACCACATTGAGATACCACTTTACACCAGTCAGAATGGCAAAAATGGACAAGGCAAGAAACAACAAATGTTGGAGAGGTTGTGGAGAAAGGGGAACCCTCTTACACTGTTGGTGGGAATACAAAATGGTACAGCCACTTTGGAAAACAGTGTGAAGATTCCTCAAAAAGCTAAAAATAGAGCTACCCTATGACCCAGCAATTGCACTACTGGCTATTTACCCCAAAGATACAGATGTAGTGAAAAGAAGGGCCATATGCACCCCAATGTTCATAGCAGCAATGTCCACAATAACCAAACTGTGGAAAGAGCTGAGATACCCTTCAACAGACGAATGGATAAAGAAGATGTGGTCCATATACACCATGGACCATAATGGTCCATCTATTACTCAGCCATCAGAAAGGATGAATACCCAATTTTTGCATCAACATGGATGGAACTGGAAGAGATTATGTTACATGTAATAAACCAAGTAGAGAAAGTCAATTATCATATCGTTTCATTTATTTGCAGAACATAAGGCACAGCATGGAGGACATTAGGAGAAGGAAGGGAAAGATGAAGGGGAGAAAATCAGAGGGGGAGATGAACCATGAGAGACTATGGACTCCGGGAAACAAACTGAGAGTTTTAGAGGGGAGGGGGTGGGGGATGGGTTAGCCTGGTGATGGACATTAAGGAGGGCATGTACTGCATGGAGCACTGGGTGTTATATGCAAACAATGAATCATGGAACACGACATCAGAAACTAATGATGTAATGTAGGGTGACTAACATAAAAAAAAAAGCAGCAACCTGAAATCAATCAAAGTGTTTAATATTAGAAGAATGGTTAAAATTAATTCCATTATTAGAACTACAGGAAATATATAGCAAGTGCTGTGCTAACGCGGGGACTTGCTATGATCTAGTTCAGAAGGTAAGATCATGTTATCATTGTAATTATATAAAAAAGCACTAAGTATGGCAAAGACTCTTCATGATACCAGATGCTTTACACTAAACCCTGGTGCAAGTGTCACTTGCTACTGTGGGACACCTAGCTCTGCACTAAACCCACTTCTGCAAATGTTTCTTGAACTATGCAAGTGATGTGTCCTGAACGCTAAAGAACAAGTGTGGACATGTGTTAACGGGCTCTTCTGTCTGATCCCTCTTTCTGGTATGGGTTGTCAAGGAACTTGACTATCTCTAAGCTGCATGAAGTCGCCAAACCATTGGTACTGTATCAGAGTGTTGTCAGCTTATGTGAGGAGGCTTGCCCTTGCTCCCATATCCAAACCAGGGGCTGCCTCCCACCACTGACGGTGTAGACACATAGGGTGTCAGTGGTGGGTAGGGTGAGGTTCTGGCAGCAGCCCCCAGAGCACCTGCAAACCCATGTGACAAAGCTGAGAATTGGAAGCACAGCGGAGTCCTAAACCTTTTTAGACAATAGCCCCCCTTGAAGATCTGGTGAAGCCTATGCACACTCTGTAGGAATAACGTGTTTAAATACATAAAACAAAATGCACAGGGTTACAAAAGAAGCTAATTATATTGAAATTCAGTTCTCTCTCTCTCTCTATATATATATATATTTAATAGTAACAGATGTGCTTCGTTATCAGCACATTACATAATAAGATCTAACAATGAGTCTCTTATCTGCCATGACTACCATGCAATTATCTGCAATTTCCATTAGGAACAAAGGGATAGATGCTGCTTTTAATACTGTGGTTTGTTTTCTATGTTAATATTAAAAGGAAATGCTAGATTTCAGGTTGAAATTAGTAAAAACAAGGAGACAATTTTTTTTCCCATTCAAGTTTACAGAATCCTCCACAGACTTGAGGTGGGGTGCTCTGTGGACACCAGGTTGAACATCCCGCCAGCAGAACCATGTGTGTGTCCTTTCCTTGAGTTCCTTTACGACTGGCCTCAGAGCAGGCTTGCCTTGTGCTTCCAAGTCTGATGAAGAAGTGTTTTGAGTAGAAAACTTGGATCGTCCTGGCTTTCCCTAGGACACATGTGTGAGTCCTTCCCCTGTGGCACCAGGAGCCATGTTCCTGGACAGAGCCATGCACCTGCCCATTCACCGGGTGTGAATTTCGTGGAGGCCTCCTGGTTGACAGATTCGTGGCCCAGCCATCACTTGGGTCCCGCAAATATGCCCAGATATCTTATTCCCAGGGGTGGGGAGCAAGTTCCATCTGGAAGCCTGAATGTAAATGTTTAAACAACAAAGAAAGATGGCTGAAAACGTTATAACAGAGGAAAGTGAGGTGTCGGCCTCAGGAGATTAATTCCCCAGCGATCTACCGCAGGAGGCTGGGAGGACTAAGTAACCACATGCAAGGAATGTTTTCTTCTTGAGAACTTATCACTGTAACTCCACAGCACACCCCTCCATGGGATTCCGGGGGGTGGGGTGCTTTAGTCTAACAAATTATCTCCACTGCACAGAAAAATATAGATTCAAAAAGCTGCCGATTTTAATAGCTTGAATGAAATATTCACCTCTATGCACCTCATTGTAAAGTCAAATAATAATTCCAAGCAAAGGGTACAACCTTTCAAAAAGTCAAAAAAAACCCTCAAAAACCATCCCCACTTTCTTTCCTTTTTTGCCCACTTTATTCCTAAAACAACTTCCAATAAACAAGGAAACTTTATGCTATTGCTTAAGATGAAACTCATCAACTGACCAATATCAGTGCATTGCATGATTGGAATCATCAGTCAAATAGAAATATTTACAGAGTAAAATCAATATTTGTCATTATAAATTATTTTTTAGTTATAAGAAATGATCTATAATATTTTTGTATTCATAATGCATTTCATAAAAAAATGTTCAATAACATTGCATCCATGTTTTCCAATAAATCACCATGACTGAGTGCTTTGGATTTAATATTTCAAGTTGTCAAATACATCTTCACAACAGCCACACTCAATTTGTTTTATGGTGTTACATTAAATGCAGCATCACGATGAATTATACTCATAAAATTCTTTGTTTATGAAACTCAGTAATTAAGATGGGATGATTGTGTACTCTGAAATAGTTTATCATTGAAAACAGCTTGATAGTGACTAGTTCATTTACTTTCATGATATATAATCATGTCATATCTACATGTTATGCCAATAATTTGTTTTCTTGAGAAATAGACCAAAGGATACTAATTTTTCACTGTTAAAGTAGCGTAATGCATATGAAACTATTTAGGTGATATAACCAGATAACAAAAATCTTTTCTTACTTATATGAAGTATAATTTATAGTATTTTTGGCCAAAGCTGACACCCACGTGTACGGGGGATAGCCTTCTAATGGGGTAATAAACAAGACTCGTGTTGCCAGGAAGAGGGCGGGAGGAGCAGGGGACACTTAGACCACACATCTGTTGTTGTTTTTTTTAAACGAGTTTACTCAAACCTCAGCAAAATTCATATTTATGCAATTCTTCCAACTAATGGGCCAATATCCGATGTCTAACCGAGGTCATTGCAGGTGGCTGGGAGAAGACGTGAAAGAAAGCAGAGAAGTCGGGAAACAGACTCGATCCCTTCCCCATACTTGGCAGATGACAAGTGATACCACTAGCATTCTTTGTTAAAAAGCTAAAATTCTTCATGAAAACTAAGTGATCTTCCCCAAATTATAACAGAAGAATGATGTTAAGACTCCTCCACTGGATCAATTGTATACTAGTTTCTTACTGGAGAAAAGTCTTCCTGGAGAAAAGTCTATAAACCTCACTGAACAGAATTCAGTTTTCTATCACTACCCAATCAGAACAATCACTTTGTCAAGCTATTGAAATTAGACCCCTAAGGTGCGGGAGCAGGTGAAACCCCTGGAGGCCCCCTCAGGTGAGGAGACTGAGCCCAGAAAAGGAAGTTAGTAGAATTCAGTCAGAATATTTGATCAGATGCATCTCTATGTGGTCCTAGAAGCTATAGGTTAATAATGCTTTTGTAGATTCTACAAAAATGGTTTTCTATTTTGTACAAGTTATATTAAGTTTCTGACAAATGCTTTCATTTTGTGGGGAAAAAGAAAGACAAATGCAGAGTCATGGTGGTCCCATAATTTAGGGGCTATTCAACTCACGGACGTATTATTACATTGTATAGTAAATAATGAAAATGCCTTGATATCACCTAGTGAAGAAAAAGATTTAGTCCATAAAGCTTTTCTGAATGCATCCATTAAGAGATCAAACGATCCAGGTCATTTCTTCAGCTGTATTACTAAGCCAAAAATAATTCTATTAAGTGAAACTAAAATTTAGAGATAACAGTTTCTTTGCTTCAGAAAAGAAAATATCCTTTCACTTGGAAAATTTCTCAAAGATGAGAGCAGCATAATACAGTTTGTACTTCTGAACATCTAGTGGAATGCCTCCAATCAAGTGGTGTGGGCTGACCCCAGTTACGTGCATTTTCCGTAGGTTCCTACACAGGTCAGATTTTGGTGCAGAAGGTCAAAGGTAGAGGTCTCAGCGTGCAGATTCCCAAGAGAGAAATTCTTTGACATGCCAAGAGCCTCCTGCACAGACTGATAAAATGTGCACAAAAGCCATGTAAGCCATTCTTCCAGTTAAAAAACATGAGAATCTACTGGTGCCCATGTGTAAATGGAATTTTTTTTCATGTTTCTAGGTATCTAGAAGTAACTAACAGAAGGGGAAGCCAAGCTCCCCACATTCCTTTGGCATTTTGGTTCATCTGGCCCAGCATACCATTTATAGGTAAAATCGAGACATTGTAACATGTCTCATGTCCTGTGATATTTAGTTGGAATATTCTTTGATGCTCCACCTAAATCTTAATGCATCAAGCAGTTACTCTTTAGTCTTCAGAAATGTTCATTTTAATTCAGAAAAGCAGCCACATCCCCCACAAAGATAAGCCATTTTCTTTACCAGTACAGGAAACATAAATCCTGAGAAAATTTGAACTAAACCACATGGCACCAACGATGACACAAATGTTCTTAGGAACTGAAGAAATGCAATTTGGGGGTTTGGATCAACTTACTCTTGGTTCCAAAGTTGGGACCGTCTCTAGAAAGATCCTTAGAAAAAAAAACACAAAACCTAACAAACTTCTCTCAAGTCCCATTTGATAAATTTTGGAGAGTTTTAGAATACGAAAAATGTCCATCAGTCTCTCGCAAAAGCCGAACTTACATGAGGAAGGAACCACGACCTCCCCGCCCCTGTTCCAAGCGCCATCTCTACAGTATTTCTCAAGAAAGTGAACCGGGAGACAAAAGGATGAAACCAGTCCTTCAGACGGACTTTCTATTTCAAACAGGCTTGCCTTTAGCTATTTCTCCTCTCCTTCCCACCAAGAGAGAGCAATGTTATTAAAATAGCCACACACACTGGATTTATTTTTTTCTGAGATCCCCATGTAGCGACTTGATACGCGATACCTACCTTGAACTGAGCCCTTGCTGTGCGCCACGCGGCTAGAGGCACATTACAGTCCTCACGGTCCCCAGGAGACAGAGGTTCCAGGAACAGGGCTGGGAAGCAGAAGAGCAGAGTGCCCCTCAGGGACAAGCTGGGCCAGCAGGGGAGGCAACAGGGGAGGCAGAGGTCCCGCACTTGCCCATAACACACTTCAAGCATTTGAATTAAAAACAATGTCTTTACATGAGAAAGGTGATTGGTCAAACACACAATTTGGTCTTACTAGGATCGGTGAGGCTGAAGAAAAAACTATTAAAAACCACAAAACAAATTTTTATCCCTTGAAACGCAGCTAAAGATTAAGGAGGGGAAACATGAAGAGAGCACATAGAGGTCAAAGCATATTACATACAAATTAATGCAACAGGAAGGATGAAAATTGAATTTTAAAATGCCATCATCCCATCCTGAAATCAAGCTTGTAGGAGGGACGTTGAAAAGGGGCTTTTGAAAAATGAATTCTGAGATGCTAGCGCATTGTATGCATAGCCTATTTAAGAAATAAACCCCAAATGCTTACATTCTAGCAGGCCATTATTCCACAATGGAATGTAGATGGGATTGTGTCAGGAAAAGTGACAGATGGATCAAGACTCGTGGATATGTGTGCGTGGGATGGATGTGCACGTAGGATACATATCACAGAACTAAGAAATTGTGTCTCTCGTGTGTTCACTTTGATTGTTCTGTATGGCAATATACTTGTTCCTTCTTAGGTTAATTTAGTGCACAGCTGCTTAGGAGAATAAATACCAAGATTTAGTATTTTGATATTAAAATAGTATTTGAATTATATAGCATCATTCCTATGAATAACTCAGAGAATTTTAAAATTTGTGTCTTCTTTGTTAGTAAAATTTTTGTGAAGTCGGGAAACAAGAACCCAACAATTAATAGACTTTGAGGCCTATCGGAATTATCTAATTGATATCTGATGATCAAATATTTTTCTGTCCGAATTCCTGCTACCTACATATGCTCGCATAAAACACCCTATATATTTATTGGAGAAGCCTTTGTAAATCACTTTTGTTAGCCTACAGGGGAGTAGAGAACATATTTAAGATAGGAGTTGGTGGGGGCGGCTGTAGGTGAGGGGAACATGGGAGGATTCTATGTGAAAAATTGTCTTCGACAAATTTGGAAATCAAGAGAACAAAAGCAAAATGGCAAATTAGTAGAGTTGTCAGGTTCTTCCTGCACAGTATAGGATTTTCGCATGTTTGACCCTACAACTCGCTGGAGCCAACGGAGTCCAGCCAAGTGCGGCATTTCGGGTCACACGGCCACTTGGTGTCTGTGGTTCAGTGCTTCACCTCCAGTGGCGGCCAGTTGGCCAGTCCCAGGACCAGTGGGACCAGTCGGCCAGTCCCAGGACCAGTGGCGGCCAGTTGGCCAGTCCCAGGACCAGTGGGACCAGTTGGCCAGTCCCAGGACCAGTGGGACCAGTTGGCCAGTCCCAGGACCAGTGGGACCAGTTGGCCAGTCCCAGGAGCAGTGGCAGCCAGTTGGCTTAGGACAATGCCCACTGGGGGGTCTTATGCTGGGGTCTAACGCTCTTAATTGCTGGCTAATCCAGTTCAGCAAAAACACCTGCTAACATCAGAGTGAGAGCCCCAAAAAGCTTGTGTGTGTGTGAACTACACACACACACACACACACACAAACACACACAACACACACTGTAATAGGTCAGCTATTTTAAATCCATCTCAAATCAGCTATTTACTAAATTAAATCACATCAGTGTTATTATAAACCTGAAGTATGGATGTTCTTGCCACTTTTGCTCACTTTTATCATGGAGCATTTATCATGGAGCGGGGAAGAAGAGAGATGCTTGTGGAATCCACGATCAGTCTGGGCACCCTCACATCTCGCGGATTTGGTCAACATCACAAAGAACGAGTCCAGAAGGATTGTCAGCGGCCACAAGTGTTCTGGGGCCGGTTCGCACTCCACTCCAGGGGAACGTGCCTATTCTGGTTTTCTCACCACCATTGCCCGTGTGGGTGGGGGCAGAGCAAGCACTTGCCGGTCACAAGGTAATAGTGGCCGCAAACCATCTGCCGTGATGCTTCTGCTCTGCCACGTGGCATCCGTGGCACTTCCCTCACCCTGTATCAGGGCTTCCAGATTTTGGTTATGTTGCTCAAGATTCACAAATTCACATCTAATCCTGAGGTAGTTGGTCGGCAGAGTGGCCACTGTGTAGTAAAGGCGGGTCCCCTCTTTATTAGACGGTCAGCGTTTGCCCGTGTTACAGTGATGATCGCGGCTCGTATTTGCTGCAGGACCATGAGCAGAATTCCTTCCCCAGATCCAGTCAAATGCCCCTTGGTAACGGTCTGACTTAGAATTACTCTTGCACTGTTGCTTTCCCTCACTTTGTCCCCTCTGAAATCTTGCCATGGAAACAACTGCATTAACTAGACATTAGAATTCCTGAGGAAAATGCTGGGAACATGCCAGTTGACAGTTAGGAAATGGGCTTCTACCAGAATGAGCAGAGGAGCAGGGGAGCGCAACCAGTGGGCAGCGGGGCCGGCCGAGGGGTGGGCTGGATGCCTCAGTGGGTCTGGGTAAGAGATTAGGAATCCTGGTATTCTGAGTGGAGGGTCACCATGTGTGGTAGATGGACACCACGAAACCTGGGAACCGGTCGTCAGAGGTTAGGCAGGGACTGGAATGGGAGGAGGCCTGGCAAGGGTCATGTTGCCACATCATAGGGCCATGATGCCACGCCACAGGGTCACGATGCCACGCCGCAGGGTCACGATGCCACGCCACAGGGTCACGATGCCACGCCGCAGGGTCACGATGCCACGCCACAGGGTCACGATGCCACGCCGCAGGGTCACGATGCCACGCCGCAGGGTCACGATGCCACGCCGCAGGGTCACGATGCCACGTCACAGGGTCACGATGCCATGCCGCAGGGTCACGATGCCACGCCGCAGGGTCACAATGCCACCCCACAGGGTCACGATGCCACCCCACAGGGCACAGGTCACATCCTGTGGGCCAGAGACATCATGGAAGGACTCAGTCATGGAGGCCACGGGAACAATGGCTTATGAATGTCCCCCACGGCCTGTCCTCAGTGTGGCCATGAAGGAGGCTGAGGCTTAACTGGATTATTTCCTCACTGTCAGAGGCTGCTTACCCCAGGCGCTCAGGATCAAAATTCAGCGGAGACTAAGATAACTCAGTGGCAAGCGATCAGAATATTTTTTCCCGTAAGGCATGATTTGTCCTGATCCAACCTTCCATTTTACAGGAATGTCATGGATCTTATCTCAAAGGTTTGGGGTTGTACCTTATTTTGTGCTCTTTCGCAGAAACACACCTGTTTACGTGTTAGGTCCTTCCTTCCTTCTCCCATTTCCTCCCTAGTTATTTTAAACGCATGGTTCTTTTCAATCTCCCTTTCACGTCCGAAGTGGTTTTACTTCACAAGGCCACCTTAGGACAGGTGGGAGCAGTGCAGGTGGGCTGCAGTGGCCAAGAACCTTCTGAATTTCTTGGGACCCTGGAACGCCCTCTTTCCCCCAACCGGCAAGAGCTGACTCCACCAAGCCACATTGCTTTTACTCAATCTGGAGCCAGAAATCTAGACAAATACCCAAGCCAGTAATTTCCAGCAGCCTCCAGTTCCCTCTACATTGCCGTTTGTGAAATAAATCAATCTATGGAATTTTTATGGTGTCAGAGGTCATGGGAGGAGCATCAGCCTCCCTCGGTTCAAGAACAGGTTAAATGTGCAAGGATCCTGATGACATCAGTTTAATCCTTATTTAACCATGGTGATTTGAAAACAGAAACAGGAAGTATTCTAAATTAATTTACAAAGAGCGCTGGTTCTCAGCCCCTGAAGAAATACAGCTTTTACCACAGCTGTAGTCAGGACTGGGGGTTATCTCTGAACTCAGAATCAGATTTTTGACAAGTCATAAGTGGGGGCCCACTGCTAATATTCATCAGAAGAGTAAACTTTGCAAGCAGGAGGATTTACAATGAAAGCTCCCTGGGATGCGTATCACACATAAAATGAATTTTGGTGTCCCACAGGGAATAAGCCTTCATTCTAGTACTGATCCTTCCATCAGTTTGTATTTAAAAAAAAGACTCCAATTCTAGAAATGTTCTGATGGGAATGGTGTTTACCCTGCCGCATATGTTTTTATGTATTTGTGCATGTAACAGATGACCGTGCTTGTGGAGAGAGCACAAACGCATGAACATCCGTGTTCCCCTGTACCTGCCTTGGATCGGGGTGCAGAAACTCTCTTGTTTCTCAAAAAGAAAATTCACTCGACAAGGCATTACTGAAACCTAATTATTCTGCTGGTGATTCTACAGGGGTGGGAAGGGAGCAAGTTACATTGTCAGACACTCTGTTCCCTGGCTCCCTCTTAGATGCATCCTTTCTACCCAAATTATAATGTGGCGCGGGCAGCCTTAAAATAAGGAGATCATCCAATCATGGGGGCCCTCCAAAGCGGAGGGGTCTCCCCAGCAGAAATGCTATGTAAGTACAAGGGGCCAATGCACAGGTGCTGCTCGCTGAGGAGGGGCCTGGAGGCTGGAGGAGCTGAGAGGCCAGCTGCCGACCAGCAAGGGGCAAGGACGTTGGTCCCTCAGTTCTGCCAGCTTCTGGAGGGGCTCAGTGCACGTTCTCCCCCCACAACATTCAGACACCAGGCGGCCTGTCTGACACTCTGATTTTGGCCTCCAGAACCTGAGCGAAGGACCTGGGGAGCCCACTCCTTCTGACCTGCAGAGCTGTGTGTAATTAATGGGTTGTTTACACGGCTGAGTCTATGGCAGTGACTCAGGGATCCAGAACCTTCTCAGCATGGACCTGCACCCTCAGGGAGGCCGGCTTCCAAAGGCAGTGCAGAAAAGGATCTGGAGGGACATTTTTAAGTAAGACCTTCAAGTTCATTGGCTGAGCTCACTCACGTTGCTGGAACCGGGGTCTTCCTGTCACCCCAGAAAGAGCTGAAGTGGCAAATCCCCGAAGTGTCTCTGCCTCAGATAAACTGTGTTAGGTGCACATCTTCTCTGGTTTCATGGATTCAGACATGTGCATTCCTTCTCGATTGCTGCTTAACAATTTCTGCCAATTCAGTGACTTACAAAAATGCACATTTATTAGCTCCGTTTCCCTGGGCCAGGAGTCTGGTTGTGAGTTAGCCAGGCCCTGCTTGGGGTCTGACCAGGCTGAAATCAAGGTGTGGGACATGTTGTCCAGATCATTTGAAGCATGGGGTCCTCACACCAAAGCAGGCAGGGTTCATGTCCATGAGGCTGCAGGTCTGAGCCTTCTGATTTCTTGCTAGCTGCCGGTTGGGATCACTCTTGGCATCCAGAGGCCGTCTTCAGGTGCCTGCCCTGTGGGCCCCCCACAGCAGGTCACACGTGCTTGCTTGTGTCCCAAGGCCCGTGGGAGGACCCCCTTCCAGAGCCTGCTACAACGGAGCTGCATATAAGCTGGCGTGGTCCTTGCAGGGATGAGCCCATCATGTTCCACCCAGGCTCAGGCAAGCTCAGGCTTTCACACAGGGCATCTGCCCGGAGCCTGGGTGTCCTGGGGGCACCTCAGAATCCTGTCCTGCCACACTTCCGTTCCTAAGCGGCACCTGCAGCTCAAGGGCCAGGAAGGGATATGTACCAAGAAGCTATAGCACCAAAAGGAATCCCTCGAACTTCTCTGTTCTCGACTGACTCCTTATATCAATGTAATAAAAACTCCATGGGCTGCTGGATTATTGTCATGCTTTTGATACCTTATCTTTCTGTAAAGTCACTCATTCATTCATCACTCATTCATTCATTCATTCTACTGAGTGTTTGCAATGGGCCAGTCACCAGAGTGGATGCTAAGATTACACAAGTGAACAAAACCAATCCCATTCTTGCCTTTAGGGAAACCCATCTACTCATATCCTTAAAGTTAAGTAAATTTCTATTCGCGGGTGCTGGTACATATGTAGACATGATAATTCGTGAGCAATCTAGTGACCGTGGCTGTTAGTGAACAACCCAGGCAAACCTGTTCTCTCTGTTGCAATTCGCAGGGGCTCTGCATGTCAAATGATAGTTTATTGTGATAATTCAAGTGATACTCATATTAAGTTTGAAATTAATTTTATTTGTGTTTTTGTAACGTATTATACTACTATTCTCATTGAATCGAGTAGTCCCACCATTGGGTCATATTCATGACCTTAAAAGGACAGCTATGTATTCTAAATAACACATTCGTAAAATTACTAAAATTCCAGGGAAGAAACAACTGGAACTTACTCCCTTGTGTTTAATCTAGAGCGGAAGTGTGACTCTTCTAATATAGCTTCAAAAGTCTGTTCAGTCCTCAGAGGATTATTAAAATAAAGGGAAGGAAGATGGGTGAGCCTTCCCGGCCATGAAGTTGCATTTAAGTTGTTATCAGAGAATTAGAAACGTGAAATAGTGTTCGCTATGCCAAGCTACCCAAATCACCCAACCGTGTGCTCGTGTCACATGCAATTCAGCTCTCTGGAGCACTTCTTCAAGAGCAAGTGTACCTCTGACACTGTTTTGCATCCTATTGGAATTCCAGATATAATATCAATCCCACTGAGATTCTCATAAAAGGAGAGAAATTTCAAGGTGCAAACATAGAACTTTCAAAGGAGCCCAGTAATGAATCTGCAAACTGATTTTATGTTAGAGCTCATTCTCTGCACAAAACATAAGATAATCATTGATCCATTATATTTAACCACGTAAATTCCCCCGAGTTTCATTTCTGTTACAATATGAAAGGTGTTTATTTTGCTGCTGCCCCTCTCATTTATAGCCTTTAAATCGCATTTAAATAATGTACCTTCCCCCTGTTCCTTTCCTTCCTGTGTGTAAATTCCTCTTTCCTTCTTTCCATCCCCTTTGGCAAATGTAAGTTGTGCATGCATTTTCTTCCCTGTTAGATTGTTAACTTATAGAGGAAATTAACAGTGCCTTATTGACCAAGGCTGTACTGAGTAGTGTCCTTCACATAATAGACATTTAACACTCTCAAATAGAGGAATAAGCTCATAGGTGAGTAAATATCTCTTATAGTATTAATACCAAACATCCTTTGGCAAGAAAAGTTGACAATGTTCTCTTCACTGTAAAGTGATCCATTTGAGAAACACAAATGTCATCTTATCAGCGACGTGACCAGGTACTTTAATGGTATAATTCTTATGAGAAAAGTGTTAATGCTGATCTAGACTCAGCTCTGAGGCAACACCCAATGGCTCCCAGGCACGTTCATCTGTGTTCTGAGATTTTGTGGACCGCCAAGTCTCCTTAGACTTGTACTTTTGAACTCATATTCCCGCTTCCTGGGTAGAACTGTGTTTGGATTTCAGGAAGAGAGAATTTCAAGGTCCACGTGCCTCTCGGGGTTAGAGACACTGCACTGAAATGTACATAAACAACTCACCTGTTCTGTCCTGCATTTCTGGGTAACCACTGAGTATTTTGAGTTTCCCTCTTGCTCATTCGGTCTAAGTGAACAGACTCTATGTCTCTCTCTCACACACGTACAGATTTTGCCCAAACTCTGATCCTGTGGACGTGTTACTTTTTAATGTTTGCTGTTATGTTGACAAATTATAAAACTTTACAGAAATTTCAAGTTTATTGCTGGTGTAGTACCATGGTTCCCACGCGGTTCAGTGCTCTGTTTCTCTGAGATTCTTCTCTGTTATGCTGTAAAGCAAGCAGGGCAAGGCCCACCCTGACCATTCCATCTGCTGCTGTTGACCCAACTGTCTCACCCAACTCTTACATCGAAGCGCTAACTCCCAGTGTGACTGCCTTTGAAGGTAATTAAGGTGAAATGAGGTCATAGGGGTGGGCTTTAGTATAATAGGATTGGGGCTTAACAATAGAGGAAGATCTCTCTCTCAGTTTCCCTGTGTCTCTCTCTGGTCTTCCATATGAGGACACGGGAGAAGGACAAAACCCCAACACGAAGCTCTGAAACCGCCTCTCGGTAAGAGGAGACTGATTCTTTCTTGAGGTCTTTCAAAAAGACCTCTCGGGATAGGATTGAAAATATAGATTTCTCTAACAATGTTTATTCTTCCGATCCATGAGCATGGACTATCTTTCCATCTTTTTGTGTCTTCTTCAATTTCTTTCATGAGTGTTCTGTAGTTTCTAGAGTAGAGATCCTTCACCTCTTTGGTTAGGCTTATTCTAAAGTATCTTATGGGTTTTGGTGCTATTGTAAATGGAATCGATTCCCTAATTTCTCTTTCTACAGTTACATTGTTAGCGTATAGGAAAGCAACTGATTTCTGTGCATTGATTTTGTATCCTGCCACATTACTGAATTGCTATATGAGTTCTAGTAATTTAGGGGTGGAGTCTTTTGGGTTTTCCACATAAAGTATCATCTCATCCTCGAAGCGAAAGAGGCATTTTTCAAAGTGCTGGAACAAACAGTCCTAAAATTTGTATGGAACCAGAAAAGACACCGAATCACCAAGGAAATGTTAAAAAAGAGAAAGAAAGCTGGGGACATCACGTTGCCTGATTTCAAGCTATATTACAAAGCTGTTGGGGTGCCTGGGTGGCTCAGTGGTTAAACATCTGTCTTCGGCTCAGATCATGATCCCAGGGTCCTGGGATCAAGCCCCGCATCAGGCTCCCTGCTTAGCAGGGAGTCTGCTTCTCCCTCTCCCTCTCCCTCTGCCTGCCGCTCTGCCTACTTGTGCTCTCTCTCTTTTTTTGTCAAATAAATAAATAAAATCTTTAAAAAAGAAAAAAACAAAGCTGTCATCACCAAGACAACATGGTATTGGCACAAAAACAGACACATAGGTCAATGGAACAGAATAGAGAGCCCAGATATGGACCCTCAACTCTATAGTCAACTAATCTCTAACAAAGCAGGAAAAAAAAATATCCAGTGGAAAAAAGACAGTCTCTTCAATAAATGGTACTGGGGAAATTGGACAGCTATATACAGAAGAATGAAACTTGACCATTCTCTTACACCGTACACAAAGATAAACTCTAAATGGATGAAAGACCTCAATATGAGACAGGAATCCATCAAAATCCTAGAGAAGAATATAGGCAGTAACTTCTTTGACACTGGCCACAGCAACTTCTTTCAAGACAAGTCCCCAAAGGCAAGGGAAACAAAAGCGAAAATGAACTTTTGGGACTTCATCAACATAGAAAGCTTCTGCACAGCAAAGGAGACAGTCAACAAAACAAAGAGGCAACCCACGGAATGGAAGAAGATATTTGCAAATGACACTACAGATGAAGGGCTGATATCCAAGATCTATAAAGAACTTCTCAAACTCAACACCCAAAAAACAAATAATCAAGTTAAAAAATGGGCAGAAAACATGAACAGACACTTCTCCAAAGAAGACATACAAATGGCTAACAGACACATGAAAAAATGTTCATCATCATTAGCCATCAGGGAAATTCAAATCAAAACCACATTGAGATACCACCTTACACCAGTTAGAATGGCAAAAATGGACAAGGCAAGAAACAACAAATGTTGGAGAGCTTGTGGAGAAAGGGGAACCCTCTTACACTGTTGATGGGAATGCCAGTTGGTACAGCCACTTTGTTAAACAGTGTGGGGGTTCTTTAAAAAGTTAAAAATAGAGCTACCCTATGACCCAGCAATTGCACTACTGGGTATTTACTCCAAAGACACAGATGTAGTGAAAAGAAGGGCCATATGCACCCCAATGTTCATAGCAGCAATGTCCACAATAGCCAAACTGTGGAAGGAGCTGAGATGCCCTTCACCAGATGAATGGATAAAGAAGATGTGGTCCATATACACAATGGGATATGACTCAGCCATCAGAAAGGATGAACACCCAACTTGTACATCAACATGGATGGGACTGAAGGATGTCATGCTAAGTGAAATAAGGCAAGTAGAGAAAGCCAATAATCATATGGTTTCACTTATTTGTGGAACATAAGGAACAGCATGGAGGCCATTAGGAGAAGGAAGGGAAAACTGAAAGGGGAGAAATTAAAAGGGGAGACAAACCATGAGAGACTATGGACACCGGGAATCAAACTGAAGGTTTTAGAGGGGAGGGGGAGGGGGAGGGGGGGGATGGGTTAGCCCAGTGATGGGTATTAAAAAGGGCACGTGTGGTGATGAGCACTGGGTGATATACACAAACAATGAATCATGAAACACTACATCAAAAACCAATGATGTAATGTATGGTGACTAACATACCATAATAAAATAAAATTAAAAAAATAAAGTACATGATGTACAAATAAAAAATATCATATGCAAAGTTTCTGTCATTTTGGGGTATAAAACATAGCATTAACATAAAATTTTGAATTATTTCTTCCTTTCATACACTATTTAATTCACTGTATCTGCAAGGGTTGTGAGTAAAAAGAACGGGAACAAAGAGAATGTTCCTTTCTAGCTCAAGTGGTTGGTATGGTTTCCAAGGAAGAAATACAATATATGTATCCTGAGGTAGTAAAATAACAAATTAAATCTTAGGAATACTCATTAATTCAATGACTTAACTCCAATGAGTAATGATTGAGGTTAATGTTCCCCTTTGCACTGATATGTAAAGACATTTCTGTGAATAAAGTGCTACATCCTCTTCCCTTTGAGTTCACTTGCAAAGCAGCATTTGCTTATTTTCTTGTGTTCCTCACAGGATTTTGCTATTTTAATTATCAAACTAGGGCATGATGAAATTAAATGCCTGACTTCCACCTAATGAAAGTTTCTTTTCAATTCTCTTTCTGACAGATTAGTGTTCAGCATTTAAAAATAAACAGAGTGCACAATAAGTAATCACAAACAGGAAAATGATTCAGTGCTGGATCCTACAAAACATGCCTCGCCCTTTCTCTATTTGCAGTCTCAAACAGGAAGCTCATCTCTGCCTGATTCAAGTGTCCATGTCACCGGTCACTTAGACGACATCTGTAGGCAGATGTTACCAAATGCCATTCAGAGCTTTCACCTGGCCTGTGTGCCTATGGTGTATGACATGATTGTGTGTGTGTGTGTGTGCACGCGCACGCAGGCACACAGGCGTGCATGTCTGCTCTGAGTACTTGCTTGTCTTCTGGAACTAGTGTGCTCCAATATCACTTTGAATGCTTCCTGACCCAGTTCTAGAATCATCCATTTCTCCAAGATCCATGCTCCTTTCACTAGAAAATGGCATCAGCAGCCACGATCTGGGTGTTGGGAGCCCCTTGCCTCCGAGCTGTCTCAGCTCTCCGCAGATGGAGCTGGGGACTGTGTGCATGCACTAACCCTTGCACATACATGCACCAGCACGCCCAGGTGACTCCATGTGCAGCTAGAACGTATCAACACGTGACGCACTTGGAGCATAAGGGTACAGGGGCCTCAGTGCGTGTGCTCAACGGCTGCACACTCACCCTATAAGCCAACTTCTTCCCTGTTACTTGTGTCCCCTCTGGGGCACAATTCTGAACTGGTAATTCACCTTCCTTCTTGTATTCTATTTTGCTACCCAGAGCAACGTAGGGTAAGTTTCCTAAAGAAAGGGCCGATGTTGCCACCAATGCCAGAGACAGGGCCCTGAACATTCAAGTATTTATATGAATAACAGTAACAGCCGCTCGGGTAAAGGGAACGGGGCAGGCACACACTTCTTTTCTTAACTCACTGGCATCCCCGTTCCATTTCTAAAGATCTAATTTCATGGTTTGGGGGTCTTTAACAACTTTTGGATGCTAGATACACCTATAAGCTAAACTTGAGTCTTACTGGTTTTCTTGAGAAGTTTTCTGTGAGCTGAGAAGTGAAGATCTTTTCAACATATTTACCTCCAACTTGTCATGGAATATTCAAAGTAGTAAGACAGAGACTAGACTGTTGATTTCTTAATGGCAGGTCCAAGTCCCGTGAAACGTCCTACCCGCGTTGCCCAGCTCAGTCCACCACATGCCGTCAACAGTCTAACCCTTCGTTGAACAAACTGGCTAAAAGCTACAGCGGAATAAATTATTCACTGGGTGTTTCTAACAAGTGATGGGAGCCCAGTGGATGCCCGCTAAATTAGTGACTGGACAAGTGTCGCAGAATATTTGGAGGGGCACAGAGAACTTGCGGGGCGTTCAGAAGGGACGAATTTGTTTGGCTATTTTAAAAATGTATTAAATTTTTCCCATATGAAGTTTTTTGTAAAATTCTGTTGGTGTTTAGGTAGACTTCAAGATTTGGATTAAAAAGGTAGGCAAGATACCAACCTATTTATGGAAATTGTCTTCGTATGTTACTACTACTTGTTTTTTTTCCTTCATCTCAGAGAATAAAGCAGAGTTATATTAATGCTTATCTTCAAATAATAAGTATATTTTGGCTCTAAGTGTATCATAAATCAAGTATAATTGTACTCGCCAACATGACTCAGTCCAAAGAACCTACTGATTTATTCCATTTTTCTCCCCAAATAAGTTAGAGTAGTTCATTCAGGAGTAATTAGATTCCCACATTTTTTATCGGATCTTCGGAGGACATAAAATCCTACGAGATAAGCATTCTCCTTCCGGTAGAGCCTTCTTCGGGGGAGGGGAAGCGGTGGCGGAGGGACAGGGGCGCGGCTGCAAATTGGAGCAGCGCGGACACATTTTACACAACCAATAAGAATAAGCCAGGCACCGGGGAAAGTTCCCCAGCAGTGCACTAGTTCTGGTGCTGGAGTTATTGATGTTATATTTGTTTTTACTACGTTTCTATCTTTCCCTGGAGTGGGAGAAACGGGGTATCAGATGCCAGGGGGCTGGCTTCACCTCAGGCCACTTTCCCCCTGTTGATGTGTGTGCTTCTCGGATCCGGTCCGGCGGGCCCTCTGTGCCACTCTTCACAGCCTGTGCCCTCCTCCTGCCCCCTCTGTCTCCTGCACTGTTGTGCCAGTGTGGCTTGCCACCAGCCCCCCAGCCGCTGGGCTTCCTTCCCCCTTCACTCAGGAGGGCTCGAGATGTGCTGATGCAAACCTAGCAATGCCACTGCTGTCCTTCGATGGGCTCCTGTCACACTTGGAAGGAGGGTACGGACCGTCCGTGTGCCCAGTCTGCTTCCCCTCACCTCTCCCGCTGCCCCCCAGCCTGCCCCACCCCATCCTGGATACCCTTCCTGCAGCTTCCAGCGGCCCTGGTCCTCCACACCAACTCCCAGCGTGACTAACACGTTTCTTTTTGCTTTATTTAATTTTTCTTTTTTAGCATCTCTATTTGAGAAGTCAAACCTTCGGGTGTGGTAACACTTTGGATTCAAGCGATGACATTTTTCAACCCCTCGGTGCAGAACACAAGACTCCACCAGCAGGCCTCTCCGCAGACTCGACCACGGCATCCGGTGTGCCCCCGAGCCACCATCAAACCAGGAAGCTCGGTCCTCTACAATCACCAGCTTCCCTCACCTTTCCCTCATGGGTTTTCTTCCAAGTTCTTCTCCAGGACGGAATTGTTGGCCCCCCACTGGAGACAAGGTGGATAAAAGACAAGTATCAATCAAGGCCCGGCTTCCCGGCTGCTATCAGCTCACAGACTCTATCAAACAGGATCAGCTCCAAAGAGCAAGCTCTTCACCAGACCTTGTTTGTGTAGCCCCCATCCAGGGACAGCGCCCCCTGAAGGTGTGCAAGGCAGCTGAGCTCAGTTTAAAATGGGGAAATACAGCATCATTGGAAGACATGCTTGATTTGCTCACCTCTGCATGAGACAGACAGGAATTGGGATGAGAACATCCAACCCAGATCAATCCAGACAGCACAGGCGTGCCTTTGTCCATTCTATAAAACGGAGAGTGCTCCAAGGCACACATTCAGCCGATGTTTACATCACAGCCTCGACCTTTGCTTACAATCTTTATCAAAGTCATACAAAGTCATATCAAAGTCATACAGGATCTCCCCAAAATGAAAAAATGCGTTCTTTACAAAACCACTTTCCCTCAGAAGGAAGGCTCTGCTGGCCCTTGCAGTGAGCAGCGCCTTCACCTGTCGCTCAGGCCCCCCCAGCCTCCCTTGCCCCCCCCGGCCTCCCCTGCCCCCCCAGGGTCCCCTGGCCTCCCTTGGCCTCCTCTGGCCCCCCTGGCCTCCCCTGTCCCGTGGGCTCCCTTGGCCTCCCCTGGCCTCCCCTGGCCTCCCCCCTGCCGGCCCTTGGCCTTGCCCCCCAGAGCCTCCTCCTCTGTGGTTTCTGAGACTGCCTGTCTGCTGCGGACCACAATCCCAGTGTCTCCTCTAGCTCCTGTTTGGCTTTCTTTGCATCATCCCTTCGGGGACTCTTCCTCTGGCCTCCTCTTCTTCCTGACAAGGTGGGAAGTAGCACATGTCCTGTTTCTGGGCAGGATGGCTCCCTCCGAGCCCTCCCCCGGGAGGAGGCTCAGAGCTGTGTGTCTTCCCCACACCGTGTGGTTCTCCTCCAAGGCCTGTTTCACAGTGTACTTGTGAGACTGCCCATCTAATGCCCTCACCCTTGCTATGAAGACCGTGGTCACCACGGGGGCCACCCACTGTCTCCCAGTGCCCAGCGCCGTGATGGGCACCTCGAGGATGGGCACAAACCCTCTTGAATGATTGAGGAAAAGAAAGAAATAGCCTTGCCAGGTGTAAGTAAGCATTTGGGTTGAAGCGTTCTTTTCCATCAAATGTTGGGGCATGGAAGTGGGGACCAGAACAAGCTTCCAGATTTATGCAAACCACCTGAAATGTCGCCTGGCAACAGTGCCCGAAGAAACCAAAAAGCAAACATCAGATGTGACCTGAAACCCTCTCATAGACTGCATGTGTCCTCCTGATGCAAAAGACAATGTTTCCCTTCGAATTTTAGGGGCAAACGCATGATTCCAAGAACTTTGAATTTTATATTTGATAAAGTCTTCTAATTATTAAGCACTAAAAAAATTAGTGCTATTGGGAATTAATATTTGCTATTTATATTTGCAATGGCCACTTTACCAGAATTTTCCAAAACATCTTGTTAAGAACTGTTCTAAGAAATCAGGCAGTGGTGCAGCTCTTCTAAATATTGCCCGCCTTCCACATGCAGAGTTGGCATCCCCGGTTTTTCCAAGGCTGCTTTACAAAAACCAGTTACTATCACTGCTGTCTTCATTGGCCAAGGGATGTCAGTTGGTGATAGTCTTGCTCTTTAAATAAAAATGAATGCTTCTCTCTCACCACCTCTCCCTCCTTTGTGGAGTCCTGCTCACTTAGTTGCACTGGGTATGAGCCCTATACGCGTAACAACTGCATTTTGATTCAGTATTTTGACTCATAAAATCATCCTACACCCAGTTGTAGTTCATATGAAACCATCCATTCTCCAACTGTTCAGCATAGGTGCCTACATCAGCCAAACCCCCCTTTACTTTTACTTACAAAGTGAGCACTCACTATGGGCACGTGTTTGGTTTCCATTTCAGAATGGAGCAGTTCAGGGAGGCCGTCCACAGCATTTCCTCTCCTGCTTTGAAGGCGAGCGATCTACGGAAATACATGGAACACCACAGCCCCTCCGTGTGTACCAGAGCTACTGCTTGCAGGGTCATCAATGTGCGGCTCGAAGTCGTGACTAAGTCAGCAAAGTGGATAAAATAAGCAGATGATGGCTTCAGAATTCATAGGGTGTTGGCGCTTGCGTTGTGTTCTGCTGTGTAAAAGGACGTCTAGAATGAGGTCTTGTCCTTTGCAAAGAGATGGCGAGAAACTCAAGATCAATCAAGATGACGCATCTTATGTAGCAGGGAGCGTTGGTGTCGATGTGTCTGGGGGGCGGGTACCGCGCACTTTGGAGTGGGCCACACAGCAGCACTGCAGGAAGGAAGACTGTAGATATGTGTGTCTGCGCTGGCAGGGGACTCATTAAATACGTCTGAAGCCACCTGGAGGCAAAATTCCAGGATGTTCTTTAGAGTAACATCAGCAAGGACAGCAAAAAGCCAAGACTGTTGCTGGAGCCTTTTCAAAAACAATTGTTCAGCAACTCATGGATGGATATGATGAAAGAAGACGTAAGCAAGCATTTCGATACCCAAGCACCACAAGTATCCGCTGTCCGGTCAGAGAGCAACGTGGACATGCGTCCAGAGACAGCAGTCCGTGTAAGGTCCCACCAGCACTGCTCTGAAGAAGACCGAGTTAAAAGATGGCAGTGATGGGAAGCCTCATTACTGCTTCCATTCTGTGTTAGGAGTTAGCCTATGCAAGACCGCCACAACTGGAAATTATCAGAAGAATCAGATGGGAGCAGATGAGGGCGTATTACTACACAGTGACTATAAATAGAGCTGACACTGATTTTAAAATAGAGCTGATATATTGATATGTCTCTCAATTTCTTTCATTTCAAAGTGATTCTTTATATAAAAATATCAAGAAATAGCATTATTGTGCACAACCGTTTCCTAAGGGTAAATCAAAATGGAAAGAGGGACCATCAGAAACTCAAGACTCCAAGTGAAGAGAATGAAAGAGACAGAGCCCTTGGAACTGTGGCACCAAGTCTCCATCCAAACGCGAGAGCGGGGCTGGCGGCCAGAGAGAAGCAGGGGCATTCAGGGCCGTGGCCTACAGTCGGGAGACAGAGACGGCCAACTCACAGACGCCACCCTAGAGACAAGCATGCAGGACGGTGAGGGCACCACCGGAACTGTCCTCGCTCAGTCAGGCAGGGACAAGTTGGCCAGCAGCTTGATTGTTGTTTTCCCTCATGCAGCAGCATCCATGCCGACACGTAACTGCACCACGTCAACTAACTGGTGCTATTGTGACCCGGTCTGTTAACTCAGTCCTGCATGCTCAGAGCCCACCCGACCAACCACATCTCAGCCCGCCTTCTGCTGGTGGCTTGGTGCACATGTTTGGGGAAGAGGCTGTGGACTTCCATCGCCACTAGCATCAGAGGGGGAAGAGGGAGTGACTGGGAGGAACCACCCACTCAGTGCCTGACCCGTAGACTTAGTCCCCACCACCTCTGGGGGCCAGGGCTTCTCTCCTGCCCCAGTGAGATTGTCGCCCAGCATGGTCACCTGCTGGGGCCCACTGTCCAGCCAGGGTCACACCTACCTGACATCCTAACTCTTACTTTTCTTTCTTGAATTTCTAAGAGAGATTCTGCACTAACCCCAGGTGATCCTTCTAAAATGCACATCTGGGGGCGCCTGGGTGACTCAGTTGGTTAAGCGTCAGACTCTTGATTTTGGCTTAGGTCATGACCTCAGGGTCATGAGATTCAGCCCCAAGATGCCCAGTCTGCCTGAGAGTCTCTCTCCCTCCCCCTCTGTCCTCCCCTATCCCCGCTCGCAATCTCCCTCTCCATATATACATCTCTTAAATAAATAAATAAATAAATAAATAAATAAATAAATAAATAAAATCTAGAATGCACATCTGCTCATGTCCCTCCCACGTAGAAATGTCAGAATGTCTTCATCACCCCTGGTGAAGCCCAAGCACCTAAACATGATTTATTTGTTCCTTCATGACTCAGTCCACACCTATATATTTATTTCCATTAAAATAATCATTATGAAAACATAATAAAATAAACTTTCAGAAATTTAGAAAATACCAAGAAAAAAGCACAAAGAGGGAAATAAGCACCACACCAATCCATTAACCATAGACAATCATTGTTAATATTTTCATGTATTCCATGTCTTCTCCTGAGCAATGAATTTTTTTAACTTGGATCACATATTGTATGTATTCTTTTGTAACTAGTTTGTTTTCACTAAACAATGTATTATGTCAGAAAGTAGTCTCCTTCAAATATCCTCATTTTCGATAGTGAGTAAATAAATTTTGCCCGAATGCACATTGTTCTGTTAACCCCGGGTTATCTAGCTATCAGTGCGCACACATAAGCACATGCATGTATGCACGTACATAGCGTATTGTACCTGGACATGAGCGTGCGCTCATACATATGTATGTGTCTGTGTAACACACACAAATTATAGTGCACAGGAGGAGTTATGTTTACGTATCTCTCATTGTGATTATCAAGCCTGCACATAGAGTATGAAAGAACGCAGAAGAGAAACCAGATCTGAATTTGGGTTTTAAACCCTAACTCCCAATGCAGAAAGCACCCCAGGTGGGTGGCAGTGCCCCCCCCCTTTTACTTCACGCAAGACTCCAGCTTGTCCATGATTTAAAGTCTGACAACTGAGGCTCTCGGGGTTGCCACGTCTGCACACCCCTCTCTGTCCTTTAGAACACACTCTCCTTCTCTGCCAAAAATGTCCCTTTTCCTGTTCCTTACATGAATTTTTGTGCCTAAAGAGCCCTGGTTACCATTGGCCACTGTGTGAACTTAGTGTCCTGCATGCAAGGCTCTGGAAGGACAGGAGGGGGAGCAAACTCCACCCTACTGGCCGACTGCTTGCTAAAAGCCAACAGCATAAGATTCCTCAAACCCTGGTGTGTCTGAGAGTGTTCAGGAGGCTGCTGACCCCATTCCAGGATTTCTAGATCAGCAGCTCTGCTTTTGACCTTTGCAACAAGCACAGTGAATGGCTCCGAAGCAAGTGATCTCACTGAGAAAACCCTCCATAGGGTCCTCCAGCAAGCTACCCGTAATGTATGCATCAGAGAAAGATACCTCATTTAATTTCTGCTTGTACATTTGTGTGCAACACAAAAAGAACAGTACGTATTTAGCAATGATTATCAAAACCCACCTGTTAGCTTACCCCTATGGATATCCTGTCCACTTTCACGTAAAACTCACTCACTGAATCACCAAGCCACTCTTTATTATATTTAAATATATTATATTTAAATATAATTATATTTAGTATATAGTAAATTATATTTCAAATTACTAAACTATGTTTAAAATATTCTATAGTCTATATTCCTTAAATAATATGCTTTTTTTTTCCTTGCAACCCCTACAACCAGATAGATTAATCTCTTTTTCTGGGTAATATTAAACATTTTCTCAAGGGTCTGTGAAAAAGTCTCCTTGACTCTTTACAATCTTTAAATCTGCATAAAGTGGAGCACATGTTAATGAACTACAATTAGATCTATTCAGCTCCGTCTTCAATGAGCAGGCTAGTTGCTGAGATCACTTCATCAAACAAAAGAAAAGGTGGTTACAGAAAATGACCTCCTCCATTGACCTGCGCTGTATCATTACTATTATTAATTATCACTGGCAGCATTATTTTGAGAATCTGAGAGTTTTGAGGGAAGGCCAAGAGAAAAGAAAGAAGAAATTTAAGTTTTATCTTTCTTTTTTCAAATATAAGGCCTCTAATTTTGCTCACTTAATCTTCATAACAATTCTATGATATTGATATGATTACTGTGATTTTTAAAAGAAGAAAAAATTACACGTGAAAGTTTAAGATGTCAGGCAATTCCCACAGCCGGTAAATGAGGGGCTTCTTAGCCAAGCTTTTCCGATTCTGAGCTCTGTGCCTCTACCACTTTCTTGAAGTTTGAATTAATCCCATATATTAGACCAATTACTGATTCCAAGTGGCAAAGAAAAGACAGTAAGACTGACTCTCTAGCCAGTTCAATATTTATATCACCACTGTCACTATTGTTGCTAATATTGTTTGAAGAAAAACTTTCCCAAAACATTTAAATTTGGTAGCAGATCACCTAAAGAATTATAAAATAATAAAAAAAGTTATGAACATGTAATATGTCAGATATATTCAAAATTCAACTAAAAGTACACTGTAACTTTACTTCTTTTTAATCTTTGATCCATCCAGAGATGAGAAAATAGTCCTTAAGAGTCACAAATTATCAAATAAGTAAATCGCTAGACAGTTACTTTACAGCAAAACCCACCCTAATGCCAAAAAGGCATCTTTTCTATAAAGAAATCTGAGAAATACTTGTTTAGATCTGTTTTAAGTGAAAACTTCACAGTTGCAGTACATTATATCCTTTAGAAGTTTGGACAACATCGAGCTAAACTATTTAAAAGCATAAATGTACCTGATCATTCATGCACCAGTGGACACTTAGGGTGGTGTGCACATTTAGCTCAAGTGTGCATTTACCTGATCTAGCTCCTGAAAACAACGTCGGTCCTATCAGACTCAGAGATGCAATTAACACGTTGCACACATATGTTTTGTCTTTATAATTTTAATAATACAATAAACTAAGTAACAGTTTCATGGCATCTTAAGCAATTTTCTTTCAAAATAATTTATTCATAGAATTATGACATTTTAGCAGTTTGGTGGGATAACTGAAACTCTATACAATCAATGATCTTATAATTTAGCAAATATCCCAAAAAAGAGATCCTCGGAAAGCTAGAGTTCACTGGAAAGAATTCTAAGAGTGCTTCTCAGGATAAAAAGAGTTGCTTAAATTCATTTGTCTTTATGAGAACTCTCAAAATTAATTGCTTAAAATGAGGTTATATACCAAATGTTTGAATAAGACCGTGAGTGTCAGGACGGCACTACCATGAGCAAATGTATACAGGAAGAAATTGCAGGATACAAATGATTTTTAGCAATCTCCCCCCAAAGGATGTCCAAGTATTTGTTCCTCTGTGACTGTTTCTTGGAGTTGGCCTGGGGACGTGGCTCTTGCAGTTGGTAGTGGGAGCTCCACTCTGAAGGTGTTTTTGCCATGGGACCTCCTCTCCGTGCTGACGTGGCGGTTCTTCCTTTTGTTTCTGGAGGATCAGCAGCAATCCTTACCCCCTGGAACCTGCACTCTTATCAAGAAGAGCAATGTTTCAAGCTATGAGTGTTTCTTTGAAGTTTAAGAAACACTGACGTGGTGTGGGGGAGAGGAAAAAATGAAGTGTAAAATATTTCTCTCCAAAATATACTGTCCTTATAAAAAGTTGTTCCTTGTAACTCATGATATTTCAGAGCTTTGGGTGGTATAATTTTGTATTTAGTATCAGAAAACGAGAACTGTTACACCTGAGAGGAGTTTCAAATAAACCACAACATGAATTAATCTTTTAAAAATTAAGATCCTGGAAATGTGTTGTGCTAAATGAATCCAACATTAGCTAAATAAGACAATTTGAGTAACTCACTAGACTAGAAAAGGAGAAGCAAGGAGCCTGTTGCGAAGGCATGTGTTTCGTTAGATAATAAGGGGAAATCTCTGTGGTGTGTCACAAAATACTCATTATAAATGAACCATCTAATGTGCAAAATATTTTAGAAACTTTCAGAAAGCTGCAAGAAAATCTGATTTACCAACTAACAAAATTTTTAAAGAACTCTTTTCGGGCTTGCTTTTACAGTATCACCGAGACTATTGAGAGCCTCATCTTTTTGAAAATAAAGCTAGAATTTCTATATTTCTGTTTTATCTCAATAAATTGTTTTAAGATTCTTCTAAGATATTTCTCCTGCATCCAGTAGCCTTATCTTTATAGGGTAAAAAGGCAAAGTTTGAACATAAATCTTTTTAAAACAGCATTATTGAGATACAATTTTTACACCATAAAGTCCATCCACTCAAATGGTTTAATTCTATGGGTGCTAGTATATCTAAGAGTAATTATATCTAGAGAATATTATCAAAATCTAATTGTAGGCATTTCCCCAAATTGAGCAAGGTTTTATCAAGTAAAGGAAGAATCTATTCATAGAAAGATTTATTCTTTCAGCTTCATTGAAGTACCCTTCAATTATGATGGACAGCCTGTCTTCTTTCCCCATTAAGTCTCCCTGACGAGCGGGTGTGGAACCTTAACCACAAGGTTTTGGGGCTCAGCTGGGGCATGCAGGAACATGACCGCATGTGGATGGAGGGCTCTCCTCCTTGCCTAAAGGATCCTGACAACACTCTGGAATATTAATTGCTTTAGCTAATGTGTATATATATATATTTTTTTTTTTCCCTAGGATTTCTCCTTGTTTTTTTTTTCTCACCTGTCAGTTTTCATTTCATGATGTTCTGTGCTTATTTTATGGGATCTTTTTTTTATCCTAATCTCCTCAAACATGTAACATATGCTCTCACTAAGTGTCCTTCAGACAGCTCACTGATCTCCGATTCTTCTGGCTTTCCTTCCTGCCTTGAACTTTCTCTGTGTAGCCTTCAGTTTTTGTCTAAGAACTCACTTTTAGGGCTTTCCATGAGCCTCGGGACAGGTTCTTCCCTTCAGAGGGATTTTATAGAGTTCACCAGTCTAGAGAAGTGTTTATGTTGATCTATTGCTTTGGATTTGCCAGGCAACCTACCTTGCAAGAAATGCTAAAAGTTCTTCATAGAGAAAGAAAATAATTTAGGTCAGAAACTCAGATCTACATAAAGACAAGCATCAAGGAAGGAATAAGTGGAGGTAAAATGGAGACTTTTATTTTTCTTATCTTTAATTGATCTGAAAACTCATACTTTGTTCACAATAAGAATACCAACAATATAATTGATCATGTATGCCCATGTATACATTTCTGTATCTTATGTGTATATGAATGCTTATATATCAACAAAACAGAAGCAATGATACAAGGGGTGGAGGAATTAGGATTATTTCGTTATTATAATATACTCACACTTCCCATGAAATAGTATAGGGTTATTTGAAAATGAACTTGGATTAGCTATAAATACATATTGCAAACTCAAAAAAAATTTAAATAAGTAAACCAATATGCTAAGAAAGGGAGAAAACTGAATCATACAAAATATATCATTAAAACCACAAAAGGATTGAGGACTACAAAACAGATTAAAGACAAAAATAGGAACACAAAACAAGGGACACTAATGAATACAGCTTTTTAAAATCCAACTATATCAGTAATCATTTTAGAAGTGAATGGTCTAAATGCATCAATTAATTGTCAGGATGGATCAAAAAACAGAACCCACTTATATGTTGTCTACAAAAAAAACCCTTTGTATATAAAAAAATATAGATTAAAAGTGAAAAATGGAAAAAAATACATCATGATAACACTAATCAAAAGAAGGCAGGAGTAGCTATATTAATTTCAGACTAAGAAGACTTTAAAGCAACAAGGGTTATCAGTGGGGACAAGCATGACATAAAAATATAGGGTCAATTCTCCAAGAACACATGAAAATCCTTAATGTATATACACCTAACAAAAGAGCATCAAATTACCTGAGGAAAACTAGTGGAGCTGTAGGGAAAATTAGATGATTCCACTGTTATGGATGGAGGTTTCAACTCTCCATCAAAATGGACAGATCCAACAGATAGAAAATCACTAAGGACACAGGTAAAGTCAACAACATCATCCATCAACAGGATGTCATTGATATTTACACACTACCTCTCCAACAACGGCAGAACACACATCCTTCTCAAGCTCACAAGGAACATTCACCAAGAAAGACCACATTCTAGGCCATAAAACACAACTTCACATATTTAAACAATAGAAATCATATGATGTCTGCTTTCAGTCCACATTGGAATTCACCTAGAAATCAGAACAGAGAGCTAACGAAAATCCCCAAATACATGGAGATTAAACAAACACTTCTAACACAGGGGTCAGAGAAGAAATCTCAGGAGAAATTAAAATATATTTTGAGTTAAATGAAAATTAAAAACTATGAAACTTAGGTAATGCATTTAAAGCAGTGCTTAGGGTGAAATGTAGACCATTGATTACAGGGATCAGAAAAGAAGAGAGAAAGATCTAAAATGAAACATTTAAGCTTCTACCAGAGGGAACTAGACAGAGAGAGTAAATTAAATCCAAAGTAAGCAGAAGAAAAACAATAATAAGAAGAGAGCAGAAATCAATGAAATTGAAAACAGGAAATCAATACAGAAAATCAATGAAACCAAAAGCTGGTTCTTGGGAAAAAAATCAATAAAATCCACAAGCCTCTGGCAAGGCTAAGTGAGTAAGAAAGAGAACACAGCCAGAGGAGCTGGGTGTTAAGATGGGCAGGTTCTGCTCTTAGGACCTGGTGATCTTCCAGATCCTGATCTCTGATTGCAGGCCTTCATTCATTCATTCATTCATTCATTCATTCATCAAAAGCTGTGATATTATAGCAGGTGTCATTTTTGCTCACATAAAACTTAAATCTTCATTCTGCTCAATGAAATCATAATTTTTCTCCTGAGCCTTGGGGATTGGCACAGCAAAGCTAATGAGGGAATTGGCTGCATCCAGTTTGTTGTATTTGTGGAGAATAGAAAAGGCACACTATTGCAGATGCATTAATGCAATTACAGATACATTAATGCATTCAGTTATCAATTTCTGGCTCCTTCATTCCTGCAGCACCACCAAAACCATTTACTGAGATCCACATGTAAAACACTAAGTTGACAATCACGCGCAATTTCAATCAATATGGCCTATGACCCTAGAAATTTATAATCTTTTCTAGAAGGAAAGCATATTACAATTTGTAAACAGGAAAGAAGTGTTATCCTTTGTTTGGATTTCTGTTGTATTTTTTTTAATAATTTTTTATTGTTATGTTAATCACCATACATTACATCATTAGTTTTTGATGTAGTGTTCCATGATTCATTGTTTGTGCATAACACCCAGTGCTCCACGCAGAATGTGCCCTCCTTAATACCCATCACCAGGCTAACCCATCCCCCCACCCTCCTCCCCTCTAGAACCCTCAGTTTGTTTTTCAGAGTCCATCGTCTCTCATGGTTCGTCTCCCCCTCCGACTTACTCCACTTCATTCCTCCCCTCCTACTATCTTCTTCTTTTTCTTTTTTCTTAACATATATCTTGCATTATTTGTTTCAGAAGTACAGATCTGTGATTCAGCAGTCTTGCACAATTCACAGTGCTCACCATAGCACATACCCTCCCCAATGTCCATCACCCAGCCACCCCACCCCCCACCACTCCAGCAACCCTCAGTTTGTTTCCTGAGATTAAGAATTCCTCATATCAGTGAGGTCATATGATACATGTCTTTCTCTGATTGACTTATTTACCTCAGCATTACACCCACCAGTTCCATCCACGTCGTTGCAAATGGCAAGATCTCATTCCTTTTGATGGCTGCATAATATTCCATTGTGTATATATACCACATCTTCTTTATCCATTCATCTGTCGATGGACATCTTGCCTCGTTCCACAGTTCGGCTATTCTGGACATTGCTGCTATAAACACTGGGGTGCACGTACCCCTTCGGGTCCCTACATTTTTATCTTTGGGGTAAATACCCAGTAGTGCAATTGCTGGATTGTATGGTAGCTCTATTTTCAACTGTTTGAGGAACCTCCATACTGTTTTCCAGAGGGGTTGCACCAGCTTGCATTCCCACCAACAGTGTAGGAGGGTTCCCCTTTCTCTACATCTCCGCCAACATCTGTCGTTTCCTGACTTGTTAATCTTAGCCATTCTGATGGGTGTGAGGTGGTATCTCATGGAGGTTTTGATTTGGATTTCCCTGATGCCGAGCGATGTTGAGCACTTTTTCATGTGTCTGTTGGCCATTTGGATGTCTTCTTTGGAAAAATGTCTGTTCATGTCTTCTGCCCATTTCTTGATTGGATTATTTGTTCTTTGGGTGTTGAGTTTGATAAGTTCTTTATAGATTTTGGATACTAGCTCTTTATATGATATGTCATTTGCAAATATTTTGTCCCATTCTGTCGGTTGTCTTTTGGTTTTGTGGACTGTTTCTTTGGCTGTGCAAAAGCTTTTTATCTTGATGAAATCCCAATAGTTCATTTTTACCCTGGCTTCCCTTGCCTTTGGCGATGTTTCTAGGAAGAAGTTGCTGCGGCTGAGGTCGAAGAGGTTGCTGCCTGTGTTCTCCTTTAGGATTTGGATGGACTCCTGTCTCACGTTTAGGTCTTTCAACCATTTGGAGTCTATTTTTGTGTGTGGTGTAAGGAAATGGTCCAGTTTCATTCTTCTGCATGCGGCTGTCCAATTTTCCCAACACCATTTGTTGAAGAGACTGTCTTTTTTCCATTGGACATTCTTGCCTGCTTTGTCAAAGATGAGTTGACCATAGAGTTGAGGGCCCATTTCTGGGCTCTCGATTCTGTTCCATTGATCTATGTGTCTGTTTTTGTGCCAGCACCACACTGTCTTGATGATGACAGCTTTGTAATAGAGCTGGAAGTCTGGAATTGTGATGCCGCCAGCTTTGCTTTTCTTTTTCAATATTCCTCTGGCTATTCGGGGTCTCTTCTGGTTCCATATAAATTTTAGGATTATTTGTTCCATTTCTTTGAAAAAGGTGGATGGTATTTTGATGGGGATTGCATTGAATGTGTAGATTGCTCTAGGTAGCACTGACATCTTCACAATGTTTGTTCTTCCAATCCATGAGCATGGAACGTTTTTCCATTTCTTTGTGTCTTCTTCAATTTCTTTCATGAGTATTTTATAGTTTTCTGAGTACAGATCCTTTGCCTCTTTGGTTAAATTTATTCCTAGGTATCTTATGGTTTTGGGTGCAATTGTAAATGGGATTGACTCCTTGATTTGTCTCTCTTTTGTCTTGTTGTTGGTGTATAGGAATGCCACTGATTTCTGTGCATTGATTTTATAGCCTGCTACTTGACTGAATTCCTGTATGAGTTCTAGCAGTTTTGGGGTGGAGTCTTTTGGGTTTTCCACATACAGGATCATATCATCTGCAAAGAGTGAGAGTTTGACTTCCTCTTTGCCGATTTGGATGCCTTTGATTTCTTTTTTTTTGTCTGATTGCTGTGGCTAGGACTTCTAATACTATGTTGAATAGCAGTGGTGAGAGTGGACATCCCTGCCATGTTCCTGACCTTAGGGGAAAAGCTCTCAGCTTTTCCCCATTGAGAATGATATTTGCTGTAGGTTTTTCATAGATGGCTTTTATGATATTGAGGTATGTACCCTCTATCCCTATACTCTGCAGAGTTTTGATCAAGAAAGGATGCTGTACTTTGTCAAATGCTTTTTCTGCATCTATTGAGAGGATCATATGATTCTTGTTCTTTCTTTTGTTAATGTATTGTATCACGTTGATTGATTTGCGGATGTTGAACCAGCCTTGCAGCCCAGGGATAAATCCCACTTGGTCATGGTGAATAATCCTTTTAATGTACTGTTGGATCCTGTTGGCTAGTATTTGGTGAGAATTTTTGTATCCATGTTCATCAAGGATATTGGTCTGTAATTCTCCTTTTTGATGGGGTCTTTGTCTGGTTTTGGGGATCAAGGTAATGGTGGCCTCATAAAATGAGTTTGGAAGTTTTCCTTCCATTTCTATTTTTTGGAACAGTTTCAGGAGAATAGGTATTAATTCTTCTTTAAATGTTTGATAGAATTCCCCTGGGAAGCCACCTGGCCCTGGGCTTTTGTTTCTTGGGAGATTTTTGATGACTGCTTCCATTTCCTTAGTGGTTATAGGTCTGTTCAGGTTTTCTATTTCTTCCTGGTTCAATTTTGGTAGTTGATACATCTCTAGGAATGCACCCATTTCTTCCAGGTTATCTAATTTGCTGGCATAGAGTTGCTCACAATGTGTTCTTAGAATTGTTTGTATTTCTTTGGTGTTGGTTGTGATTTCTCCTCTTTCATTCATGATTTTGTTGATTCGGGTCCTTTCTCTTTTCTCTTGGATAAGTCTGGCCAGGGGTTTATCAATCTTGTTAATTCTTTCAAAGAACCAGCTCCTATTTTCGTTGATCTGTTCTACTGTTCTTTTGGTTTCTAGTTCATTGATTTCTGTTCTGATCTTTATTATTTCTCTTCTCCTGCTGGGTTTAGGCTTTATTTGCTGTTTTTTCTCTAGCTCTTTTAGGTGTAGGGTTAGGTTGTGTATTTGAGACCTTTCTCGTTTCTTGAGAAAGGCTTGTATTGCTATATACTTTCCTCTCAGGCCTGCCTTTGCTGTATCCCAATGATTTTGAACAGTTGTGTTTTCATTTTCATTGGTTTCCATGAAGTTTTTAAAATCTTCTTTAATTTCCTGGTTGACCCATTCATTCTTTAGTAGGATGCTCTTTAGGCTCCATGTATTTGAGTTCTTTCTGACTTTCCTCTTGTGACTGAGTTCTAGTTTCAAAGTATTGTGGTCTGAAAAGATGCCGGGAATAATCCCAATCTTTTGGTACTGGTTGAGACCTGATTTGTGACCTAGGATGTGATCAATTCTGGAGAATGTTCCATGGGCACTAGAGAAGAATGTGTATTCCCTTGCTTTGGGATGGAATGTTCTGAATATGTCTGTGAAGTCCATTTGGTCCAGTGTTTCATTTAAAGTCTTTATTTGCTTGTTGATCTTTTGCTTAGATGATCTGTCCATTTCAGTCAGGGGCGTGTTAAAGGCCCCCACTATTATTGTATTGTTGTCAATGTGTTTCTTTGCTTTTGTTATTAATTGCCTTATATAATTGGCTGCTCCCATGTTAGGGGCATAGATATTTACAATTGTTAGATCTTCTTGTTGGATAGACCCTTTAAGTAGGATATAGTGTCCTTCTTCCTCTCTTATTACAGTCTTTGTTTTAAAATCTAATTTGTCTGATATAAGGATTGCCACCCCAGCTTTCTTTTGGTGTCCATTAGCATGGTAAATGGTTTTTCACCCCCTCACTTTCAATCTGGGGGTGTCTTTGGGTCTAAAATGAGTCTCTTGCAAACAGCATATTCTTGGGTCTTGTTTTTTAATCCAAACTGATAGCCTATGTCTTTTGATTGGGGCATTTAGCCCATTTACGTTCAGGGTAACTATTGAAAGTTATGAATTTAGTGCCATTGTATTGCCTGTAAGGTGACTGTTACTGTATATTGTCTGTGTTCCTTTCTCATCTATGCTGCTTTTAGGCTCTCTCTTTGCTTAGAGGACCCCTTTCAATATTTCTTGGAGGGCTGGTTTCGTGTTTGCAAATTCCTTTAGTGTTTGTTTGTCCTGGAAGCTTTTTATCTCTCCTTCTATTTTCAATGACAGCCTAGCTGGATATAGTATTCTTGGCTGCATATTTTTCTCGTTTAGTGCTCTGAAGATATCCTGCCAGTCCTTTCTGGCCTGCCAGGTCTCTGTGGATAAGTTTGTTGCCAATCTAATGTTTCTACCTTTTTAGGTTACATATCTCTTCTCCCGAGCTGCTTTCAGGATTTTCTCTTTGTCTCTGAGACTCCTAAGTTTTACTACTAGATGTCGGGGTGTTGACCTATTTTTATTGATTTTGAGAGGGGTTCTCTGTGCCTCCTGGATTTTGATGCTTGTTTCCTTCCCCACATTAGGGAAGTTCTCTGCTATTATTTGCTCCAATATGCCTTCTGCCCCTCTCTCTCTTTCTTCTTCTTCTGGGATCCCAATTATTCTACTGTTGTTTCGTCTTATATTATCACTTATCTCTCGAATTCTGCCCTCGTGATCCTGTAGTTGTTTCTCTCTCTTTTTCTCAGCCTCTTTATTTTCTATCATTTGGTCTTCTATATCGCTGATTCTCTCTTCTGCCTCATTTATCCTAGCAGATAGTGCCCCCATTTTTGATTGCACCTCATTAATAGTCTTTTTGATTTCGACTTGGTTAGATTTTAGTTCTTTTATTTCTCCAGAAAGGGTTTCTCTAACAACTTCCATGCTTTTTTCAAGCCCAACTAGTATCTTTAAAGTCATGATTCTGAACTCTAGGTCTGACATCGTACTAATGTCCATATTGAGTAGGTCCCTGGCTGACGGTACTACCTCTTGTTCTTTTTGCTGAGGTGATTTTTTTCATCTTGTCATTTTGTCCAGAGGAGTATAGATGAATGAGACAACAGAATGCTAACAGGTTATCAACGTCTCCAGCAAGTATACTCTATACAAATCAGAAAAGACCTGAAACCAGGGGACAAGAAAGGGAAAGAAAGAAGAGAAAAAAAAAAAGGGAAAAGAAAAAGATAAAAACAAACAAAAACAGAACAAAACAAAAAAAAAACAGAATATGATCAAATATGATCAGGCTAGTGCATAGATCAGTGCCACACACTAGCTTTTGGGCATATTTTTGTCTGTTAAAAGAAAGTGCCTGCTAAAATTTTAAAGGAAGAAAGATTTATATATGTACAAAATAAGGGTTGATACAATGACAGGATGGAAGATGACTGTAAAGATGAAAATTATAAAAGATTTTATAAAAGGAATTGATAAGAAGTTGTTTATTAAAAAGAAAGAAGATTGAAAAAGAAAAAGAAAAAAGAAAAAAAAAGGGAGAGAATGTGATCAGGCAGGAGACTAGAACAAAGCCATACACTAGTGATTTAGGGTATATTTTGTCTGTTAGAAGAAATTGTATCTCAAAATTTTAAAGAGAGAACAACTTATATATATGCCAAAAATAAGGGTAACTACTATGAAGGGATAAAAATATGACTCTAAAAATGAAAAATAAAAAGTTTTTTTTAAAAAAAAGGTTGATAAGGTGTTGTTTGAAAAAGGGAAAAAGAAAAATTCAAAAAAAAAACAGTTAAAAAAATTAACTTTGAAAAACTAATGAATTATGGTAAAAAAAAAAAAGCCATGAATTCTATGTGCAGTATTCCCCTAGCGCTGGAGTTCTCCCGTTCTCCTTGATCGGTAAACTTGGTCTTGGCTTGCTGGCTGTTCGTGCTGATCTTCTGGGGGAGGGGCCTGTTGCCGTGGTTCCCAAATGTCTTTGCCGGAGGCGGAATTGCCCCGCCCTTGTCGGTCCGGGCTAAGCAAGCTGCTCGGGTTTGCTCTCAGGAGCTTTTGTTCCCTGCAAGCTCTCGGTACAGCTTTGGAGGACCAGGGTGAAAATGGTGGCCTCCCAATCTCCGCCCGGAGGAGCTGAGAACTCGGGGCCCCGCTCCTCAGTGCGCCCCCAGAGAAAAGCAGTCACTCCCGTGTCCCCGGTCTCCGGCCGCACTCCGTGCTCACCCGGCCTGTGACCGAGCGTTTCTATCTCCGGCACCCGACCCCGTGTGGAGTCTCCAAACCCAGCAGATCCCTGCAGTGCGTTCCCGCACCGCTCCTCCCGGGGGAGGAAGGGTGGTCTCCACGGATCTGCCACTTGTTGGGTCCCTGCTGGAGGCGCAGTGCCCTGACTGGGCCACGGATCACAGTTTATGGCCACCCCGAGCTGAGAGCCCGCGCCTCGGCTCCGTCTCTGCAGCCGGCTTCCCCGCTCCGATCCCTGGGAGCTCTGCCGCACTCAGGCATCCCCGGTCTTTCTGTGACCCCGAGAGTCCTGAGACCACACTGTCCCGCGAGGGTCCCACCCCCCGCTTAGCCACTGCAGCGACGTCCCTCCGCGGGGCCGACTTCTAAAAGTTCCGATTTTGTGCTCCGCGGCTCTAGCACTTGCCAGAAGCGGCCGGCGGAGGCCCCCTCCCCCGCCGTCTATCCTCCCGAATATCGCCTCGGATTCACTTCTCCGCACGTCCTACCTTCCAGAAAGTGGTCGCTTCTCTGTTCAGAGGGTTGTTGGCTACTCTCTTCTTCGATCTCCTGTTGAGTTCGTAGGTGTTCAGAATGGTCTGATCCCTATTCAGCTGAATTCCTGAGACCAGACGAAATCTAGGTCTCCTACTCCTCCGCCATCTTGCTCTGCCCCCCGGATTTCTGTTGTATTTTATAAAGAGATGTGTAGAAATCCAACAAATTGGTCCGGGTAGCAGTAAAAAAAAATGAGAATATTATAGCATACAGGTAGCTATGCTGCTCTATGAATACATATCACACGTTTACAACGTACAGAACATCATTCTAGGACCTGGCCATGAAAAACATGAGAGAGGAACATAATCAAGGCGTGTGTCTGTGTCTGTCTGTGTAAGTGAGTTGAAAAGGCAGCTTTTACTCAAATATCTAATTTAAGAATTCAAAGAAGAATTTGATCACCAAGTACTATTTTTCTATGAGAAATATAACATATCAGATTGAAGAAGACAAAATTAATTTTCTCTCTAAAAAATAACAGCAACATAACCATGGAGCAGCCAACAATGGTCTCAAATGGGTAGATCCCATAGTAGAGAAGATGAACCTCCCTCAAATTCTGTTCTTTTGTGTTCTAGTACCAAGTCACATTTAAATAAAAGCAAAAAAAATAAAGAGCATCTTTCCCTTGAACCTAAAAAGAAAATGTTTTCTATAGCAGCTTTCATCAGGAATGATATGAGAAAAGTTAAATCAAAAATGATTTTAAGTTTTCTACAAACATTCAGATGATCAAACACTAAATTACTTTCAAAAGTATCTAAAATCTGACGCTCATGTAATTTTACTAAGCGTTTTGTTTACATCTTATTTCAGATGAGTTTATTAGGGAAAGTTTCCAACAGAGGCTGCAATGACTAGTGAGCAACATCCAACAGGCAATTACTGAGACAATAATAGACTCTTCTAGCATATTTGCTTTGTGAGCTGAGGGTAGGTGAGAAAACACAGATTGTTCAGAGTGAATCATGTAAGGTGATTACAGTCTGTCTGATGATTCATCTAATCTTGTTCTAACAGACTTTGGTGAACTTTGACCCCAGTTTTGTTTCAGTGTCTTATTTTTGCTACACAAGAGTCCCAGTGTTGGGGGTCAAGGTCCCATGAGGTTTTTACTCATGGATATTTATTTGTTTTGACAGAGACAACAGAGAAATCATACAGCATTTCCTTAGCATTTCTGAAGTGGAAAGAATCTCTAGAGATTTAAGTAACCCATCCCTCCTTGACATGGAAATCTTGCCAGAAGGAGCAAATCAGGATCTGACTAAGCACTTGATACGCTCTCCCCAGTTACTCTGGACATCACCACTGCCCCTTACAATATAGAATTAGAGTCAGGATGTGTGGGGTGCCAGGAAGACCTAACTCTTCCCTTCCCTGAGGGAATGCATTGATACTGCCTCTCATCACAGGCTCAAAATTATTAAAAATCACAGAGAAATTCAGGCAGCTTCATGGAAGAGTCTCCTAGAGAGGGATGTGAGAGCCCCAGGCAGAGAGAAGGGTGGCCCCAAGGATGGACATCTGGAAGCAGTGTGTTGGAGCCCATGCAGATGAGGTAGATGTCCAAGTGGGGCAATGGGAAACTGGTTACAGACTAAGGACTGAGCATATTAGTAAATATCACATAGTAAATATCATATCACTAATACCTTAGTAAATATATTGAAGTGAAGGGAACCAGGTTTCTCAGTGTCGAAGGCCAGAACAAACACTGTGGCATTGTATTAAAATCAGTGTTACTGGAGTGATTTCACAGATTTCAATATAGATAGATAGGCAGGTAGACAGATAAATGAATGGATAGATGATGTAAAAGTGTATCCATATATACGTATATGTTTATGCATTAGATCCATATACAGAATTCCCGGTTCTCTCTGTTGGTAGGGCTTAAGGCAGTGAAACCCCAGTAGCCTTGAGACCCTGAGATCATCACTTTTACATGAGATCTCCTCTAAAATGAACCAAGGCTCCCTGGAGGGACAGAAAGTACAAGATGAGCCCGGGACATCTTGCACCAGGAAGCAAGAAAGTGCTCGAAGAGTGACAGAAACATCAGAAGGACACAGAAGCCAGCTCCCTGGCAGGCTCTCACGGGCCGATCCAAAGACAAGTTAGCCATCAAAAGAAGTAATGACTAAAAAGAACTTTAACCTTTTAAGTAAAATAGGGAACTTAGAGTTCATATTTATTTAATAAATGAATAATTGAAAATTTGATGAGAAATGGGATATTCAAATAGTTGGCAAGCGATGACCCACAAAACACTGATAAATTACAAAAGCAATCAAAGTCATTTTAGCACAGAAATTGGAAGGCACCACCTTGATGGAGAGACAGAAGGGAACATCGGCAGTCCTGGGGGAAGAGAAAGCGCGTGTCGCCCGGGGGACAGAAGGAGAACACAACATCACTTGCGGTACTCCTGTCAAAGGTGGTATGGTGGAAGAAACCCAAGCTGAGGGACTTTCTACAAAAATCTTCTTCTCTAATGTCGCAAAGCATCAAGGTCAGAATGGTCAAGGGAAGACTAAGGAGCTGCTCCAGAGAGAAGGACCCTGAAGACTCATGACGACTGCCTCAGTTGGTCCCAGCTGCTGTCACAGGTCACCACAGACGGGGGCCCTCAGGCCACAGCTCTGGAGGCTGGAAGCCCAACATCCTGGCTCCAACAGATTCCCTGTCTGGTGAGAGCCCTCAGCCTGGTTGCAGATGGCCATCTCTTGCTGTGCCCTCCTCACATGGCAGACGGGACAAGGGGGCTCTCTGGGGTATTGTGGAAGGGCGCTCCACCCTCATGGCCTAATCACCTCCCAAAGATCCCCCTTCCAAGCACCATCACCTTGGGGGGTGGCAATTTAACATGAAGTTTGGGGACACACAATCATTCAGTCCATAACAACTAAATGAAATGTGTGATTCTGTGATGACCCATTGTCATAAAGGACAATACTCAGCCGGGGGGCAAAACCTGAAAGTGGTCTGAGACTGTGATGGTGGTAAGGTGTTCATGCTAGTTTCCTGGTGTCTGTGGTTACACTGTGATTATGTGGAGACTTTCCTTCCTTCCAGGAAATGCACCCTGGGTCGCGTATTTGGGGAGGGTGGGGCATCATGTTCTGTACTTGCTCCCAAATGATTTGGGGGGTGAAAAGTTGTTTGGACTATAGGCATAGCTTTTCTGTAAGTTTAAAACTGTTTAAAAAATGTAAAAGCAATTTAAGGAAAAAAAGAATGAGAACAAAAAGATGTTTTTCTATATTAAAATTCTGAGTTTATTGCTACATCCTCACAAAAGGAACTTCTAAAAGAAGTACTCAAGGGAAGAAGGACAGCCAGGGAAGCTCTGAATGGCAGAAGGAATTATAAGAAAGTTAGTTGATAAGCATGTGAATAAATCTAATCTCACACTGACAGTACAAAATTTAATTGGGAGGTAAACAAACAAACAAACAAACAAATTAGAGTTAAAATTCCACACAAAGTTAACATATAAGATAGAAGAGTGTGCCTGGATTAATGCAGTCTGAAGTCCTGTTAATACTCAAAAGGAGGTCTGAGATGTTAAATTTACCTTTTGTGAAGTACGTATTTTAAGAGTAACTAACAAAAAAGGAAAAATCACTGATGGATTCTTCACATTAAACTGGGATTTTTGAAACTAATTTCATGGGTGGGCTCCAGGAGTCATGAATGCTTGAGTAATACGGGTGAAATACACTTGCACTGTAGTGGGGAAATGGTGCCTGTTTCCCTGGGGTCAGTGACCATTGGACTAGACTGAATTCTACGAGAGAAGGGTCAGTGTCAACGCTGTTCTCCCTTCTGCATTGCCATCTGGTTTGGGATGCCTGCATAAACAATATGTCCCAGATATTAGTCATCTGCGATCCTTACAGTGTCTTTACCAGGTGAACTGGATCGCTGGTGTCTGGCAGTGAGGGAGTGACACAAGAGATTGCACACAGCAGAGGGACAGAGATTGTCCTCCTCACATTGTCCCGCGAGAGCCTAGGATTAAAGTTAGTCTGGCAGCAAGAGCTTTGCTTCTTTGGAACGTACTCCCACAACTTCTACACCAGCCTTGGACGTTCCCCGTGGGCAGTCTTACTCCTCATCTTTGGCTCTTTCCCTCCAGCCGTAGACATCTTGTGTGGATATTTGCTGGCTGGTTTTACCTTGTCCTTGTTTCTTCCTTCTCCCTGTTTTCTAATTCGGGATTCCAGCAAGCTGGTCTATGTCTCTTCAACTCTGCCACCTGCATCCCTGAACCCTAGGATTCTGCCCCACCTTCCCAGGCTCCAAGCTACAAACATTTCTCGCGCTACCCCCATGGAAGCAGTCAGGGGCATGGCTCCTCTGCTTTCTAAAATGCCTCCTGTTTTCCCCACATTATCCCCATGCACCCTCTTATGCAAGATATAAGACACAGTTTAATTTCTTTTTGTAGCTAATAAACTTCAGACGAAGGTCCTCTTTAATCAAGCTCAAGAAGAAAACAAACACTTTGCTGCAGAGCATCACATATGTTTATAATTTACTATTCAAAAAGTGGATTCCAAATTATGCAGCCATCAAAAGGAATGAGATCTTGCCATTTGCAATGACGTGGATGGAACTGGAGGGTGTTATGCTGAGTGAAATAAGTCAGAGAAAGACATGTATCATATGACCTCACTGATACGAGGAATTCTTAATCTCAGGAAACAAACTGAGTGTTACTGGAGTGGTTGGGGGTGGGAGGGATGGGGTGGCTGGGTGATGGACATTGGGGAGGGTATGTGCTATGGTGAGCCCTGTGAATTGTGCAAGACTGTTGAATCACACACCTGTACTTCTGAAACAAATAATGCAACATATGTTAAGAAAAAAGAAAAAGAAGAAGATAGCAGGAGGGAAAGAATGAAGGGGAGTAAGTCGGAGGGGGAGACGAACCATGAGAGACGATGGACTCTGAAAAACAAACTGAGGGTTCTAGAGGGGAGGGGGTGGGGGGATGGGTTAGCCTGGTGATGGGTATTAAAGAGGGCACGTTCTGCGTGGAGCACTGGGTGTTATGCACAAACAATGAATCATGGAACAGTACATCAAGAACGAATGATGTAATGTATGGTGATTAACATAACAATAAAAAATTTTAAAAAAATAGTGGATTCTGAGATTAGAGGCATCCTGGCCCTGAAGTTTTGATAACTTAGTAAAGGAAATGAAGAGTTGGCATCTTTGTCACTCCTTGCTCCTTTGATATGAAAAAAATATTTTCACAAAGTACATTTCTCTGCCCCATTTCATTTTTTAACAGAACAACTCTGAGGGCTAGATTGTGGATTCTACTTTCTTTGAAGTATATTCTTGTATTTCTCTTAAAATGTAATAGTCTAGAAATAATGAATGCCAAACAATATTAGCTGCCCCAGAGAGAAGGACCCTGAAGACTCATGACGACTGCCTCAGTTGGTCCCAGCTGCTGTCACAGGTCACCACAGACGGGGGCCTCAGGCCACAGCTCTGGAGGCTGGAAGCCCAACATTCATCTACAATGAATGCCTAATCATAATAATTATTTCATTTAGCATTATTGTTGTTAGTATTATGAATTTTTCAAGTCTTTGTGCACTTTTTCATTTTCAAATTATTTGCTATTTGTGCTTTTATCTTTAGTCATCTCAAAAATTACGGAAAGCAATAATAACAAAGCTCATCAGTTTGCATTGTTCATACTCACATTAAAATTTCTGTGCCATGTTCATTTGCTAGGCATAGTAGGGTCTGACACAAAATTATATATATTTTTTTTTAAAGATTTTATTTATTTATTTGAGACAGAGAGAATGAGAGAGAGAGAGCACATGAGAGGGGGAAGGGTCAGAGGGAGAAGCAGACTCCCCGCCGAGCGGGGAGCCCGATGCGGGACTCGATCCCGGGACTCCAGGACCATGACCTGAGCCGAAGGCAGACGCCCAATGACTGAGCCACCCAGGCGCCCCCAAAATTATATTTTTATACACATGCTGTTCACATCATTTCCCATACTCATAAGTCGAATTGACTCACCACATTATTTTATAATATCATCTCCCTTAGTTATTCCTTCTCACTTGCTCCTTTTCTATGTCCCCCAACTTAGTGTAACCTAAAAATCAAACAAATACAATAGCTAAGTGAAACATTTTTGTCAGTGTCTTGAGAGGCTCTTTCTTCCTGAGCCCAAGAGTAGTTATAAGCCCTCCTTCCTAGATAAATTCGTGCAATATACGTTTAAGAAGCTAATTCAAATTGTGCATTTGGTTTTATAAACTCTTGCTGCTTTTCCACCTGAGGCATTTGCTGAAATCACAGCAGACTGTGAGGGGCACGTGAGGTGTTCCGTACCTGTGCAGAGGCACTCCCATGACCAGGTGACTCAGCAGCGCACCTGAGGACCCCTGGCATCCCCAACACCTGGGATGGCTCCACACTAAGCCACGGCACCATAGGACAAGGAAGGCAAGTGTGGACATGGCCATGAGGGACGGTGTCTGTGCTGCGTCCCAAAACACGGGGACCCTGGATGCACCAAAGCCAGAGGAGATGGTATCTGCCGATGAATGAAATGTCAACACTTTACAAGGGCTGAGCTCTTCCAGATTGGTCTCGCCCTCAACAAACACCTTTTAATCCATGTATTTATTGTGTTGCTCCCTCTCCGTCCCTCACATGACGCACAGGTAACTCTTAAGTTGTGCATTTATGCCCATAGGAGAGAGGTGCATAGGAAAATAGAGATTCGGTAGCAGAGAACTTGGGGACGTTATGCGCCTCTTGCATAGAGCTGGAAGCAGGGTGGTGTGTATCTTTGTGGTCACTTCTAACATGGTGGGAAATCCCCATGGAAATCACTGCCCAGTCAAGTTTTACTTTCTTACCAATACATGGCAGGAAATGCTGATAAATAGTCAACTTTAAGGCAACTGATCTTTTGGTTTTGCTACTGGCATATTTGCCTCCCAGAGTGGGGAGGGTGGCAGGTGGGTTTCCATCAGACCTGCCCCGTTCGCCGGAGTCTGTGTCTAAGAGTGCTGTGTTCACCTGATCGTTGCTTGAGGGGTCTAAGTTTCCAGCTCAAGCCTAAACTGTGGAATTTACAATATCTGAAAAAGTATATATATATATATATATATATATATATATATATATATATACACATATATATAGACTCATATCTGATTTTAAAAAAAACACCTGCATGTGTTTAAACGGAGGCATGGGAGTATTTAGTGATTTGGCCGGTGGTATGCAGAAGTCTTTTTCTTGCTCGTTGTGATTTCAGGCTGTGGCAGCGGGAATGAGGTGTCTAGTTACTAAAATGTTAACAACACAGCAAGACAATAACAGAGAAATGTCCCCATTTTTAACAGCACACTGTTACCTTCAAAACTGATCTTTATCACTCACTGGCAATAGGGAAATATTTTTAATGCAGCAATTTAGCAATTCAGTTGTGTTTGGGTTGTATTGAGTAAGTGGAACACCACAAAATTACTTTTCTTTGTTTCACTTAATAATCTAGGTTGAGAAGTCCAGGAAAATGGATTCGGCATTTCCAAGGTTTTCATTTGGGCTGCTTTTCTTTCAGGCAAAATCACTTCCTTGCCTGTAAGAAATTGTTCAGGATAGATGACATTCTCCTGTTAAAACATGAAGGATTCCATTTCATCCAAACTGCCTCTGGCACTTTATCTCGCCAAGGGCTTAGTTACCATGCTAGCCCTCAGGCACCCTCCACGCCACAAACGGACGCTGGTGTCAGCATCACTAACTGACGTGTCAGGAGACCCCATTTATTCATGGGAGTGGATTGTTCTCCCAGAAAATAGGAAAGGAAGGAGAGCCTGGAATTTAGCAAGAGGCCAGCACAGAAGAACTAGACCGGATTGCAGGCATGGGCTGGTGAAGCTTGACTGCTCTAAACCTATCTGCCCAGAATGGGCTTCCTACTCATCCTCCTGTGGATGGTAATTAATAGAGAACTACATTCTGGAGAAAACCCATTTCCTCTGCTTTGCACTTAATGCACTTTTGCACATACTTTCACTGTCCGATGATTGATAGTACAAGCTCCTTGAAGATTTGGAGTGTGCCTCACGCCCCTGCCTGCCCAGTGCCTCACCCACAGCAGGGCATCGGGAAATACGTAGTGAATGCAACTTGGTGTAGATCTGACTTTTGAATAGCAAACTTCTTTTTTGTTCTCAAGATTTTATTTATTTATTTGTCAGAGAGAGAAAGAGAGCACGAGCAGGGGGAGCAGCAGAGGGAGAGGGAGAAGCAGGCTCCCTGCTGAGCCAGGAGCCCAACATGGGGCTTGATCCCAGGACCCCGGGATCATGACCAGAGCCGAAGGCAGACGCTTCACCAACTGAGCCACCCCGGCGCCCCTGAATAGCAAACTTCTTAATGAGCTTATCCACTGAAGGATATAGATTTGTATATTGGCATTGTTCCAGACTTCAAAAAGGAATATTCAGTAAAAAATGAATAAAGGTTTTATGAAATATTTAAATTGGGCACAATAAAATGTGCAATTAGACAAGCTCATCAGTTTTATTGAGGGCTGATGTTGATGCAGGTGTTTTTAATTGTCTTATACAAAGTTAGTATCTCAGAGAAAGGTCTTGAGCACCAACAATTAGCATGAGAATGTGGTCTATTGGCATGCATTATATGTCATATTTTTTAATTACATATGATTTAAGCAGGTCACCTACTATATGCTAATTTTTTCTTTGAACTCACTTCCAGGAATATGTGTTACCTCCTATAAATGCTACTTTTCCAGATTAGAAATACTGCCGTTTCCTGTATTACTCTGTTATACATTGTGATACCAAACGTAGATACGCACAGGCAAATGACTTGGTAAAATGCTCATCCTAAATCTACAGTATTAGCAATTCATTTTGAATTTAAAATGACTTTAGGAGACCAGAGATCTAGTTGCATTGTGTCCCAGACTTTCATCAAAGTCATTTTAGCTCTCACATGTCAGTGTGAAAAGCTTCCTGCTTCGTTTAAAAGGATGGACTAGATGATCATTTGGTATTTTTCTAGCTGTAACATAATCGTAGAACTGGTCAAGACAGTGGAATCAAAGCATGCTACGTGTCCATGAAAACACTTGATTGCTACTGAGTTTGTTGAGATACTAAGCAAAATGCCTTTTTAATGTACATCTCTCTCCTTTAGACGCTCTCAGAAAGAATTCATTTGTTTTAAATTCCAAGCTCGTGTTCAATGGGCAAGAGGAAAGCAAGTGAGCATAAGCTGGTGACCCCGGGTACACGGCACAAGTTAGCACCCCAGGGTTTCCCGTGTCGGCAGGATGGTCTGGGAGGACGCCGCGTCGGGGCGATGGCGCCGGGAGGGCACTTGCAGGGTAGCTGGAGCCGCGACCGCCACGGGCAAGCGCCACGTGCTGATTTCACCTGAGGTCTGAAACTGACCGCTGAGGGAAATAGTGTATTTCTTTTCCAGGTGGTTATTTCTTAAACCGCACACTGTAGTGGCCCTGTGCGTAAAACCACCTCTGGCAGGAGGAGGTCAGGACAGGTGTTAATTAACCCGTGGAGCACAGTCTTCGAGGCTCAGGCAGACCACAGAACACACTCCTCTCTGACCACACCCTGCTCAGCTGTAACATGGATGTGTACCTCATCTGTCCTGTATTGCATGAATGTCTTAACAATTAGCTCATACAATTCAACTGCACAAGCAAAGAATCATCCTCATAAATCATTTAAAAACACTTTCAAAATAACAAAGGTCTATAACAACAAGGCACTCTTACCATTATTATTATTATATTAAAATCCTATTTTTTCTTTTCAGAGCTCTATTTCCAGATACTTTCAGAACCCTGCAAAATATTTTACAGGTGAGGGGCGCCTGGGTGGCTCAATCCATTAAGCGTCTGTCTTTGGCTCTGGTCATGATCCTGGGATCCTGGGATCGAGTCCCACATCGTGCTCCTTGCTCAGCAGACAGTCTGCTTTTCCTTCTCCCTCTGCCCCTCCACCTGCTCAAGCTCACTCCCTCTCTCCCTCTTTCTCTTAAGCAAATAAATAAAATCTTTTAAAAAATAAAAAAAGATATTTTACAGGTAAGAAACAGCACGAAACCACAAATGATGAAAGGAAGGCAAAATGATAGTGTTTTTTAAAAGAAAAATGTTACCCACAGACTTAAGGCAGAAATCTGAGGCCTGGAAACAGGACTATATATGAATCCCATGTTTCTAAATATTTGGGAGAAGCTGGACTAACTCACATAAATATTTTTTTAATTTTATTATGTTATGTTAATCACCATACATTACATCATTAGTTTTTGATGTAGTGTTCCATGATTGTTTGCTGACATAAATATTAATGAACACTTTTTCTTGTTAATACAAAACAAACATTCGTTTTTGTCTGGTTTCTTTATGGTAAATTACATTTATTAGTGGAGATATGGCCAAAGCCTACATTCCAGCTCTTAGTAATATAATCAGTATCTCTTGGCTGCTGAATCTACTGTCTTGTTTAGAACCCTTACTGAATATTCATCTATATTTTTGTAGATACATATTTTTCCTAGTACAGTTAAATCTTAGTTATAAAAATCCAAACCATGGGATTGGACATTGTACAGCATTCTCTAAGCAGAAAACATTTGTGTGATTAAAATAGCGACAACAAAAAATCTTAGAGCCAGTGTTCCTCAGTTGTGTTTGGCTGAACATCAAGGTTCTGAGAAGGGCCACACAGAAACACCGTCATCATTGTTCTGTTGACAGGCAACCCGAGGACAGAGAAGTTTGCTCCGAGGCCTTTCAGGAGAGGGAAGATCGTTGTGAACAATGTGCCAGGAGAGCTGGGTGTCCGTTTCCCGGACCGACGTCCAGTCCCTCTGTGGAATCCTGTACTTCCAACGCAGCAAGCAAGGACTGCAGGGCAGGGAATTCAGGAATTCTTCTGAGGAGGAACCGCTGATAGCAGAGTTCTTGCAAAACAGACCGCGAGGTCAGAGGTCAAGTGCCAAATAGAACCCGATGGCATCTTACTTGAAAACTGTCTCCTGGCAGGACAGGTGCTCACAGACGGGAAGGCGTGCTCACAATGCTGTCCTTGCTAAACGCGTCCGCTGGAACTGCCTGCCGCCCGGTGGCTCTGCCCAGTGGTTCAGCTTTCAGGGACCTCGACTCATCACTTATCACGCTGAGATGGATTATGCGCCCTTACCAGACCTCCTCTGGCCTCTCAGGGCCCCTTCTTGAGCTGTCTTCAGAGGCTATTCCCAGCCACAGACTTTCTGTTCCCCGGTCGTGTCCTCCAGGCTCCGTCCCCTAGGCGGTCTGCGTCCGGGCCCCCACCGTGGCACAACCTGTGTCTGTCCTCTAGGGCCGCCCAGCAGGCCCCAGGCACTCAGACATGGGCCCTTGTAATCAAGGACAAAGGAGTCTCCCTAGTGCTACTTAGGGTAAGAATCTACCTCCTTTCTCCTGTGATACCCCCTGTGGTATCATTTATATTCCTGGTCCTCGGGGCATTTTTTGCTCACAAATGTCATTTGATAATTAGTGACTGAAGAAAAGGACAATAAGCCTTTTTAAGAATGATTATGAGATACTGAGATGACTTTAAAATGAAGCTAGGTGAATCTAGATCTTTTTTGGAAAACATTACATGGTTAAGTGTATAAAAAAACTATAAGAAGTCCAAAACAGCAAAGACTAATTGGGCTTTTTAAACAATCAAACCAGGGAAAATGACACCCTATTTTCCTGAAATTTTCCATTTTAGTTACTCGTGTTTGATATTTATTCCATCCTTTATAATAGCCAGTGCGAAGAACAATGAAATTTTTATAGTGCTGAATATAATCCTTTTAGATGGACTCAGTACTTGAATTAGAGAAACAACATATCTTTGCAGTTAAGTACCCAAAAATGTTTGTTTGCTGCTCTAGAAATATAATTTTAATTTTTAGGAAACTTTACATTTACCGAGAACGTGGCAACTAGTTTCTAACACCATCGGACAAGGCAAGATGGACCTTTAGCCCGCTTTTCTGCACAGGACAGGGACTTTCTGTCACCTTTCTGCAGGGTGTGGAACTGGAGAAAAGCTTTTACTAGGAGTCAATAATTGGTATTTACGGGGCTCCTGGGTGGCTCAGTTATTAAGCGTCTGCTTTCGGCTCAGGTCATGGTCCCAGGGTCCTGGGATCGAGCCCCGCGTCGGGCTCCCTGCTCGGCAGGAAGCCTGCTTCTCCCTCTCCCACTCCCCCTGCTCGTGTTCCCTCTCTCGCTATGTCTCTCTCTGTCAAATAAATAAGTAAAATCTTTTTTAAAAATGGCATTTACTTTGCAGGAGGAGAAATGCATTTATTTTAATCTCCAGACTCAGTAGCAGCGACAATTGGTAAAGAAGTATCCGTACACAAGGAAGCTGCAGCTTCTAAATTCAGTGCAGGAGCTGGGACGACTTCACCCTGAGTGGCCAGAGGATGTGCCCTCGGGCTGGCGTGCACTTGCCACCGTAACCCGCACCCCAGTGGGACTGGGTGCAAGCCCCCTGCATCTCACACTGGCGCTTTTCTCCTGTAACTCACTTGAGCTGTCTTAGTTCCCACCACCTCCCGGCAACATGAGCTTCAACTCCCACTCTGCAAACAGGAGGGTTTCCAGGGCACCGTGAACCAGAGCCTCACCATCCCGACCTCCATGAAGCCTGTGACTCCCAGGTTGACTCCCTCTTGCTCTCCACGCTTGCTTGCCCCTGGGACTTGCTGCCGAGCATTTAGAGCAGTTGGGTCCGTGAATCATAATTTTGGGAAAAGTTACTCTATAGGAACCAGGAGGTCTTGTTTCTGGGCGGTCATTCCACTGACCACCTGTGACTTTCAGCAAGTCACCAGCCCTCTCTGAGTGTTGTGTTTTTAAACCATAATACAAGGAATTTGTGTTAGAATTAGCCCATCTCTGGGTTCCTTTTAAGTTTAAGAATATAAAGGTCATGCGTCTTGAATCGGGAAGATGGCATCTCTAAAATAAAAAGCACAGATGTCTGCTATTCCTAATCTTTACATCTTCTCAGTGGCTTAGGCCCATCAGGAGAAACGGGGGACGCTTTGCTGTCCTGTCTGCAATATTCTCGACACAGCAGACACAGTGGTAAAATGCAGGAAGGAGAGGAGGCGGCTTCGGTCCGGGTCTAGGTTTCCGGGCGCAGAAGGCGAGTCGCTTTCCCCCTCGGTGTGTCTGCGCCGTCTGTGACGATAACACGCATCCTGGAGCTGCGCACAGGATGGAAGCCGACCCTCTCCGGGGGCCTGGTTGGCACAGTGCGTGCTCAGTAACCACCGGCACAGACGGCAGAGGTGCCCATCGCTGAACGGCCTCCAACATCTTCTGCTCCTTGCGCTTCTAATAACTTTTAGTATAATGTATCCAATGCCGATACTAAATATTTGGGACAATTTTCTACTAAATGAATATTTATCTCTTACCTGAAATTTAAATTTAACTGGGCATCCTGTATTTTCTCTGGCGACCCTATCAACTGGGCTGCCTGGAGAAATCTTAGCTACCTCTATGCAGGACCCACCCCAGGATGTCACTCGGAGTGTGATCATTTTAGGCTCTCCAATGCCTTTTCCATTTCCCCCCAACAAGAGGTTGGGCCCAAGGGCGCAGATGTCTTTTATGAGAAATGCTGGTGTAGGCAGGACTAGGCAGCGTTGGAGGTGAGGGTCAGACTACCACGCGGGAAATGCTAGCTTAGCCCCAGTGCGACAGGATGAACTCAGGGAGGTGACCCAGAGCCGCCAGCAGCCGTGGCCCGGCTCTTCACCCTCACCCCCACGGCGGTGGGGGGGACACCCCACGAGGTTTTCCTGCAGCTCCTCTATTTCCCAGCTCCACAGCTTCCATCTGGTCATTTTCTAGGACTTTTGTCTCCTGTTGAGCTCGTGTACTTTGTGTTTGTTTTGGGGACTCTACTGGGGACTGATTGAATAATTTGTTGATTATTCACGACGCTGCTTTAAGATCCTCGCCAGATCATCCCAACTTTTGATTTTTTTTTTGGTGTCCACTTTCCTTGATGTAGTTTCTCATCCCAGTCATGGCTTTGCCCATTCCTGGTACAAGACTGAGTTTCGACGGTAGCCTGGCCTTTTGGGGTGTTACATTAGGGGGCCCTGGATGCTCCTCAGCTGTTCTGCTTTAGGAGGCATGTCCCGATGAGGGTCAGCTGCAGCTCCTGGCCCGCTTCATGGGCTGTCCTTCCGGGGGCACTTCTGTTGCCGGAGCCCTCAGCACTTCATGCTTCTAAGGCCATTGAGGCTCCTGCTGAGTCTCTGCAGGTGCCACCACGGGATGCTAAACACGTCCCTGGCCTCCAGACATCACTGGGTCCCCTCATGCCTGCTGCCGAGGACGTGGAGACATAGCTCGGCTCCCATGTGTTGGACCACGCCCTAGTGCCCAGCTGCGGTGACGCCATCCTGCTGGGACCACCTGGTGGTGTGGCTCTCAGGGCTCCCCAGTCTCCCTGTTGGGGCTCCCCTTCCTGGCCTTTTGCTTGGAGACAACAGGCTTGCATTCATTTCATTTGTGCAAGCCCCTTGGCGGCTCGGGGCTAAAGGATTTTTGGCACCAAGACCAAAGACTGTGGGGCAGAAAGGAGACCAGGGAACTCACCCCATTGTTGGTCAAATCCTGGGTCCCTGCCTATCTTTCTCTTTCCCGGCCGGTGGCCCTTCAGGGTCCTGGTGACTGACTCTAGATGCGTGTCGTCGTATTTACAGGGGGGCAGCAGGCAAAGGGGGTCTGTGCCCCAGAAACCTCCTACAACCCATTCATGTTTATGTCAAAATCTTCAAGTCATGTCCCCATTTTACAGATGAGGAGACAGAGACTCGGAGTACCTTGCTGAAAAACTCAGCCAGAACTTGATGGAGTCAGGATTTGAACCGGGGTCTTCAGACCCTGAAATCTTAATGGCTTCACTATGGTTCAGTCTTGGCTAATGGCCCATAATTCTGCAAAACCCTAGTAACAAGGCTTGGGATTCGATAAGCAGAATTATCAGTAAATTCTGTCCATTTCCTGGGAATAGATAAAAGGCTTTAAAGACCTGACACATAAGCCGATTTTATGAAAAACTGCAAACTCTTTCAGGAGCCATTTTCTTCTCCACATCAGGCCTTGGTTAACTGAACTAGAGAGTAAGTGGTGCAAGAAGAGAAAGGGGGGAGCAGAGGAAGGATTTAGGGTCAGGACACCTCAAACAGTGGTTTGCATTAGAATGAATGGAAAAGCTGTTAAACTTCTAGATTCCAGGCCCCACCCCAGAGAGTTGGCCAAAGTTGACCAAGGGCAGGGCCGGTGAGAATCCACATTTTCTTGAGGAATCCAAGGTAATGAGCAATCCAGATCAGACACTTTGAGAAACTCTGCTCTGGGATTCAAACCAAAGAGGATTATATCCAGGATACAATTAATCAAAATTTAAGATTGAAATTAAAATGTTAAAATACAAATAAAATTTGTGATAAGAAATAAATCTAAATAAAAGTTTTTAATTTCTTAAGTGCATGCCATGGGCACTTTCTTCTGAACACCACAGGAATAATTAATACATTTTTTTAAAGATTTTATTTATTTACTTGATGGAGAGAGAGGCAGTGAGAGGGGAACACAAGCAGGGGGAGCGGGAGAGGGAGAAGCAGGCTTCCCGCAGAGCAGGGAGCCCGACGCGGGGCTCGATCCCAGGACCCTGGGACCATGACCTGAGCCGAAGGCAGACGCTTACCGACTGAGCCACCCAGGTGCCCCAATTAATACATTTTTTAAAGATTTTATTTGTTTATTTGAGAGAGAGAATGAGAGAGAGAGAGCACATGAGAGGGGGGAGGGTCAGAGGGAGAGGCAGACTCCCCGCCGAGCAGGGAGCCCGATGTGGGACTCGATCCCGGGACTCCAGGATCATGACCTGAGCCGAAGGCAGTCGCTTAACTGACTGAGCCACCCAGGCGCCCAATTAATACATTTTTAATGGGTAAACAAAAAGAGGATAGGTCAAGGCTCACTTGATTTTTCCTTTTTGTTCAAAGCCAATTTAAGCAAGTTTCCAAGTAAAGTTGCATCCGGTTTACACGTGGACTCTAGCTGCAACGCTGTAGGCTGTTCCTGCAAGTCACATAGGCCGTAGGCCCCCCGCCCCCATCCCGTTCCCAGCCAACCCGCACTGCCCGCCCAGCCCCCGCTGGAGGTGGGACCCCACTGCAGAGTTGGCGGCCTCATCTGTGGCTTCTCTCTCTGAGAGTTATCTCCTCTGCCTCCTATCCATGTAGTTTTGGGATGTGGTCAGGAGCCAACTGCCAAGAAAGAATTTTTGAGAAATCTTTGGTGCAAAAAAATGGATTTTATTACAGCACAGGGACAGGACCCGTAGGCAGAAAGGGCAGCTGCCAGGGGTTGTGAGGGGTGACTGATTATATACTCAAGAGTTGGGGGAGGTAAGGAAAAACGGAGGCTGTTCCAAAGGACTTTCATATTCGGAAGAAGACTCAGGATGTTGGAGGCCTGGCTATTGTCAAGCTGAGGTTGTTTTTCCCTCTAGTAAAGCATCACCATGAAGACAGTTAGGAGTTTCCTGAAGGAATATTCTACTCTTCCCATCACAAGTCCTTGTCAACAGGCTGCAGGTCAGAAAGAAATTTAACTTTGTTTACTTTCCCTACTGCCCGGTACAGTAGCTCTTTCTGCCCATGGGTCCTGTCCCGTGCTTTAATAAAACCATCATTTTGCACCAAAGACATCTCAAGAATTCTTTCTTGATCATCGGCTCCAGACCTCACCCCACCGAACCTCACTTACATTCCAAAACCACATCAGTGTGAGACCAGGAGACATATATATACTATGCATTCAACTAAGTTAAATTTTATATATATATATATATCTCATAATAATCAGTTACTGAACCCATTTGGTAAGCTTGTTATCCAAAATATTTAATAAAACATTTTATTTTTAAAAAAGCATTACTATCAAATATAATGAAAACAAACTCAAGACAAATCAAATGTTTGAGACTTTTCATGTACAGATGACATCAATAATTTTTCTTTGGAAACTTCTCAAACTCCCAAATAATTCCACCAAACCAGGAACTGAAATGAGTTAGTTTAAGAGGAAGAAAAATGTTGTGTATTTTCTTATCTAGAAAATGCCATTAATAAAATGTTTCTTAATTTTTCATGTTGAAAATAAAAATGACTGGATGGCTCAGTCGTTAAGTGTCTGCCTTCGGCTCAGGTCATGATCTCAGGGTCCTGGGATTGAGCCCCGCATCGGACTCCCTGCTCCACAGGAAGCCCGCTTCTCCCTCTCCCACTCCCCCTGCTTGTGTTCCCTCTCTCGCTGCGTCTGTCTGTGTCAAATAAATTTTAAAAATCTTAAAAAAAAAAGAAAAGAAAAATATAGATTGAAATAAATTAAATTGAACTGATTTGATAAATTAAATATGATTTTAAATATCGTTAAGGAATTTTAGTGATTTTATACTTTTTCAAAAGCTACAGAAAAATAGAAATGAACACATAATTTATATTTACAAACAAAGAAACAGCAAGAAAACATTTTAAACCATCTCAGGAGGAAGATGAAATAAGCACAATTGGTAATAAATGTCAATGACACATACTCTCAGTTTGAGTTTTCTTTAATCCAACCTAGGAATAAAAGTAGCAAACATATAGAGAAGCCACAGGAAGAACAGTGACGCATGAGGGCAACACGTGTGTGAACATGCGTGGACTCTCAATCAGGTTAGAAATAAATCCCAATCCTACCATAGAGTCTTAAGGAATGTGTCCAAAAAAATCATTCTACATATAATTTGAAGTTACCTGAACCACAATTATCACAACAGATTTTAGAAACAGATTAGTAGGAAGAAAGGTCTGCTTTGCCTGCATGAAATGACTTGAAAGCTCCAATCTTTGCAGCCGTCCTAATTTAGGCACCGGCAGGTGGAATGGCGCGAACATCGAGACAGCTCGCGCCTGGTAAGACATGGCGCTGTCCACAGGCGGCGTTTTCAGATTGTGGGAAAGGATGCGTGATTACGTAAGATTACAGAAGTTGCTTGAGAACAATCTATGATTTATTACATATGATGTGGGAAACAAAGGCAGGAGAAAATTATTAAATTTCCTCACTACCTACAGCCCACTGACAAGTCCTTGAAACAGGCAGAGTGACCTTCCTCCAGGGACTCAGCTGCCTCCACGTTAATACTTTGCTAAGGGCAAAAGGCAACCTTAGCCTAACATTATCCCCAACCCCCCAGGATCCTATAAGTCTATTTTAACATATAAAAATTCCTTTGGAAACTTCATCTCTACCCCCCCCCCAACATGCATATTGGCAATCATCCCTCAAGCCTACCGCCCACCAATACACATCTGAAGGGTCTCATGACTCAGGTTTTCTTAGACGTAATAAATGACCTCTTCCCAACAATAGCCAGACCCCTCAAGGTCCTGGAAACCTTTTGCTTGCAAAATTCCTCAGAGACTTACACTCTCCCTAAGCCCCTCCCAACCTGAATGTGCGTGTGAGAGAGGGCCTGATTACGCAGCCCCTGACCTGTCTCTCCCTACCCAGCCTCTCCAATCCTTCACTCCCGTGGGAAAGTGGAAGGACCAGGGCTGGCCTCACTGCCTCCTGCAACCTCCTTCCTTCGCCCAGCACACCAATGAACAGCCTTCGCTATTACGGTAAGTGCTCAAGTCTCAAACGTCCTACAAGTTGAGATGAGGAAGATTGGGATAATCTCTTTTCTTCTTAATTCCTTGGATACACAAAGTCATCCAGAAATCATTCCAGTAGAGAAGTTGATAACAAAGTGCACAGGCCATGGGAACTTTAATTGTATGAAGATTCTAACAAAAGTGAGGTTATAAATGAGGACAAGCCTGGAGGCGTGGCTTGAGACTCTAGGACAGAGGTGGGAAGAGACAATCAGCTGTGGGAAAACCAAGTCGGATTTCACTGGCTTCGTGTGTCGCCTCCAGCCTCTGTGGGGCACATCACTTCCTTGAAGACTGAGTTTTTCAGGGAATGGAAAAAAATCCATTCAGCTTTTGGACGTTTGCCCAAAGCACTGCTAAACATCTATTCACTTGGAAAACAAGTTTTAAATGTTTAGGATAATGTGGTCACAGGAACAATGTGGTAAGACGTTGTCATGATGTGGTTTGAAGTGGTGAGATCTGGCGCCCCCAGCCAAGAAAGAATTCTTGGGACATCTTTGGTGCGAAAAGGTGGTTTTATTAAAGCACGGGTTCAGGACCCGTGGGCGGAAAGGACAGATGCCCCGGGGTTGTGAGGAGCGGCTGATTACATATTTTTGAGTTGGGGGGATAAACACACAGGGAGGTTTCCAAAGGACTTTCATATTCTGAAGAAGACTGGCAGGATGCTGGAGGCCTGGCTATTGTCAAGCTAAGGTTGTTTTTCCCTCCAGCAAGGCATTAATGTTAAGACAGTTGGAAGTTTCCAGGAGGAACATTACACTCCGCCGGCCTCAAGTATTTGTCAATGGGTGGCAGCTTACAAGCACACTTAATTTGATCTATATTTCCTTCTGCCTTTGTTTCCCACATCACCTCCCCGGGATAAAGGGGGGACCACAGTACAGGGAAACTGCTCAGCAGTTTGGTCAAACTATAGTTTGCTTTTTAAAGATTTTACTCTGTTGTATTGCATTGTACTTTGAGAGAGAGACCATGTGCGTGTGTGGGAGTGTGAGGAGGGGAAGTTCAGAGAGAGCATCTCCGGCCGACTCCACTCTGAGCACGGAGCCCAATTCGGGGCTCGATCCCATGACCCTGAGGTCATGACTTGAGCTGAAACCAAGAGTCAGCCGCTGAACCCATTGAGCCACCTGGGTGTCGCAAGATTTTAATTTTTTAGATAATCTCTACACCCAACTTGGGGCTTGAACTCACAACCCCGAGATCAAGAGTCTGCTGCTCCACCAACTGAGCCAGCCAGATGCCCCAAACTGTAGTTATTTTTACTCATTGAGGAATCTCAAATTGAAAAGAAAGAGGAAGAAAGTGAGCATAGCCAGTGAATATCAGAGATCCTCACCAAAAGCAAAGCTGTGTTCCAACCAACGTCAGACCTGGCTGCACAGTGCTAATTGGGGATGAAGGTAACTTAATAACCAAGGCAGGCTCTCGGTGTGGAATCCGTGGCAACAAAGCCATGCCTAGCAACCAGACTTGACTTCCTTGGTGATAAATGAATCAAATATGGTTTATTTTTATGGCATGACCAGTTTGGCGGAGGAAGTCGCATTGCTTGGTAAATGAAAGAGAATTCTATCCAAAGCGGAAGCTCTGATACCCAGTCAGCTTCCAGAGTAACACGGTGTGTGTGGCCTGCCGCTGGGGCCAGCCCAGGAAGTGGTCCTTCCTGAGTCGGTGCTCCTGAGTCGGTGCTCCTGGCGAGATCACGTGCACCATGGACGGGGTCTGCGCAAACATCAGCCCAGCCTTCTCATCCTCGCTTCTCATTCTCCAAAGCATGCTTTAAATGCCTACTTATATGTGAAAATGCCTCAACACTTAAGAAATAAGGAAAAAAGTAGGTTAGATGCTGAATTTTTAGTTTAAGGGAATGCATTTCTTTTTCTCTAGGGTCATCTTACAATTGGCTCAGAGTTTCCTTTTGCTTAATGCAAACTTGCACGTTTTTGTTCTATTTGGAGCAAAAAACTGTCTTATTTAATCTCTTCTCTTCTGGGTATGCCATTTGCCTAGAGGACCTTTATCACTTTTGATGTAACTCACACAAATAAAATTACTTTGAGATCCTCAGTAGTTTTTAAGAATGAAAGGAGGGCCTCAGACCAAAAAGTGTGAGAATCATTGCTCCAGATTATCACCTAATTTCATAGCATTTGGCTTCTTGACTTAAAGAGCAAGCACAGTATTAACACACCCATTCAAATCCTATCCTGAAACATTTTCTGGCACTGAAGCAATAGGTTAGTTATTCCCTTCAAGTACTGGAATATAAAATTGCTATTGATGCATGGACAATCATCTTGGAATCCTCTTAATTTTGCAGTTTGCAAAATTTAACAATAAAAATTTCAATGTACCAGTCTCTCTCAGTGTTTATGTGTTTCTATATCAGATTCCTGCAGCTAGTTAACTAGAGCCTCACTTTTTAACTTCAAAGCTAATATAGCTTACCAGAATATTCCCTGCATCATTAATTTCTTCTTATTTTTAAGTTCCTTCCATTTTAAGTAGAAAAATGAGAAAAAACAGATGTAACTCCCTCTAAAAGATGCTGTGAGCCTTCGCTTCGTCATCCACAATACCTGCTGTTGGGAGTTAGTTGGACAGATAGTCAGGGTCGGGGTCCCCAGAAAGGAAATATGGAATCGGGACAGCTAAGACAAAACAGCACCGACATCCTGTTCTGCAGCTTAGACCGGACCACGCTGACATTCTGCTTTGCAGCCCTTGCAGAAATGACTTGTGTGAAATGTCCTAAAATAAAACAACCCTAAGGCATTTGTGAATATCATGGGCCAGGGGCAGTGAAGACATTAGACCCCAGATGTCAGCAAAAAAGACGATGAGCATGTGAACATGAACCTAATAGGTAGACAGATCTGCGACCAAAGCCCTGATTGGCATGACTCAGCACACCCTGACTGCTTAAGAAAGTTCCGCAGAAGAACTCATAAAAACCCCTACACTTAGAAACTCCAGGGGCAACCCACTCGGGTCCCCTCCCTCTCCGGGAGCTTTGTACTGTTGCTCAATAAACTTTGCTTTGCTGCCCACTACTTTTCATCTGGTCCACCTCTTCATCCTTCGAAGTGGTGCGACGGAGAACCGTGGGCACTAAAGACAGAGAAATCCTGCAACGCTACCATCAAATCGAGGGTTACAGGACTACAGCCTGCCCGTGGTTCTGTTTCATGTAACTCATCCGAGGAAACAGTGAACGGGCGTCCATCGGTCGCCACACAGGACTCGGGGGATCATAATAGTCACTATGTATTTGCATTGCTCCGCAGCACATCGTTTATAGACAGACTTGTGTAAGCCCCAGGGTCGTTCGTAAGGCAGGTGCTGGTGTTAACGCCACGCCACAGATCAGGGGCTCAGCAAACAGGCTGAGTGCGGCTCGCTCTTTTCCCAGTGACGTAAACCTTGCTGGGAATGTATCCTGTCAGATGGCTATAGGCTCCACCCCATATAACTAGAGTGCTAGTAAAATAATAGTGACCATAGTAATTACTATTATAACATATGCATTGAGGTTTTTTCCTTCCCAAAAGAGGTTCACATTTTCTAGAAGGGAGAGAAATAAATAATGATAAAAACTGGAAAATACTATTAGCAAGTTTCCCGTGTGCATTTACTAAAAATCTTCTGAACGAGTCATTCAGGTAATGATCTTATTAAACTGGTATAACGGGGTGGCGAGCAGTGTGACCGGTTCTACCTGGAGGGTGGCGGTGGGGGGCTCATGAGAGGCTGGACGGTGAACCACGCCTTGACTGGTGGCGGGGCTTCCCTCAGAAAAGCGATGTGGGGATTTGGAGACGTCCAGAGGAAGGGGGAGCCCAGGAAAGGTTTGTCAGGAACACGAGTCCATGGTGGTAGAAGCTGTGAACAGTAGACACCACCACGTCCAGGAGCTCAGTGGGCGCCAGGCCGAGGGCACGGAGCCCAGGGCGGTGCGGTGGGCTGGGGCGGAGGGCGAGCATCACGGGGTGCCCTCAGCGAGGATGGCCTTGACCTTCTCTAGGCAGGAAGGAGCCAGCAAGGGATGAGACCACATGGACAGCAGGGGAGACAGACGGGTGGAGACATGGGAAGGAAGGTGACAGGGTGGGTGCGCTGGTCCTGGCTGAGGAGCTGTGATGGTTTTCACAGGTATGCGGCTTATTTCTGCTTCCTCAGGTCTCCCCGCCCACATGTGGGACTAACCTCACGTTCCGGGTGGCGTGGGTGCAGGGCAGACAGTCAGCAGGGTACCCTCCATCTTTCTAAAGCAAGGGGCCTGGACTCTGGGCAAGGTCCTTTTGCTATATCGCACTTCGCGGGAGGTTTCCCTCTTCTTAGTCGTGGTGTCTACACCAGAGACTGGGGTTTACCCAAGGCCTCCCTCTGCCTCTGCAGAGCCATGACTCTGCCCCAGCGACCAGCCCTGGGGACCCTCTGCTCGGCGTGTGGGGCAGCTTCAGCCTTCCAGGTGAGGGTGGCTCAGAGGACGCATCCAGGGAACGGCCAGGATTCCGAATCCCGGACCTCACGTGGACCCACTGACCCAGCGTCTGCAGCTTAGCTCACCCGGGCCATCCACGCACGCGCCCACCTATTACCCCATCGGGAAAGTGGAGAATTTTACTTTTAGTAAAGTTAGTAAAGCTGTTAAAGACTACAGTACCATCAACCAGGATTTATGTTCTTTCGTTGTTCAGATACTTCCCAATTCCCACAAGTATCCCCAAACCAATTCATTGTTATCCTTTTAAAATTTTGTTTATTTATTTGGGACACAGAGAAAGAAAGGAAGCACGGGAGAGGCAGAGGCAGAGGGAGAAGCAGGCTTCCCGCGGAGCCGGGAGCCCGACGCGGGGCTCGATCCCAGGACCCTGGGACCATGACCTGAGCCGGAGGCAGATGCCCAACGACTGAGCCACCCAGGCGCCCCTCATGGTTATTTTTTGAAGGCAGATTTCTTTGTGAACAGGCTAATGTGGGGCCTCTCCATCTGCACCCCTGCATTCTCAGGCATCAGCCCAACACCTCTGATGGGCCAAATTTGAACTTGAATCCACACATTACATTGCCCATTTTTATTCTTTCTGTGGTTCCCCAGTTTGAGTTGCAGCAAGCTGGTCGATCATGGGATTACCTCCCAAATGTGGCACTGCCTCACTTTCTTTCCCTGTGTCTTACCCTTACGCCTCTTGCTGTTGGGGCAGTTGGGGCCCTTTGCTCTCTGGAAATACTGTGCTAATTTCTCTGCATTCACTTACTAGAGCTGTTCCGATACTGGTTTACCCTCCGCCATGCTCTGTCTAGTCCACGCCTCCCCATTCCTAAATAGTACGCTCATTATCTTGTTTGTTCATTAACTGTCCCAAAACCCCTCTTAACTTCCCGAATTTGGACACTGTTTTGATTTTCCTCATGCACCGTCTCAATAAATTCAACTTATTTAAAAATTGAGGGGCACCTGGGTGGCACAGTCGTTAAGCATCTGCCTTCGGCTCAGGTCATGGTCCCAGGGTCCCGGGATCAAGCCCCGCGTCGGGCTCCCTGCTCCGCGGGAGGCCTGCTTCTCCCTCCCCCACTCCCCCTGCTTGTTCCCTCTCTCGCTGTGTCTCTCTCTGTCAAATAAATAAATAAAATCTTAAAAAAAATTGAGCTGTTCATAAGCTTATTAATTAAAGAGTGGTCTTGAAGGCATAGATCAAAAGGTGCTAAAAACCCAGTGGGTGAACAGCAAGTATCTGCTGATGAGTAAACAGCCCACTGGATGGGAGTCTCAGGATCAACTACCACGTCAAGTGCTCAGGATTTCTTTCACCCTTGCCACCCCAACTATGCTCTCCACGTGGCCTTCCCTCGCGAAATCATTCCTGACGGGTCTGCTACGTGCTCCTTGAGAGCAGAGATCACAGCACATTTTTTTTTCTTCACCCTACAATATTGGGAATTTTGTCTGGCACAGAGTAGGGCCAAATACAAGACTGTGGGTTGATTGAAAAGCTTGTGACGAATGGGGTACAAACAATAGATTCTGTATTGATGAAGTCTCGTTCTGATCTCTGTGGGAAGTGCCACCAGTCATGTCCAAAGACAGGAGCCCCATCTTCAGTTATGTCAGTCTGGACCCTGGAAGCGTGTTAGAATGCACATTTAAACACTTGATACCTCCTTTTAATTATGATGGTGGATTGCCCACCACTTATAAGAGTTGATATTTGAGGGCGCCTGGGTGGCTCAGTTGGTTAAGCGACTGCCTTCGGCTCAGGTCATGATCCTGGAGTCCCGGGATCAAGTCCCGCATCGGGCTCCCTGCTCAGCAGGGAGTCTGCTTCTCCCTCTGACCCTCTTCCCTCTCGTGCTCTCTATCTCTCATTCTCTCTCTCTCAAATAAATAAATAAATAATCTTTAAAAAAAAAAAAGAGTTGATATTTGAGAAAGTTGCCTCTAATATAATAATTCCTACTTTCATCTTTTGTGATAGAAGTAACTAGGTCCAAAGGTTTAAGGCAACTAACATTAACCTTTAGAAATTTCAAAAGAGGCACCAACTTCTCAGATTGCTATGACTCAGCCTGGTTCACGGCACAGAGAGTTCTTTCTGCAAAAATGCTCCACTAAAAGGATGTGGGATGTTCCCGTGGCCATGCTAAGCCCACAAGTGCTTAATTTCTTCACAAAGAGGAAGAAAGCCATCACTTCCAGTTTGCTCAGATTTTTTCTTACTAATTTAATTATTTGGCCAATCTTTAAAATGAAAGATAGAGTGACATCCTACAAAGTTCATCAAAAGGGCAGCCTCTAAGGATGGCTTTTTGTAGTGACAGTTTCTGATGCAGAAACTTGATTTTCTTTTCTTTCACAGCAAAGTGGGAAGCAAACACTCAGTTGCTAGTGGCTGAAATAGAATTAATGATTCAATGGCCATATGCATCCTCTCTTCTTTGGATGACAGGGACAGCTTAACCATGTAGGTCGCTCGAGAGAGCTATGGACATCTGTTGCCAGGGAAACCACGCACAGCTAAACACATTCACCCCTCAGATCTCTTCTCAGCGGTGCAGAGAGCCCCGCTTCATGGACGGGGCTTCATAACTCCCAGGACAAATGGAAGACCCCCAGAGGTCTGCAAACATGAAATATGGAAAGCAAGCCCATCACTGGGAAACTTGTGTATATCTGTTATCTTGAATCTAAATTTTAAATAATTCTGAAGGGTTGTGGCCCCTTCGAAAAATGAGTTTAGTCAGCCCACAAGAGACCCACGCTGGTGTGAACGCGGAGCAGATTTGCCTTCTCTGTGCAAGGACACCTTGTGATCTAGTGGAAAGGGGGGCTCGGGGTCCCAGAGGTGCTGGATCCAAGCCATAGCTCGCTTTAGGGTTCTTACAATTCATGTAATGCATTCTCTGCACTTTGACTCCCTGGATGACGCCATAAAACATCCACTGAAGGGGACCGGCCAGGCCAGATGCACAATCAGAAGACTGTGAGGTGTGTGACAGCACTGTGGGTCCGTCACACACTTTCTTGAATCTGTTCATGAGGGCAGCACACATACTGACACAGAGAAGGTGGTGTCCTCTGACGCAGAGCTGGGGAAAGTAAGGAGACCCTACGTCCCCAAAGGCAGACTTCTATTTTGTTCAACAACCAGTGAAAGACCTGCCCTCTTGAAGAATAATTTCAGTGGGAATCCACACCTTATTCTGCAAGTGATCACATAAACAGACGGAAAGTCAATATCTCTATGTGTGAAGGTGAAGTCTTTCTATGGGTAACTAGCCCACTGGAAGGCGCCAGGGGTGGCGGCTACCTGAACCATGCCCCTCCTGAGTCAGACACGGTTCCATCAGCACGTGGAAAAGGGTGAGCAGGTCCTAGCGACCCAGAGTTAGTGCGGGTAATACGTGAGAAAATGAAAGGAAAGATCAGAAAGAAATCAGGATATACATAAAGGTACTAAGAGGTTATGTGTTTGTATTTTCTATGGTGGGTTCTCACAGTGGCCATGTTTCCATGTTCCTATTCACACTAATGCTGGGGATGAGGGGAGAGAGCTGAGCAGCAACAGTAGCAGAAGGGGGTGTCGAGTGAGGCCCTTCGCAAGCCACGCTTTGGGGACTGCTTACCCCTGAGGGGGCACCCCCCACCCCAGCCTTACCTGTCCCTGGGAGCCCTACGCAGGTTCCACATGCTGAGCAAATCACTAGAAGCTCCATCTGATTCCAGCATTGGCAAAGGCCACCACCACAATGACCAGGCTTATTAAGATTTTCTTGTATCAGCTCATACTAATTAAGCAAATTTTATTCCAAACATTAAAATCTGTTTACCAAAGGAACGTCATATTTTTTTTTGTAGAGAAGCTTCTTATAACCCATATTATCATAACAATTCCAACTATACCCAAAATGTACATTGGTTTAAGAAACTGCTGTGTAAGTAGAAAATATTTTTCAAGCACCTTCTGTGTCTTGAAGACAGGAATAAGAAGTTTTACCCCCCTCGGTCCTCACTACAAAACTGTACCAACAGGCATTATAATTGCTCTTTGCAGGTGGCTTTCTCAATGCTCTCACACTCTAAAATGTCATTTTTTCTAAGGACCGCACTGTGGGATGTATCACGTAACGTGGGGAGAAGGCTGCAGGAAAGAAACGTGACCATAGCACATTGCTGCTGCCGGCATCCCCGGCGTCGAGAGATTTCTGACCTACGCTTGGTTACCATTGTGTTACCACCCCAATCACATGATAAAGAACGAGAGAATGCCCTGGCTTGAGTGCACTATGCATTTATTTTTACTGAATCTAACAGTAAAGACAACAGAAAAATAAAAATACAATTTTTAGTTGAAACTTACAAATTATACATAACTTAAATAGCTAAATGCTCTTTCTGTATGGTGTCAAAATAATTTATTCAGAAAAAAATGTGTCAACTGCTGTTTTAGAAAATTAATGCATCAAGTATTTGGATGGTGGGACTATTTACAAGACAATGGGGAATTAAACCTAAATGCTGCATGTCTCTGTGTGTGTGTGTGTGTGTGTGTCCGGGTGTGGGGGTGTGCAAGCACATGGCTGAGTGCGGCTGGTGTGGGGAGAATCTTCTCTGAACCACATAGATGTCTAACAGAGGGTCTTTAAAAAAAGGAGTTTTATCCCTTTTTAATGTAATAATTAAGATGGAGACTAAATGAGCCCAGGGCAGAGGCAGGACCAAACAACACGCTGTCCTCTGTGTCATAATCTCACCTCCGAAATATAGCGAGTGCCTCTCTACCAGCACGGAAATGACCTGTGTGGTTTCCAGTGCTCTGCCTGGTTCTGAAGGAGATTCTCAAGAAAATAGACCCCCCAGTACGTTAGGAAGGACTGATTAGGGGCACCTGGGTGGCTCAGTCTGTTAAGCGTCTGCCTTTGACTCAGGTCATGATCCCAGGGTCCTGGGATTGAGCCCCGAGTCGGGCTCCCTGCTCAACGAGGAGGAGCCTGCTTCTCCTTCTCCCTCTGCCTGCTGCTCTGCCTCCTTGTGCTCTATCTCTCTGTCAAATAAATAAATAGAATCTTAAAAAAAAAAAAGGAAGGGCTGATTAAGTCAAAGACTTACCGTGCAGACCACAAGAAAGAGGGTGAACCACATGGCCATTGGGTTGAAGTTCCCAGCCTCCTACATGAGAGAGTGGATGAGGTTTTCTCGAAAGATTTTGCTATGCAAGAACGCTTGAATTTTTAGGACAAACTATGGGTAAACCAAAAAGCTTCAGAGCAAAATAATAGGAGACAGAAGGCTCTGTCTACCCTTCTTTGGAGATCCATGCTATCGAGACACATGGGCTCTGAAGTGTGGGCTCCATGCAGTCGTGCTCACGTTACATTTCAGAGATTTTATCCTATTGATTTGGATGCTCCGTATAATTCAACTGAACCGGAAAGGGTGCTGAGTGAAACACGATCGTGACAAGAGAGATACAGCTTCTGCACGTAGACAGAAATCAATCTGAAAGTAACGTGATGTATCGTGACCTTCTCTATGTCCAGGTCATACAATGTTACAAAGAGAAGGGAAATCAGTAGAGGCCCTGACAAACATTTATGCTACAATTTACTGTGAGAAACGGAGTTCAGAATGAAGGAGAAATTAAGAAGATGCACGCATGTACTGGCATTCTGCCTGAGTACGTGGCCAGCTACTTTTGTGTCCTCCTACAGTCGGCCGAGTCCCCCAAAATGCTCTCATGCCCTGTGGCGGCAGCAAGGCAAGCTTCAGCCACTGCCTGCACGCAAGCACTCATTGCAAAAGAGTGCTTTGTCATGAACGCAGGGACTGCACCAAGCTCCCTTTGTCCAAACATCTCATACCTAAGTAATTAGGGCCCAGAGATGAAAAACTATTAGAAAAAAAAGATTTTGAATGAAAATTGCAAACAATGTACTTGCAAAATAAAGGGGCAAGTTGAAGACAACACGATTACACTGATCTATGGATTTTCTCTCCCGGTGAAAAAATAAAAGTAGTGTGTGGCTTGGACAAAGGTGCTCCTAACTGCTAACCTCCATGATGTTCTGTAGCTTGATTGATCAAAGTGCAAGAAGTACGTGCATTAGGAGTGTCACTTCCCAGCAATGATGGTTGGAGCTGGGGGAGTCGAGGACATTGCACACAGAATTCTGGAGAACAAGTACACTCATTTTTTAACTATTTCAATTGTGTCAGGTTGCCTAATCCCTTGAGCTGCCTCTTTTCGAGGCTTTAACTCAGCCTGTTCATGAACAAAAGGAGGCCAGGATTGTGGAGGTGAAACCGGATTTTGGTGCTGACATCCCAACAGCATGCAAATGAAGGATCACAATAGGAGCACTCAGGGGTGCTCCCATATACAGGAAGAGGAGGGGCCAGGAGTCATTTGCAAATACCTTCTGGTACATAGTATATTGCATGACACACCTGTCACATTGTGTCCACAGACAGTGGAACTGTGCTGAAACAACACACACACACACACACACACACACACACACCCTGCAGCGTCTTCAAGAGGTTCAGAGAGCACTTCCAATGGCTCCGTTCCGCCTGATGAGCTGCTCTTCCCATCAATTCGCTCCTCCCTCAAGCACACAGCTTCCGGCCATCCTCCCGGAAGCGATCACTGGGAATCACTCCAGCCTACGTTGACCCCTCCCTTCTCAAACTCCCGCTACATGTACGGACTCTCGGCTTCAATTTGTGAGAAATTAAAAGGCTGTCCTTGGATTCATCTAAGAGAACTGAGAGAGTAGCCGTCGGGGTCACAGGGCACGCTAGCGGAGAGGAGGCCATAACACTTCGTGTTCGTGGACTGTGTCCATCCTACTCATTTTAACATTAAGCATTTACTTTTCTTTATCTTACTATGTAATTCCTGGGTACAAGTTGTTTCTTCCCCAATGAGATTCTAAGAAATTGTGAGGATTGACAGAGAGATAAGTATTTTCTTACACATTCTGTCAATGTCAAATTAATACTAGAGCATAACGAATGTTCAGCAAATACCAGGCCAAGTGATACTGTAACTTAACGTATCCCACCACAGAATAACAGTGTCAGCGATGTTTGCTTGGGATGGAAGTGCCTTGTACTTACAAGTATGGCATCGCGGGAATGAATGCATTCACAACCACATACTTAGCCAGCACCTCTTAGAAACCTACTGAGTGGAAGATTCCATCTCAACACTGCAGATTTCAAATAAATCTATAAATGTGCTCCAGAGTAGAGCTAGCAAAATGCACGTGATACGGGAGAAGGTAGAGGGTGTAAATTCACAGACACACGACATCAGGGTGCATTTGGTATCCTCAGGAAACAAAACATGGGTATTTCTAGAAGCATTTAAGTCTACCTTCATTTTCTGAATTGTCAGTGACAGCCCTTGTATGAAGGCTGGGAGTCTGGACCAGCCGCGTGGACTCACGGGGGAGTTAGTAGAAATGCAGGACAGAGAGCCCTCTCCCTGACACACCCCGTGCTCGCTGGCCCCTGAGAACAGGGACTAGACTTCAATATCAGACTAAGTGTCCTTTAGTCGTCTTGAGCTCACAATAACGGAGACACGATGGAGGAAAATGGATTCACTTCTGACATAAACGTCAAGGAATATATGAATTTGTGTTAAGTAACAGGAATGAGTGAGGCCCTCGTCAATCGAGTATGTTCAAAAACGAGATACCGTCTGTGTGGTGCTAATGGAACTCAATTGCCTCGATGAGTCCTCATTCCCACTTTGCAAGAGAAAACGTAATCTTGTCTTTCCAACCTGTTCCGACTGCTTACGGGTCCTGGTGTCTTTCCAGTAATTATTTGTTTGCGTTCTAGTGATCCTGAGGTCACTACTGAGTTCAGAGCTCCCTGACCCCCAGCCTGCCCTCCCCTGGGGCTTTCAAGGACCACAGAGCATGGAAGGCCAGCCTAGGAGGTCACTCCTGGAAGCGGAAACACGGGAGGGGCCGTCCTGGCTCCGCTCACACAGCGGGCTCTGTCTTCTGCAGGAACGGCGTCTGATGGCTGCCCCTTGGCATGAGGTGTTTTCCCCTCCGTTCCACCCCCAGCAGGCACCCTGTCCCAGCCATGGCTGGACAGCCCTCAGGGTGACTGGACCGCTGGCTCAGGCTCAGCCCTGGCCACAGACCTAAAGGACGCAGGGCTTAGGGAGTCCAGGCCAACATCTCCCCCCAAGAGATGGGGGCTGCACTGCTGTGCCCTCCGGACCCTGGGTGTCGCAGCTATGCCTCTGCAGGGTGGTGGTCTCCAGGTCGTGCCCTTTGCAAACATAATCTGGACAGCAGCCGAGACCTTAGGGGGAGACCGGTTCTCCACTTGAAAGGGTATTTGCGCAGGTGTCTCGCCCCCTTGGGGTCAGGCGCAGTAGGAAGGAAGCTGGCTCGACTGGTGCTCAAACACCCACTCCTTATTCTCTTTCCTCCAAACCAGGAGCGACTTTTCCTTCCCACTGGAGCCAGGGTGACCAATGGCTTCTGCCTCACCAACATCGTGGGATAGATAAAGGTTAGGTTCCGTTGTTTAACTTAGCCGCTGGCCATTTTAGCACCTTTGTTCTCGGCAATAAATGCTTCTTCCATAATTCCCTGGGCCAAGTCACTCTTGTCCCCGTGGGGTTTGAGGCACAAGGAAATTCACCTTCTTCAGGATTTGTTGGCACCTTGTTCCGCCTCATGTGGAGGTGGCCGCTGGGATTAGCACTCTGCTCAGGGGTCAGATTTCCAGAGCCACCCCTTCCTAGCTGTGCTACCTTGGACAAGTTACTTAACCTCTCTGTGCTTTCGACTTCTTTGTCAGATAGAGCTTACCACACTCTTACATCATTCTTTAATGAGATTAAAATGGCTTGTTCACATAAAGTAAACAAAATAGCTTCTCATTCGTGGTGTAAATGTTTATTCTATAATTATATGATTATTTTGAAAAAAACAAATGAGGATGAGAAGTAACAGAATGGCTTCCCCACCTGCTTGAGAACACCAAACAGAATTAAAGAGCAAAGATGCTAAAAGAACAGGGAATGATACAGTGTTACAAGTTCAGGACCCCACAAGTGAGGTTACCAATGCAGGGGAGCAGGGGAGCAGAGGAACCTCTGAAAGACTGCTGCACAAACATCATGAAAGAACTTCCTGATCCCCTTTGGGTTGATTTCATCAACAATAAGTCACTCGGGCTAAAATAATGAAGTGGCCAAGTTGTCCTCTGTGGATTCTGCCCTTTTGTATGGGATTCCAACTTACTAAAAAAAAATAAATAAATAAAACTGAAATTTCAAAGTACAAAATGGATTCTTGTTTTTTAAAGATTTTATTTATTTATTTGAGAGAGAGAGAGAGAGAGAGTCACCCAGGTTCCCCTCAAAGTACAAAAAGGCTTCTGTAAATTTTGCAGATGTGTGTGTGCTGGGTCATCCTGAACATTTCCCTTAAGGTCATTTTACAGTGAATTAGCCCACTGGGATTATGATAGGAAGGTTCCTGATCGTCCTGCATTAGGAAACGAAAATCTAAACTTGCCTACAATTTTTCTACGATTGCTGTAAGAAACTGAATACTTTCATTGTGTAATTTGGAAAGACCCCAAACTTCACTCTCCTGTGAAGTGGGAATGGGGGGTGTGATCTAGAGCAGCAGGGGGGCGGGGTCCAGAGCCACCTTGCGTTTTGTCTCCTGGGACCCTGGAATCACCTGACCAGTCTTTGCTTCAGTGTCTTCATCTAGAAAATGGGCCATAACGGCACCATGACGTGGGGACGCTGCGAAAACTGCATACAATTCACTTAAAATCGGTCCTAACCTGACAGATCAATGTGATCACGTACAGCTTCACATAAAAAAGCCAAGTGGATTCTAACTTCATTCAAACTCGTTAGCAGAGGCGTACATTTTAAATATGGAAGTGCCTTCTTAAAAAGTGCATCTAAAAGCAAGTCTGTATTTAGGAAATTGTGGTTTGAAACTAACAATTTGCAGTCTGCAACTTCTTCCCAACCGTTGCCATCAGCCCCCAGTATACTAATTAATCATTTATTTGAATTATCTGTTCATTTCCCTTTTAGATGAGGTCTCCTCTCAAGACCCAATTAAAGTTCAACTCAGTGAATCTGACTCACAACAGTGCGTGCTAATCTGGAAAGGAGGCTCCCACAGCCCACGGGAGGACCCCAGAGCGAGCCAGGTGTGTGGGGAGGGGTGTCATTTATTCTTTCAAGGCTCGCTCACTTAAAAGAAGACAAAACTATTTGTATCTAAATGTACTTAATTGGTACAAAATCAGAAACCATAGAAATACAGAATTTATCAGCCTTTAAAAACGGTTAATCGTTTAAAATCATGCTGTGACGGAAAACGTGAGATTTTTGTGGTTCTTGGTCAGATCCCTTTCTCGTCTCATCTCTGGAGAGGACAAAACAAATAATTGTGTTTACTTCTGTAAAACATTGGTTTAACTAAAGTAACTAAAATATAATAGTATAAAGCCTATTGAGAAAAAGGTTTAAGAATAATTTTTCCTTAAGGTAACTCAAATAATTTACTTTGAGTTTAGACATGGTGATGTGTGTTAGTTGTTAGAGAACAGGGTTGGATTCACTGAGGGGAAATAATAAAGTAAGGAAAACGGATCCTGTGCTGGGAGTGTCCTTGGATAGGCTCCCCCAAGGCACCCTTTTACAAACAGTATTGTTTTTCTGTAAAGACAATGACAAATGTAGAAAAAAACAAAAACAAAAACAAACCTGCGCTGCAGACATTTAAAAATGAGGTGGGTGTCTTTTCTTTGAATTTATAGGGAAAAGGGATTTGGAAACTACAATTTGGTGCCCAGCTAACAGAGTACTCAGCACAAATAATTTCAGACATGTGTGATCCTAGATCATTTGCCTTTTCCATTTGGGAAAAAAAAGTGTAGTGCATGCTCAAGACCCCTCCAAAAACTCAAGTAAGTAGACAAGAGATCCAAGACACAGAGATCTTAAATAGAAAATGCATCAAAAAGCAATCAAACAAAAAAAAACAAGGAAATAAAAACAAACAAAAACACACACACACAAAAACCCTTGGATTATAGATGAGTGATTATTCCAAACTTAAACCTTTCAAACAATAAAATGATATTTTTTAAAAGATGATCTATTTTACGTTTATTTTCTCAATTATATAGAAAAGTAACTGGAAAATGATAGGAAAATACCCAACATTTTTATAAGAAAATTATGGCCCATAGATAAATAAACTAGCATAGAATGTTATAATCTGGGGCAACCTATGGAAGATTAGGTAGATAAGGGGAGAGGCGAAGGGAGAAGGGGAAAGGATCTGCCTGGCTTGACACACGAAATGGTCCAGCATGACACTGGTTTGCTGAGGTTTGATTATTTTCTCCGAGATTCTCATAACATTACACGGTTCAATAGTGGAAACTTCTGCATGTTCACAAGTGTTTATGCCAGTATCAATTTTCTATTTTAGAATTTATAGCCAAGCACAAAATTACCCCAAAATTTAAAATGTTAAGGTACCGATACTTTTTTAAAAGAACACAAATGATAGAAGTTACAGAGGAGCCGGTGGAGCAGGACAGGTGAAGAGGAAGGTGGGAGGCTCTGATGTCTCCATTTTATTTTGTGGATATTGACAGTTACGGGGTACTTTTGATAGAGTCTGAAATACAGGTAAATACTCAAAGCTAATAGACATACACTCCTTTCACCTTTTAAGTCATCATATAAGATGTGAAGCCAAGAAAGAAAGTGCATAAACACCAGCTCTAATTACAGTGGTAACTCAGCAGAAGACCAAATATTAGAGATTGTTTTATCTGAGAAGTGACTGGGTTGAGCACCAGACTGCTTTATTTTCTATTTAGTATCATTCCGTAAGTTTTGAGTTATTCCGTCACGTTTATGTATGACAGGCCCACAGTCCCTTTGCTCAGCTTCTTGGGGATAGATATGTTTCAGAAGTAACATGTTTTTCATGTCATGTTGTATCCCGGCAGGGCCTGGGACAGCATCTCATCATCAAATGCTCTGCGTGTGGGGTGCAGGTTACACGTAGCCTCACATTAGTTCGGGACAGATTTGACTATAAAAGATTTACAGAAACTTCATTTCTCAGCGTTGTGTGGGTTTTGTAGCTGAGGGAACTGTGGAGCTCCACTTTGCCGACAGAATGAAGCTCACGCATATCACCTCCATGGTAAAATCCAGGTAGAATGTGCCTACCGCACCTTCTATAGAACTTTCATGTCCCCTTTCGACTGAAGTGTCTACTGTGGCAAAGTAGAGATAAGACACATTAACTGAAGACATTTTCTCCTTTGAAACAACAAATGCAGGTATTTATGCAGTAATACCTACCGGGATGAAATGCTAGAGCAATTTTTGAAGGAACACTGGGTGTCAAGCATAATAAAGTCTCTGTTTGGATTTTGATGAAAGCATCTCTGTTCATTTGGCTGAGGACAGATCCAGCGGGGACACAGCTCCGATCTGCAGTATTAGCAGCAAGGAATGCATGTCCTCCACAATTCACCAATCGTTCCACTCTGTTTTTTGTCAGGACTAATTTTACTCATGTTTTTTTCTATCAAGGATTATGATTTTTACCTCCAGGAAGGACAAAAAAAGGTCCCACTCCAGATGAACAAAATAATAGAATGTAATGTTGGGTGGCATCACTCAATCAGACACCAGAGGATTCAGTGGAGACACTGACACTGATAGTGAAATGCAGAGAACAGGATGCCCATGATGTAGACTGAAATAACAGTTATTACCCCAATAGGTCAGAGATGCAAAGTCAGTGAAGATGACAACCACCTGTGAACTCATCATTATTCAATCAGCCAGTAGTACTTGGGAGCTCACAAGGCAGTGTCCCGGGACAGTGGGGCACAGAGCGCAAGGCATGTCCTCCAGCAGCAACAGGACTCCTTCTGCCATGAAGGAGACTTGAGCCACGTACGCTGGCTAGAGAAGAAAAGATGACAGCAGGTGCATAAATAAAATCAATGTTTATTTAAATGTTAGCACCTGGCATGAGATTTTTTAAAAAGGGTAAGTTTGAGATTGTTGGTGTCCTCATGACATCATAAATCAGACCTGAACCTGGTCCGGTTACCATAGTAACCACAGCCCGGAAGCCTCACTGAAGTTTTGTTTGACTGTGAAATTTGACCTTGAAGATGGGGTGAGGAGGGTCCACCAGGCAGCTGGCCTGTCTGGGGTTTGGAGACACTGAGGAACAGCAGCTCTGGCCATCTCCCATGCCTCGGGTCCCTCCTGAGCCCAGGGTCCTCTTCATGAAGGCGGTGGTGGCCACGCCTCAGGTGAAGGAAGGGGGAATAAAGAGCCAGCATGAAATATCCCATGCACACGTGGCCTGGAATGTTTGGAAGGGAGGTGAGGTTAAGAGGTCTTCCTTTTGGAAGGAAGAGGGAAAGGTAAGATTTAGGGTGGATTGCAGCCAGATTGTGGGCCACCGAGCAGGACAGGATGACGAGTCTGGAAATTATTCAGTAAGGAACAAATACCTGTGAGTGGTGTGGGGGCCTGAGGAGCAGAGCTTAGGAAAATGCACGAGATTACAGTGTGTCAACTGTAGGAGTAGAATAAGAACGCTGTGGACAAAATAAGAGGTTTCTGGTGTAAGTTTGAAGGAACAGAGGGTTGGATGAGGCAACTGGAAAATACGTAGCTGTGGACTAAACCTTCAGGTAAGTCGTGATGCTGTGTCACTGAGCCACTGTGCGAGAGAAGGGGGATCCCCAGGTGGCCCCCAGTTTTCACGTCTCAAGACAGAGCCTTGACATACGACAGGTTTGAAGACAAAAATCCATTTGGACTGTAAGTACGAGGACAGTCCGGTCTGCTCTGCAGTTGGAGGACAGGAAGCGGTCTGGGCTGCTGTAGGTCCAGGGTCCAGGTACAGATCGCTGAAACCGAAGAGCGGATGTGATCACCAGAAAAGGAGAGACGCGACGAAGCTCAACAACTGAGTGGCTGGCGCCCTGGGGAGCAGACGAGGGAAGAGATGCATACACGGGACAACAGAGAAAGAGAACGTGGTAACCAGGGAGAACTTCAGGGTCATGGAGCAGGGCTGCAGCGCATCCAGGGAACGACAGTTAGCTAAACAGCGCCGGACAGACCGTCCCCACCACCAGGAGAAGGGTCCATGACTCAGGAGGACAGGTCAGCAGGGTGAAGAGACTGAACTCTTCCTATGTAGGTACATGTTCATATGTAGGCGTGTCACAGTTGCTTCCTTTGGTAAGACCTACTATAGTATTTTTAAGACCTTATTTCAAATACTTCTTATAGCAAAACATGTCCTCTTGAACATATTGGAAAATACAAATATCTAAGACTTTCCCCAAGTAATAGATTCCATTCTCACTCTGCCTCCTGAATTATCAGACACCCCCAGCCTGGCCCCACCCCCACCTCCTCTCCCTCTTCCCCATCCCCCAGCCCAGCCCAGCCCAGCCCCCACCAGACCCAGCTTCTGAAACAAAACTTAAAATCTCTACTGAGCATATCAGAGACAATAGGGAAGGTCCAGATAAAAGGAAGGAAAAGTGCAGAGAAAAGGTTCTCCGAAATTATGAGTCCATATCTTACATCATATTTTGAAGCCACATAAAAAAAGGCAAACCCACACACACACACACACACACACACACACACACAAAACCCAACAACAAAAAAAGGAACTTTAAAGCTGTGAAGCCAGACATCATCAGAAATATGTCCCAGTACAATTCTACAAAAAAAAAAAAAAAAGGTAGGAAAGGAATAAAAGAAACTCATTTCACTTAAAAATAATCAAACAATCAAAAGAAAAAAATCCCAATCAATTCTCCTACAAAATTATTATAAGAAAAAGAATGAAGTACAAAATAATGTCTCTTCGGGCAGTAAAACCATGCCATGTTTTCCACAAAACAGTTGTACCGAAAAGGAAAACACAGACCAGTCTCACTCAGGAGATGTCAGTGCAAACATCTGAAATAAAATATTAACGACCACAATGTTAGAATATATTAAAAGAAGTACCCCATGTGCAAGGAGATTTATTCCAGAAATATGAGTGGTGCAGTATTAGAAAGCCTACTGACAAAATTCATCATATTAACAGAGATAAAGAAAAGTCATATGATTTTCATAGATTATAGAAGACATTGGACAAATATCATCACTCATTTATCTTAAAAATACTCAATGAATAGAAATTGATGTCTATTCTTTCTTTATGTGCTTTAGCCCCAAAACAGCATCTGCCTTAACAGGAAAGAACATGAGGCTTCCACGCATGTTAGAGACAAGGTGTTACAAAAAGCGATCAAAGACATAGCAATGAGGAAGGAAGGACTAAACTAACTTGACTCCCTGATGCAAACAGTGTAACCGAAATAAGAGAAATTAGTACAGAAGCAGATTTTAAAATCAATATAAAGAAAAAAACAGCCTTCATGTATACAAACAGAAAACAGGCTAGAAGATCTAGTGAAAGAGGCATCTGCATTAATAACAGCCAAACAATTTTTAAAACGAAGAGAAAATGCCTAATGTATTTAACAACAAAAATTCAAATATTTATCCAATAAAAATTAGAATTTAAAATTTTTTAAAATGCCATTTTCAGTAGCACCAAAAAATGAAGCACTGAGATAAAAAGCTAACAAAATATACACGTAGATGTATATGTGGAAAATTCTAAAACTCTGAGGGAAGAAATCAGACATCTAAATCCACAGAGCGCTATTCCATGCACATGAATTAGAAGATCGGTACAAAGAGGTCCTGAAGGATAATTCCAAATCAATTTTGAAGATGTCGCTCGCTCCAGGAGGTGGAGCCTGATTCTCTACTTCATACCTGTGGACTGCACATAATTAGTTCCTTCCAAAGAAATACAAAGTGGAAACGAGGGAGGGGGGGGGATGTGCAGTGGGGAAAACACGGGAGCCACTAACTCGGCGAGGAATTCAGTTAGTGTCATCAGCGATCAGTCATAGCACTGGCATGTCCCCTTGATAGGTTACAATGTGACCACTGACAGAAGACATAGCTACTCGGGGGTTTCCAGATGGGGACTCTGAGATCTTCCCTAACATGACGGTTTACAACAATGCAACAACAGAAAATAGACACATTGTGTCTGCGTACAGCTCCATGTCAATATATACATGTATGAATTTGTTGTAATAATGAAAGCATTCTCTAAAATTCAACATATTAGAGTCTCATTTTTAAAAATTGAAACTCATAAAAAATAATGAAAAGATAAAGGATAATTAATAAGCTATTAATAGGAAATGTTAATAGCATATTTTAATAAATAGACTGTATTAAGAAAGCCATACAAATTATCACTCAGTAGACTTAAGGCAATTAATATATTTTCATGTTTGATTTCCCAAGTAATCAGAAAAAATAAAATTAAATTTGAAATTTGACTGGTATTGTTGCAAAGCACATATTGGCTGAATGTGGGGAAAGATGAATTCGCCCTCACTCCTCGTGGAGACTCAAGCTTTGTGGGCACTTTGGAGAGCTATTTTTTTAAAAGATTTATTTATTTGAGAGAGAGAGCAGGGGGAGGGGCAGGGGGAGAGGGAGAGAGAGATTCTCAAACAGACTCTGCGCTGAACAGGAAGCCCAGCACGGGGCTGGATCTCACGACCCTGAGATCATGACCTGAGCCAGAACCAAAAGCCGGACACCTAACCGACTGCACCACCCAGGGGTCCCTGGAGAGCTACTTTTCAACACTCTCTCTGCCTTGCTCCACAAGGAATAGGCTGCCATGCTGTGAAGGACGACTGGCAGATAGGGGACAGCAACCTAAGTTTGCGTGGTCTCCAGGTTCTGACAGGACAGTGAGCTCTGGCAGGTTGCCTGGGCTGTGCACTGGCTTCCACTATTTTGATTCAGGTATGTTAGAGACAGCAACAAAGACAAGAAAATGTTCTGGATAGGCTCTTGCCCACGTTCCACTTTGGTTAATATTTATCACAGGAATTACAGAGCAGTCTAAGTGCTGACTTATTTTTTCTTCTATTCCCTCCATCACTCACAAGGACCACATGACTTCTTCTCTTCCTTTGTGGCCTTTGGAATGAGGAGCCATCAGCACTTTGGGGAATGACGGACACAGGTGTTACCCAGTGCTGACTTTCAGCCATGCACCCCTTCCTCACACACACAGGGTAGCCCAGGGTTCAGGTCACCCTTATGTCTTCCTCCTCCAAACCTTTCTAAAGTCAGGGTCTACAGCCACGCTCCTGCTGGCCTCCCAGAACCACCACAGTGTGGCTTCAACTGTGTCCCCAAAGAGATATGCTCAAGTCTAACCCCTGGTCCCTCTCAATATGACCTTATTTGGAAAGAGGGTCTTGGCAGTTGTAACCAAGTTAAAATGAGGTCCTACCAGGTATGGTTAGTGTCCTTATAAGGGGAGGGGGGCACACAGAGATGCCAGCAGGGAAGAAAGCCTGGGACCAGGAGGCAGGACGTGGAGAAATGAATGCACAAGGCAAGTCAAGGATTTCCGGGAGCCTCCAGAGGCGGGATGAGGCAGGAAAGGACTCCACCCTGGCGTCCTTAGAGGGGGCCTGGCCCCACTGACACCTGATCGGGTTTCTGGCCTCCAGAGCTGTGAGGATGAATGTTGCTGTTGCAATCCTCCCGGTATGCGACGGGGACAGGTTAACAGCAGCCACAGAAAGCCACGCAGAACGCAACTGCGGACACAACTGCTAAGGGCCCTTTTTGCTATGAGCAACAGCCGTGAAAGTCTCTCTAAAGAGCTTACTCTCAGAAGTTCTGTAAGGTGCAAATTCCTCTTATTTTAGCAACTGTGAAAGCTCTAAATGAACCCAACAAACTCCATATTTTGTTGCATAATCCAGAGATTTCAGTGCACGCTTTCTGTCCCCTCATGTGCTTGAGCCTGCAATGTGTATACTGTTCACAAGCAGCGAAGGCGTGCCATGGACCGCTAGGAAATAACACAACCCTGACATCAAGCTGTCGCGTAAGCAGCCCAGAGCTCCCTCCCAGGAAGCAGGGGCTCCAGTCCGGAAGGAAGGAAGGAAGGCAGAGGGCAGAGTGGGGGACCTCAGTCCGGACGCCCCGACTGCACTGTGGCGCTACTGCTCAGTTCCGATTTGCCCCAGGTTCAGACCCACCACTCCCTAATCACACAACCTTGGCGGGGGGGGAGGGGGGCATTTTTGGGATACACAGAAGCTGCAAAACTATAAAATCCATTTAGCTGAAAAAGCTTTGAGCAATTTTCTTTAGAATGTTCTCATGTTATTTACTATTTCTTACACAGATGTATAATGCTACGAATATTCCACACAGTGTAACGGGGGCACGGACTAATGTTTAGAATGACTGTTTTCCTTATGTGCTTTTCTCTCTCAGCATTTGTTTTGGCTTTTCAAAAAATTACTGTTCCTATGGAAACAGTAATGATACCACTTTGCCCTAAGAACAGTACATAAGAAAAAATGATTGTATATAAACAATGTCTTTTGGTTTTACACTGTTTTATCCCCACAATGTCTACAAATACGCACCCATTGTTACCCATCATACCAAAAATTGGAAAAACCATCCATAGTAAGACTATTCTTTAAATTAGACTCAAATATTTTTCAAAGTTCTATGTCTTAGTGAAATAAAAATTTTTATCCTTATTTCATTTGTTTGTTAATTCAGACCCTCGATTATTATTTATGAAATGCCTACACTCTGGTAAAGATATAAAATTTGTCACAGTGTGTACATCTTCTGTTAGATATGAGGAGACTTTGACAGTGAATGTGTACCTTATAATTCTTTTGTCCTTAGGAATTAGAATGATAAAAGTATCTTTTGAATTTTTACATTTTCAGAAGAATTATTTAAAAAGCTAAACTGTCAAAAAAAAAAGGAAAGGAATTATTGTGGTAAAACTCAGATGCTTAGTTCTGTCAGTGGCTGTTGGTTAATTATTTCTAATCTTCAGAGCTGAGGCCAAGTGACCCTAAGCAGCTAACAATTACAGGCATTAACTCAGAGACCCTCAAAGCCAGCTCTTTGCTGGACATTTACGAGGAATGATACTGCCAAGTTAGGAGAAATGGACAATGTACATATGTCATCCTCAAAGTAGCATAAATCCTAAATCAGTATGATTTAACTGGAATTCACAGAGATGTTTTATCTTCAGGCAAGAAGTGACTCTTACCTTTACAGCTTGAAGTTCTTTGTTTTTCTCATTAAAATAATTTGCATTTATCTTAATAAAAATCTGTAATTCAGGGCAAATGAAAGGCACTCATTTTAATGATAAGCTTTTTTTCAGTAGGCTACATATAAATTTTAATTGGATGTCAAAGTCTGTATTCTTTGGCCTTGTGTGATTATTCACAATTTAATTTGCAGAGGAAGTAGGGAAGGAACCAGGGGAAGCAGCTTAAACAGGAGTTTTCATATTAATCCTTTGGGTGAATGAAGTGTACATAAAACACAACAACTGATTCTAATGTATTAAAATTGAACCGCATTGCACAAAGAGCCTCATCTCTCTGTATACAATGTAAATGTTTTCAAGGCAAACCCACTGTGACCAGCACAGCCCCCCATCTCACCGCCCCGCGCAGACTCCCCACAGGGGGCACTGTGCTGCACCAGCAAGGTGGGCCCGCGAGGGTGTGCCCGAGGCTGTGTCCCCAGGCTGTGGCTGGAATCCGTCCTGTGTCCTTGTCATCAGCTTTGTGATGAGGGTGACACGGGCTGCAGCCATGTGAAGGCTCTGAAGACAGATGCTGAGCCAGGGGTTGGGGTTTTGACCATTTAGAAGGACCATCCTAGGAATTACATTGCCACCAAAGAGGGACACGGCCGAGAAGCCAGGGCCTGGGTGTCAGCTGCTGACCTTCCGGGAAAGACAGGAAGGAAGGAGGGAGAGTGGAAGAGAATGCCAAACCCCAGAATCGCTTGTGCTCATTTGGTGGAGAAGCCTCCTGGTCAGGCTCCCCCAGCTGTCCTGCGGGCACCACTGAGTAGCCCACAGAATTCATCCTGCGGTAAAAACGCTTTTTCTGTTTCTAGCTCCAGATGCGACCTATAGTTTTTCAGGCACTATTTTATTGAGCTGCATGAGAGCTCTGTGACGGAGGAAGGGAGGAATAACGCCAACCACAGGAAGGTTTTCTCAGAATACTTCTAGCGAAGGGTGAGTCTCACGTGCCGCACGAATGGTCACTTCCGTGCGACAACCCTTGGCTGAACAGACCAAACGGAGAATTACGGGCTCCAGTCACACCGAAAATCCTGATCCAACAGAAATCTTCCAGATTGAGAGAAGACCCACCCGATGCCTGTGTCCTTTTGTGCAAATTGCCTGCCCTCTGAATAACAAGTTCTCCGTTGGTAAATGAAGGTGGGCTGTTGGTTTCAGAAGGAGAGGGTAAGGTGCTCCTGGCACAGCAGGGGTCCTGCATTTCCAGGAACCCTGGCGGTGTAATGCTGCATCCCACGCCAAGACTAAGGACAGCCCAAGCCAGCATCCCTCCCGCTTCTCCTGTGCCCGCTTTATCTATTGAGCTACCTGCTCTTTGAATTCCACGAGAGGCTTAAAAACCACTCCAGCATTATTCTTGCATTTTTAGTCAAATTCAATAGATATTTCTCACTGGATGTTCCCTACTTTGGTCATTATCTTGTTTTGATGCGTTGAAATTAGGACCATTACCATCTGTTCCTGTTCTCCCTTGCTGGGTGACAAACCACTCCAAGCTTGCTGGCATAAACCAACAACCACCGGTCTGTAGATCAGAAATCTGAGCAAGGCACAACCGAGGATGCCTTGATGCTCTGTGATTTCTAGGGACTCAGACAGGAGGACACGTCCAGCGGGGGTGACCCGGGCGGCTGAGCTAGAACCACAGGGCCGCGGACCCACTTTCGAGATGGCGTCTTCCCTCCCACATCTGGCGCTGTGGCCAGGACGGTCCGACTCCGCGGGTAGCCTACACGGGAGAATCTACACATGGCCTCTCCCACGTGCCAGTTTTAGGGTCACTGGAGTTCTTGCTGGCGGCTGGCTTCCTCTAGAAAGAGTTCCCCCAAGGAAGCAGGCTGACTGCGGGGCAAGGCGCCAACCCAGCCTCAGGAGTCACAAGGCATTGGGAGGGAGCACACTGACCCCTTCTCTCTGTGGGAGGAGTGTCAAAGCGTATGTGACACTTGCAGTCGACTCCCATGATCCATGGTAGTGACGTTCTACAAAGTCGCCACGGACACTGAAATTGTAAATAATGAACAGTTATTCCCGGGGAAACGGGGAAACAGAGCCTCTGGTCCCAACCTTCCAGTAAACCAGTGAATACATAACTTCGTTGTGTGTTTCTGTTTAAAGACAATTTATTTCATTTACACTGTTGATTCATTAACGCTGAACTCCTGGCCGGCAGCTCTGTAACTCAGGCCTGAGCGACGCCCCCGTGCACACACGCCCTGCCTCCGTGAGCAAGCACAGCCTCTTGCGCTTAGGAGCGCGGACAGCGCTTCCGTACTCCGCCTGGCGGACACGGTAAACAGTGAAGTCACCAAGAGAACCGCAAAAATGCAAAACGAAAACACGTGTCATGTAAGACATGGCAGGAAGGACTCTCGTCTCCAGTCTGAGGTCTGAGACGAGAGAGCAGAGTGCTGTCCTGTGTCGCACCCGTGGGGCTGAGGGCCTGGCAGCTCCGCGGGGCTCTGTGAAGGGCTGTGCATGCGCACCGAGCTTTGATTTTGAGATTACAAATAAAGTGTAGTGAGTATGCAAATCCGCAAATGTGGAATCCACAGATGAGGGCCAGCTGAGCTTTCCCAAATCACCACCCCATGGTAACAATGTACCTTTGTGCTCTTTAGTGAGCGTGCTTTAGATGATCTTCATCGGCATCAGTGTAACAGAGATACTTACACACATAAGACGCAGGCCAAAAGTTTTCTCAAAACTCCGCTGAAAGCAACTTGGAGAGCCATGGGCGAGGTGTGACTGCAGACGGGAGTATTGGTGCAGCTCTTTACTCCCGAACACCCATCCTCCAGATGCTGCAGCCTCCAACGGTTCAACAAGTCCTGTTCGAACAAACAAATTAATATGTACTGTTCCAAAGTCCAAAACATCAAACTGCTTTGAAACCTCTCGCTGCAATCAAGACCTTACATTTCTAAGAGTGACAAAAATATTACAGATGTATCTATAACCACATCTTAGGGGAAAAGACTAAGATCGTCACTAAAACCAGGAGTTTCTTTGCTGAAATCTGAGTTCAGAACAATGTCGGAAATCTGTTAGACAAAGACAAATAGATTAAATGAAAACAATCGGGGAAAAGGGAAGCTGATCTTTTGTTCTAAAGCACTTGAAATTGTGGGGAGCGCATCCAGGGAGAATAAAGAAGAACAAGCACCCTCATTTTCTGGAAGGATAAGGAGTAAATAGTGCATGAGTTCAAAAATGTCTTCATGAGATCATTCTCTTGCAAGTCATTTCGGAGATTAAATCGTAAATAAAAGAATACATTTTAAGAATAAAGACATAAAAGTCATCCTCATTCCATTCCCACATCAAATTTATTCCTTTGTTCTTAATTTTTTCTCATATACAAAGGAAGATATTATCACTGTTATGGACAATTATTTCCTTTTTCATATCTTTCGACAACTGGAGGAACAACACGGGCTTTAGAATCAGATGGAATTGCTTTTGGAGTTGAATAAACTGCAGCCAGTCATTCGGTTCTTCTGGGTCTAATTCCCCGTGTCTGAGCCCACATCAGCAGTGATTTGAAAAGTGCCCTCCTGGCCCACAAAGATGCTGAGTGATCACCTCTCCCTACACACACACACACACACACACACTCTAGACGCGTTCCTCTCGGTAACTCCAGTGAGCGTCTATTTGCCAATGCGGATTTATTGAATCCCACAGCTGAGGTCAACACCAGGGACCCTTGCCTGCAGCCGCTGCCCTTCTCCCAGTAGCCCCACTGCCCAGCACCCGCCCCTCCCTCCCTGCACCCTCAGCTCAGCCCGCTTCTCTGATCATCTGTGGCAACCTTTCCCTTACACTGGTCTTCCCAAGCTGCCCAGGATCCCCAGCGGCTTTCTGCCTGGAGATCTGTGTACAAGCTCCTCCCCACTCTCCTAATCCCAGCTGCTTCTCGTCATTTCCACTCTGCCCATTTCACCTTTGGAGGAGCCTCCCTGCCTCCTCCTCCCTCGGGAGACCCTGTGTCTCTCGGTCTCTGTCACAGCCCCTCAGGAGTGCTTCCTCTCAATGTGCATGGCATCCTTCATTGGCCTGTTTACTTGTGTTCTGCTTCCCTCAGACCCAGATCGTGGGCTGGACAAATAGGGCCTGTGAGCAAAATCCAGTCGAACACTTGTTTCTGTACAGCCTGAGAGCTGAGAATGGGTTTTACGTGTTTAAATGGATGAAAAATATCCCAATAAAAATAATACTTTATGACACGTAAAAGTCATAGGATGTTCACATTCCAGTCCATAAAGTTTTGGCAATACAATCTCGCTCATCCAAGTACTATTTACGGCTGCCCTTCACACCAAGACACTGGGTTGAATAATCGCTACAGAGACCGTATGGACACAAAGCCTAAAATATGAACATCTGACCCTTTACAGAAAACACCTGCCAGTCTCTGACCTAGAATACAGAAGGCTCATGTCTACCTTCTTTGCTTTCATATCACTTTGCCTAACCCAGCGCCTAGCACACTGTAAATGCTCAGCAATCGCAGGCTGCATAAAGACTGTTTTTCCGGAACATAGGAGATGTTGTTACTACTCTCTTCACAGGACCAATACTTGAGAAGAAAAATAAATAATGTCCTTTTTATTGATTCTGAAATGTCACTGAAGGAAAAATCCTCAACAAAATACTAGCAAACGAAATTCAACAATATATTAGAATGATCATACATCGTGTTCAGGTGGGATTTATTCCAGGAAGGGAAGAATGGTTCAACATCTGCAAAGCAGTGAATGTGAAGACCACATTAGCAAAATAAAAGATTAAAAAGCATATGATCAGCTCAGTAGATGCAGAAAAATCACTTGACAAAATTGAACATCAGTTTGTGTTAAAAAATCTCAACAAAGCAGGTAGCAAGAGAACACACCTCAATATAAAAAAGTCCATAAATGGCAAGCCCACAGCCAGCATTGTATCCAATAGTGAAAAGCTGAAAACTTTTACTCTAAGATCAAGAACAAGAAAAGTCCTCTCCAGAGCGACTAGGAAAACAAAAAGAAGAAGAAGCAGGGGGAGGAGGAGGAAGAAAAACAGAGAAGAAAGAAAGATGTCTAAATTGGAAGGAAAGAGGTAAAACTGTCACTATTTGCAGATGACATTATACCATATATAGAAAACCTTAAATACTCTGCCAAAAACTGTTAAAACTAATCAATGAATTCAGTAAAGTCACAGGATACAAAATAAATATACAAAAATTTGTTGCAACTCTATACAGTAATAATAAACTATCGGAAAGAGAAATTAAGAAAACAATACCACTTACAACTGCATGAAAAAGAATCAAATACTTAGAAATAAATTTATCCAAGAAGGTGAAAGTCCTATGTATTGAAACTATAAGATGATAATGAAAGAAATTGAAGAAGATACAAATAAATGGAAAGATATGTGATGCCCATGGACTGGAAAAATTAATATTGTTAAAATGTTCATACTATCCAAAGCAATAAACAGATTCAGTGCAAGCCTTATCAAAATTTCAATAGCATTTTTGAAAGAAATAGAACAAAACAATCATAAAATTTGCATAGAACTCTAAAAGATCCTGAATAGCCGAAGCAATCTTGAGAGAGAAGAACAAAGCTGGAGGCATCAAGCTCCCTTTCAAATTATATTTCAAAACTATAGCCATGAAAACAATATGGTCTTGGTATAAAGCAGACACACAGAGCGATGCAAGGGAAATAAGCCCATGCTTATCTGGTGATTAATTTACAACAAAGGAGCCAAGAATATACAATGGGGAGAGGAGAGTCACTTCAATAAATGGTGTTGGGAAAACTGGACAGCAACATGCAAAAGAATGAAACTGGACCACTCTCTGACACTACACATAAAAATTAACTCAAAATGGATTTGAACAGAAGACTTGAAACTATAAAACTCCTAAAAGAAAACAGGTGGTAAGCTCCAACACTGGTCTTGGCGATGAATTTTTGAATCTGACCCCAAAAACAAATCAACAAAAGCAAAAATAAAAAAAGTGGGATGACACAAAACTAAAAAGCTTCTGTACAGCAAGGGAAACCATCACCAAAATGAAAAACCAACCTATTAATGGGAAAAAAATAAAAACACCTGCAAATCATATATCTGACCAGGGGCTAATAACCAAAATATATAAAGAACTCATACAAATTGATAGCAAAAAAACTAATTTGAAAATGGGCAGGATATCTGCATAGACATCTTCCCAAAGAAGACATACAGATGGCCAACAAGTACCTGAAAAGATGTTCAACATCACTCATCACAAGGGAAATGCAAATCAAAACCACAATGAGATATCACCTTATACCTGTTAGAATGGCGATTGTCAAAAAGACAGGAAATAACAAATGTCAACAATGCCAACATGGATGTGAAGAAAAGGGAATTCTTGTGCACTGTAAATGAGAATGTATATTGGTGCAGCTACTATGGTACAAAGTATGGAGTTTCCTCAAAAAATTAAGAATAAAACTTACCATAAGATCCAGTAATTCCACTTCTAAGTATTTATCCAAAGAAAGCAGAAACGCTAATTCAAAAAGATACACACACCCTCATGTTCATGCAGCATTATTTACAATAACCAAGATGTGGAAAAAAACCTAAGTGCTCATCAATGGACAAATGGATACATAAATTGGTGTATACACATACATATAAATAAGAATGAAATCTTGCCATTTGCAACAACCTGAATGGATTTCGAAGGCATTATGCTAAGTGGAATAAGTCAAACAAAGAGAAATACTGTACTGCCTTACATGTGGAATCTAAATATATATGTTATACATACTTTTCATATAAATATAATATAAACATATAAGATATAAATGCTTTGTTGCCTCAAGAGGTAGCTGTGTCTAGCCATGGCAGAAGACTCCACTTTTTTTACTTGACAAATTAGACATGTTTCATTTCGTAAATTTAAGGTGTGTGGTGTGTTACTTTGATGTATTTACATATTGTGTTGTGGTTGCCATTGAACAATATTTATCACATAAAATCATTGTAGTCCAATATTATTGTCAGTATTCATCATGCTGTGCATTAGATCTCTATGGCTTATTTACTACTTATTACAAGTCTGTACCCTTCATACCATCCATCTTACCCCCCCACGCTCCATTCCCTGGTGATCACCATTTCTCTCTCTCTCACTCTTTATAGGTTTGACTTTGTAGATTCCACATGTAAGTAATACCAGGCAGTACTTGTCTTTCTCTGTCTGACTTCTCTTTCTTGGCACCATGTGCTCAAAGTCCATCCATGTTGTCACGAATTACAGGATATACTTCTTTCTCATGGCTGAGTAATATTCCACAGTGTGTTTGGACCAGGTCTATTTTATCCATTCACCCACTGATGGGCATCTGGGTTGTTTCCATACCTTGGCTATTACGAATATTGCTGAGATGAACACTGGTGTGCATATTATCTAGTCAAAACACTGTTTTCAAGGACTCCACTTTTAAACAAACTATTCTTTTACTGTTTGTGTTTGCGTTCGTGAAAACACATCAAGAACTAACAACCTTACTCAGATGTTCAGATGACTTTTATCTGTGAAAGCCTCACTTTTCCTTGAGCCTAGAAGAATTTCTTCCTAAGAGAAAGACTTCTCTTTTTGTATTTCTCGTAGATTCCCTGCTATGCCTGAATTCTCTCCTCCTAAGGAGTGAAACTTTTTGTTTTCAAATAATGCACATAACCCAGTTGAAGTCATGACATGATGAACAGCTAGGAATGGCAAACCAGCCAGGCCAGCAGGGATAGCCAACTGCCGATAGCTGAAAGAAACTTCCAAATATTAAGAATCTTAAAATGACAAAAAAACTCAATATACTGAAATAGGTTAAATATTGTGGTAACTAACATTTTGAACACTTATTACATGCCCGGCACTTTTTCAAGCCTGTTATATTAGTTAACTTATTTAAGCATAATAATATACAACCCTGTATGGTAGGTGGTATCTTTATTTTATAAATGAGGAACAAGACATATCCGAATAACCAGGTACACGTTATGCTCAGGCCATGAATCAGTTCATTTTTTTTTTTTTTTTTGGTGGCACTGCCCCTCCCCTGCCCAACACAGCAGGATATTGTTGAGAAAAGAATCAGACCTCAGAATAGTCCAAAAAGCCCAATAAAAACAATCATTCAATACAATCCCCTACTAGGGTTGTCAGAGAAGGTACAAAATACCCAGTTAAAGCTGAATCTCAGAAAAGCAATGAACAATTTTTAGTATAAGTACCTCCCCAATACAGCATGGACATACTTATACTAAAAAAAAATAATAATAATCATTGTTTACTGAAATCCAAATTTAACAGGGTATCGTGTTTTTACCTCTAAGTCTAGCAAATCTATCTCAGGCAGGAGCAAAGTGCTTCTTCACACATCCTTCTAATACCTCACTTCCTTTCCAGATAGAGGGAAAAGCCCACATATTTTAAGCATATTTAACGCATTGTGTATTTTTACAGGAGTATATACAGCACTTTGCACATGACACATGCGTTCTGTTTTTTAGCAGGGTCCACAATGCAGCCGGACAGGGCCAGTATTGCTAGCCACGTTCTATAGCCGAGCACATTGACAGGGAAAAGAAGCCAAGTAAATTCTTCGTGGTTACACAGGAAGTGAGAGGTGAAAGAAACACACATACCTGTTGGTCTGGCTGCAGGACCAGACTCTTTGCAGTTAAAACCAGTTTTGGGGCGCCTGGGTGGCTCAGTCGTTAAGCGTCTGCCTTCGGCTCAGGTCATGATCTCAGGGTCCTGGGATCGAGCCCCGTGTCGGGCTCCCTGCTCCGTGGGGAGTCCGCTTCTCCCTCTCCCTCTGCTCCCCTTGCTCGTGCGTGCTCCTTCTATCTCAAATAAACAAATAAAAATTAAAAAAAAACAGACAGTGGCATTTTGTGTTATACTTTCCATACTGACTGCTTGGAACTATTTTTCCCAAGTGGGCATTATTGCTCCTGTTCCAATTCATGTCAAACAGCAGGGATTTTTCCAAAATGGAGGGAGTCAGTGCATGTGCTTATGCACTCTCTTTTCACTGTCCACAGGGACCTGGGACCACATGGCCAGCCTGCCACCAATTCATCCCCCAAACCTCACCAACAAAGAGTAAACAGGAAACCCATGCTAATTCTGCATTCTAATGGAAAACTGGATGAATAAATCAATAGGTGTGTGTTTTCCACATTGAGTAGGGATAAAGCCATGAAGCAAACACATTCACTTTCAGATGACAGAAAACGAATAGAGAGTTTTTGCTCCCAAGTTGTTGACTTACAACCAGACATGGTAGACAGTAACCCAAATGCGATTCAGGCTATAGGCTTATTATCCTCAAGACAACTTGGCATTTCACAATTATTTTGTTTAATACTTATTGTTTGAGGTTTAAGATTAAAATCAATAAGTTCTATTATACTTTATTTTAGCTGAGAGTTTTCATGAAGTAATTCAACCACGTGTTTTCAGATTAACATTAAAAGTAAAGAGATTCTGGGCGCCTGGGTGGCTCAATTGGTTAAGCGACTGCCTTCGGCTCAGGTCATGATCCTGGAGTCCCGGGATCGAGTCCCACATCGGGCTTCCTGCTCAGCAGGGAGTCTGCTTCTCCCTCTGACCCTCTTCCCTCTCGTCCTTTCTATCTCTCATTCTCTCTCTCTCTCAAATAAATAAATAAAATCTTTAAAAAAATAAAATAAATAAAAGTAAAGAGATTCTTTTGTAAGAAAAAATTACACTTTTAATTCTCACATTTATCACTGGGCTTTACTTTTATTAGCCACGTCCATGCCTTCCTACTTTCACTACCATTCTGGAAGGGTTCTCGGGTCCAGTCAAGAGCAGTGGCCCTCGCCCAAGGATGGAAAACCAGCCTTGCTTCCATGGTGTCAACTGTCATCAACAATGGGAGGTGTTTTTGGTGGATTAAAGCAAAGGCAAGAGAGAAGGAAGAAAACCACAAGGATAAAACTGTTTGCAAAAGTGAAGGAAGAATAAAGGAGGGAAGGGAAGACCAAATGTAAGAAGTCCGTGGAGGATGTTCAGAAAACCGCCTTCAGATGGATCCAATCACCTTGGTCTGGTCTCCACAAATTCGTTCTTTTCAGTGCTGAATGAGACATCTTCCTAGAACACAGCTCCGATTAGATGGAAAACTCTCGTGACTTTCCATCGATGGAGGTCTAAAGGCTAAGCTCTTTAGAACCTGCCTAGTGGTCACCATCCCTGGGTGGATGCCATTGACTCCTCTCCCACTGGGACCCTCCATGGTCTCTACTCTCAGCCTGCACTGAAGGCCCCAACAGAGAGACTCACAGGAAGCTTTCTGAGTTTTAGGAAACTGTTGGTGATCTCATTCTTTTGAAAGTCAATAAGGCAAAAATGACTTTCTTCCAACTGAGACCTTAAGTTTGAAGTGAATAAATTGTGGTTTTCCATGAAAAAGAATGCATAAGAATTTCTGAATTGTGTCCCTTTGAAAGTCATCTGAGATGAGACCATACAAAGTGTGGTATCCATAGGATTGAATGACATGGCCCCCCTAGGAACATGATCCCTATGGTATTTATATTTATGAGTTTCGTGCACCCCGGTCTTAATAGCAGCAGAGTACTAGAAAGTACAGAGCAATGACACAGAGAAAGAAATAAAAGCCGTCCAGATCAGAAAAGAAGAAGTAAAATTATTTCTGTTCACAGATGGCATGATCTTACATGTATAAAGCCACACACAGAAATCTGTTAAAACCATTGAACGGGATCCTTAAAGTGGCAGGATACGAAGCAACACACAAAAACCAATTGTGTTTCTATACACTAAGGATAACCAAGTCAAACAGGAAATTAAGAAAGCAATTTTATTTATTATATCAAAAGGAATTACATGTTTAGGAATAAATGTAACAAAGGAGGTGAAAGACTTGTACACTGGAAACCACAAAACATTGCTCTTTTTTTTTTTGCATAATGTAAAACTTCTAAATCTTTAATAGAATTTTCAGTGTGTTTCTGGAGTTTCGTGTTGTATAATGAAGTCAAGTTTGCTTGTTCGGTCTCCCAATAGACCAATCTGTCTTACTCAGAACCATCCTTAATCCTGGCTAGTGTTCTTTACAGTGAATGGTGTTTAATTTAGGGTTATGAGGTACTTTCCGTGGATCCACGCTCATCTGTGTCTTTTGGACAATCAGTTAAAAATCCATGCTTAAAAAAAATATTTGGGAAAAAGCTTTAACCATTCATACCAAGTAAATTGAACTCAGAATAGTTTGATTTAACTAAATAAAACTACCTAAATGCAGAAATCTTAGCTGATTAAAATCACAAATTAGGTGATGATATTAATATCTATTTAAACAAGGTCTTACAGTGAAAACTATGAACAGGGAGCACAGTGACCTCAGAGGAAAGATGGTATGATGATATGAAGACTACGATGCATGGCCATCAAACCAGACTTAGCAGGCAGCAATTAAACCCATTTTCATATGCAAATACAGAGGATAGAAGACAGATGGATGCTAGGGATGTATTTGACAGTAACCAACATATAGATTATAGTGACTGATATCACTCCAAAAGAACATTTAGACAAAAAAAGAACACAGAAGTTTACCCTAGGCAATATCATTATCTAAGGGGCATTCACACAAAGATGAACCAGCAAGAGAAAATTTACAAGATAATCAGAAACATGAGAAGAAATGCAGAATAGCCTGGTGTCATGGGCTCAGAAAAGGCAATAACCAAGTCCACTGGATTCGGTGGTTAGAGAGGCCTGCTTGAGGGAGGTCTCAGCAGAAGTGCTGCAGTGAAAAGGACCAAGGCCAAAGACATGAAGTCGAAAGAGGAATGATGTAGAAGGTAGAGGTGCTCACTGTCACCTCGTCCATCAAGAAGACTTAGTGCGTTCGTAAAGAAAGGGATTTAGGAAAGAGAGGTATCTGACACAGGGCATGAGTGGTTAAGGACACTCTGGTGTGTTTCTAATGAGGGAAAGGGGAGTTGAACATACAGGAGATAAAGGAAACAAACAGACGCGACAGGAGATCAGAGAGGAGAGGAGATGGTGCAGAAGGAGCCTTGAGCCTGGGAGAGTCGGTCTTCTTCAGAAGATGGGAGCAGAGCAGGCAGGGGCCTAGCGTTAAGCCGCCTCGTGGGCGAGGGCAAGAATGGGCCGCACCACGATGCAGGGCAGGAGGGCGGCAGTTCACATCATTATAAAAACATAAAAGATGAAGTAATATTTAAAGCACAGCACAATGTAGTGAGAGGATTGGTTCAGACTGACAGTCCCCCTGTGCTTGTTGGTGACCTCAGAAAATTTCCTAACTCCCTATACCCAGTTTGTCACCTTTATTACGACATCTGAGGCCCATGTGGGAAGTCACAAATGTATTTTTCCCACAGATTAATAAGTTTCAGGCATTATCAAGGATAGAGATCAGTGGTCTTTAGAAAGTACTACAAGCAACAATTTTGGGCAACTTGTCTCAGGGGCCTGGGATGTCCATCATTGTTATCATCACCATCACCAACACCATCATCATCATCTTCATCATCATCATCACCATCATCATCACCATCATCTTCTTCATTGTCATCGTCATCACCATCATCACCATCATCACCATCACCATCATCACCATCATCATCATCATCACCATCACCATCATCATCATCTTCATCACCATCATCACCATCATCATCATCATCACCATCACCATCACCATCATCTTCATCACCATCATCATCATCATCTTCTTCATCACCACCATCATCTTCTTCATCGTCATCATCAACATCATCACCATCATCACCATCACCATCATCATCATCATCTTCTTCATCACCATCATCACCCTCATCACCATCATCTTCTTCATCGTCATCGTCATCACCATCATCACCATCATCACCATCACCATCATCACCATCATCTTCATCACTCACCATCATCACCATCACCATCATCATCATCACCATCATCACCATCACCATCATCATCATCTTCTTCATCACCATCATCACCATCATCATCACCATCATCTTCTTCATCGTCATCGTCATCACCATCATCACCATCATCACCATCACCATCATCACCATCATCATCATCATCACCATCATCTTCATCACCATCATCATCTTCTTCATCACCATCATCACCATCATCATCATGGTCATCATCGTCATCTAATTAACTAGTATTTTCTGCATCCTTTCAGTGCTCCAGGAACAATTCCAAGTGCTTTCCATACGTTAGCCTGTCTCGTCCTGGCTACCACTGCAAGGTGGGAAGCTCTGCAGATCAGGCAGGGACAGTGATGTGTGGCCAGCCCAGCCTCAGGTGGCTAAGCAGGAAGCAAGTTCTCAGTTGGAATCTGTGAGAGTACCAGATGCCCTGGTACATGTGATCTCACCACATTTATTTATTTTGGAGGAGTCAGTTTTGCAGGCAGTTACTATTTACTATAGAAAGGCTTCTTTGGTTAAATCAAAAAGAAACTTGGAAGGAGTTTATTGATTAGTTTTTGTATGGACCATTTTATTCCATGATAATATTTTGATGTGGATTTTTTCTCATTCAGAGCAATACTCTAATAACTGATTCAAGATGGTAAATTCACAGAAAATGGAAACTTTATAATATCAGAAATTAGTCTTTGGAAAGAAAAATAATTAGGAGCATATATGTTAAGTAAAACAAGACATACGTACATAATGACTAATGGTCAGAAAGGATGGAAAATAATACCACATTTCACTCATGTAAAAAAAAACATGATTTCCTCAAAAACATGACTTTAAAAAGAATGTTGTACGAAGTTCACTAGAATTCATTCCTTTATTCGTTCAACAAATAAATCTTAATATTATGCTTCAAGATGTACATGATGAAATAATTTACATAATAAAATTTAATGTATTTAATATATTTGGTTTCAAATGGTTGCTTTGTTGAGAACTCGGTGTTCTGAAGGGCTGCCCCCCTTGGCAACGGACTTGTACTCCGAGGGAGGGAATGGAGCCGGAGTCCCATCCGGGTCTCGAGCACGCTACAAAGCCGCACACACGAGTTGTGTCTTTCCATCATGTCAGCCTTATTAGGTCATAAAGCAAACTTAACACAATTGTAAAGCAGGTTCAGGATCCCAAACTCAATGACATTTCACTATGCATTTAATGTGGCTTCCTACACATCACACAAAGCAAAGCACAAGACAAAGTCACACAACAAACAAGATATGACAAGGGGTAGAAAGTTAACAAGCCAAGCGTGAAGTCAGTCCTCGAGCGTACCTCTGAGGTGAGGCCTCAGCTCTCCAGGCTGACTGTCTGCTACGTTCAAGCTGTGCAGCAGCTCTGCTCTGGGCAGAGATCCTGGCAGAGCCTTGGGGGCAGCTGCCTTCCACAGGTGGTCAGATGTGGGAGGGGCAGCTCCGCAGAGTCTGACAGTTTGTTGCAGAGCTCCTCCCTTTTTCAAGGGGTTTAACCAGCCTTGGGTCTTTGCTGGGTTCCTCTGGTTCCAGTGATGACAGCCCCTGGTTCTTCCAGGCTCTCTTGCCTTTGCAGGTTATCCGTTCCTGGTACCTCCAGCCTGTCTGGTGTCCATCATACCTGGCCTTGGCTGCTGACGTCACTGCTTGACCCCATGATTCCATCTTGCTCTCTACAACCGCAAGTAACCCTAAAGCCAGTTACATGGGTAAGAACTCATGAACTGGGCACCGTCACTTACTTTTACTGGTCTTTTCCTCGGATCCTGACACAAATATGAAGACAGCAGGGAAGGAAGGGGCTCTGCCTGGGACAGGAAAGCGCTGGGGGAATCTCAGCACGGAGTTGTACCTCCAGGGATCCTGGAGTCTGCCCTCTGAACTTTGCAGCAACGTGCTATTAATAACATCCTTATTTTGGAGGTGGACCCTGGGTTCGAAAGAGTTAAGTAAAATTTCAAAAACAATAACAATAACTAATAAGTAGTATGGTAAGGCCAATCAAGGGAATCTCTAGTGGGTCATGCAGTGTTTTTAGCACCGAATGGATGTATCCCTACCTGCAGGCAAAATTGTGTCGATACACAACTTCTTCGACAGTTTCTAGAAAGAAGCCAGTTCAACTCCAACTGCAAGATGCATTATTGTTTAGAGGCTGGTGCTTGGAAGTCCGTAAAGAGGACACATTGTTGTGAGTTCCCCTGGAGACCCACTCGAATGTGAGGCTGAGTGCAATCTCCATTTCTCTTAATGAGCTTGCAGGAAATGGCCGTTATTTCTCACCCAGTGAAGAGCTAATAAAATACGTTTCGTTAAGTTGTGTGGGTACTTTTGCTGAAAATTCACACTTCATTTGTTTTTGTTTTTGTTTTTTAATAGTGCTTTTTAAAGATCTTGATGACATAGAAATACATTGCTTTTTCTGGACTGGAACTACTTCTTCCCTTATTCGATGAAGGAAAATATTAAACATGAGAGTAATGGCAAGCATTATATCACCCAGTGTCATTAAAGTGTAAAACCTGCTCAAATTCATGTAGGATTTGTTATATCCCCAGCCCCACTGGTATTTTTGATATTTTCAAAGTATTTAGGGAGCAACCTGAAAAACTGATAAAAATTAACCAACTGTGTCTTTGCCTCAGTTTGTGAGGAAGAAGCAAGGAGAGCCAGACTGCCCGCTTCAGGACTATTCACACTTTGCAACCAGTCAAGCCCTTTCCCTATGGGGGCCCAGTGAGCCATGGCGGCAGACGGTGGCCTCCTTGGTGTTATCGGCAGCCTGTTGATTCTATAGGTGGCCCTAAGGGACCTTGGAGACAGCCCTTTCCACTGGACATTCATGTCTGACCTCGTGCCATCCCTGGTCTGGGCTGTTGACAGGTAGAGACAGGTACGTGGGGTGTCTCTGGAAAGCCCCAGGGCACGGTAGCCAGGATCCACATTGGCCAAGTCATCATGTCCATCTGTACCAAGCATGCAGAACAAGGAGCATGTGACTGAGGCCCTACGCAAGGCCAAGTTCAAGTTCCCCGGCCGCCAGAAAGTGAGCTGTGCTCTCGTCCTGCCTTTCCTTGCCCCAGTATCCAGGCTTCCTGATGCCATTCCTTCCGTTGCTCCCTAGATCCACATCTCCAAGAAGTGGGGCGTTTAATGCGGTTGAATCTGAAGACATGGTGGGTATAAAGCATCTCATCCCAGATGGCTGTGGGGGCCAACACATCCCCAGTCGTAGCTCCTGGGACAAGTGGCAGGCTCTGCATGCAAGAGAACCTCGGTGCTGCCCCCTCCTTGTTCATGCACACCAATAAACCCTACTTCTTGTCAAAAAATTACTCATAATTTGGCTTGTTGGATTGGTGGTAATTTGTTTCTTTGTTCATTCTTTAATTCAACACATGCTTATTGACAGCCTTCCCCGTGGCTAGCACTGTTTGCGATGCTGAAAGCTCATCAGTGGACAAAACAGATGCAATGAGGACCACTGCACACCTATCAGAATGGCTCCATTAAAAATGGCCCCCACATCAGGTGGTGCTGAGGAGGTAGAGAGCCTGCCACGTGCACAATGCCTGTGGGAATGTAGTGTGGCAGACCCTCTGGAACGTGGTGGGGTGGCTTCTTTCAAAATTAAAAATGTACTTACCATAAGACAATGCATGCAACCATTGCATTCTTGGGCATTTATCCCAGAGAAATGAAAAAACATTCATACAAAAAGCTATACACCAGGGTTTATAGCAGTTTTATTCATAACAGCTGAAGACTAGAAGCAACCTAAACACCCTTCAGGGAGTGAATAATGAAACAAGCTGTGATCGAGCTATACCATGGAAGTAACAAACAATCGGTGTAAGCAACAACTTAAGGCTTAACTGAGTGACAAAAGCCCATCACGAAAGTAACCATTGTCTCATTCCATTTATATAGCACTCTCTGACGTGATAATTTTTTTAATGTCTCTTGGTTCTTTTTTATTGTTATGTTAATCCCATACATTACATCATTGGTTTTTGATGTAGTGTTCCATGATTCATTGTTTGCATATAAAATCCATTGTTCCATGCAGTACGTGCCCTCTTTAATAGCCATCACCATGCTAATGCATCCGCCCACCCCCCTTCCCTCTAGAAACCTCAGTTTGTTTCTCGGAGTCCATAGTCTCTCATGGTTCATCTCCCCCTCCAACTTCCCCCCCTTCATTTTTTCCTTCCTACTATCTTCTTCTCTTCTTTAACATATAATGTATTATTTGTTTCAGAGGTACAGATCTGGGATTCAACAGTCTTACACAATTCACAGCGCTCACCACAGCACATACCCACCCCAACGTCTATCACCCAGCCACCCCATCCCTCCCACCCCCCACCACTCCAGCAAACCTCAGTTTGATTCCTGAGATAAGAATTCCTCATATCAATGAGGTCATATGATACATGTCTTTCTCTGATTGACTTATTTCGCTCAGCATAACACCCTCCAGTTCCATCCACGTCATTGCAAATAGCAAGATTTCATTCCTTTTGATGGCTGCATAATATTCCATTGTATATATATACCACTTCTTCTTTATCCATTCATCTGTCGATGGACATCTTGGCTCTTTCCATAGTTTGGACATTGTGGACATTGCTGCTATAAACATTGGGGTGCACGTACCCCTTCGGGTCACTACATTTGTATCTTTGGGTTAAGTACCCAGTAGTTCAATTGCTGGGTCATAGGGTAGCTCTATTTTCAACTGTTTGAGGAACCTCCATACTGTTTTCCAGAGTGGCTGCACCAGCTTGCATTCCCACCAACAGTGTAGGAGGGTTCCCCTTTCTCTGCAACCCCACCAACATCTGTCATTTCCTGATGTGTTAATTTTAGCCATTCTGAATGGTGTGAGGTGGTACCTCATTGAGGCTTTTATTTGGATTTCACCGATGCTGAGTGATGTGAAGCTGTGGCACATCTGGATGTCTTCTTTGGAAAAATGTCTGTTCATGTCTTCTGCCTATTTCTTAATTGGAAGTTTTTGGTGTTGCGTTTGAAAAGTTCTTTATAGATTTTGGATACTAGCCCTTTATCTGATATGTCATTTACAAATGTCTTCTCCGATTCTGTCGGTTGCGTTTTGGTTTTGTTGACTGTTTCTTTTGCTGTGCAAAAGCTTCTTATCTTGATAGGAGGGGTGGAGCATGATGGCGGAGGAGTAGGAGACCTGGGTTTCGTCTGGTCTCAGGAATTCAGCTGAATAGGGATCAAACCATTCTGAACACCTACGAACTCAACAGGAGATCGAAGAGAAGAATAGCAACAACTCTCTGAACAGAGAAGCGACCACTTACTGGAAGGTAGGACGTGCAGAGATGTGAATCCGAGGCGATATTCGGGAGGAGAGACGGCGGGGGAGGGGCCTCCGTCGGCGCTTCTGGCAAGTGCTAGAGCCGCAGAGCACAAAATCAGACCTTTTAGAAGTCAGCTCCGCGGAGGGGACGTCGCTGCAGTCGCTAAGGCGGGGGGGTGGAACCCTCCCGGGACAGTGTGGTCTCAGGACCCCTCAGGGTCACAGAAAGACCGGGGGTGCCTGAGTGCGGCAGAGCTCCCAGGATCGGAGCGGGGAAGCCGGCAGCAGAGACGGAGCCGAGGCGCGGCTCTCAGCTCGGGGTGGCCATAAACGTGAGATCCGCGGCCCAGTCAGGCACTGCGCCTCCAGCAGGGGACCCAACAAGTGGCAGATCCGTGAGACCACCCTTCCTCCCCCGGGAGGAGCGGCGCGGGAGCGCACCGCAGGGATCTGCTGGGTTTGGAGACCTCCACACGCGGTCCGGGTGCCAGACATAGAAACGCTCGGTCACAGGCCGGGTGAGCGCGGAGTGCGGCCGGAGACCGGGGACACGGGAGTGACTGCTTTTCTCTGGGGGCGCACTGAGGAGCGGGGCCCCGAGTTCTCAGCTCCTCTGGGTGGAGATGGGAGGGGCCGCCATGTTCACACCTGGTCCTCCAAAGCTGTACCGAGAGCTTGCAGGGAACAAAAGCTCCTGAGAGCAAACCCGAGCAGCTTGCTTAGCCCGGACCGACAAGGGCGGGGCAATTCCGCCTCCGGCAAAGACATTTGGGAACCACGGCAACAGGCCCCTCCCCCAGAAGATCAGCACGAACAGCCAGCAAGCCAAGACCAAGTTGATCGATCAAGGAGAATAGGAGAACTCCAGCACTAGGGGAATATTGCACACAAAATTCATTGCTTTTTTACCATGATTCATTAGTTTTCCAAAGTTGATTTTTTAACTGTTTTTTTCTTTTTTTGAATTTTTCTTTTTCCCTTTTTCAACCAACATCTTATCAATCCCTTTTTTTAAAAAAAAAATTTTTTTATTTTTCATTTTTTAGAGTCATATTTTATCCCTTCATCGTAGTTATCCTTATTTTTGGCATATATATATAAGTTGTTCTCTCTTTAAAATTTTGAGATACAGTTTCTTCTAACAGATCAAAATATACCCTAAATCACTAGTGTATGGCTTTGTTCTAGTCTCCTACCTGATCACATTCTCTCCCTTTTTTTTTTTCATTTTCTTCTTTGTTTTTTAATCTTCTTCTTTCATTTTTCAAACAACTTCTTATCTTATCAATTCCCTTTATAAAATCTTTTACAATTTTAATCTATACATTCATCTTCCAGTCCTTCATTGTATCAACCCTTATTTTGTACATATATGTCTTTCTTCCTTTAAAATATTAGGAGGCACTTTCTTCTAACAAACCAAAATACACCCAAAATCTAGTGTGTGACACCGATCTGTATACTAGTCTGATCATATTTGATCATATTCTGTTTTTTTGTTTTGTTTTCTTCTGTTTTTGTTTGTTTTTCTTTTTCTTTTTTCTTTTTTTTTTCTCTTTCTTTTTTCCTTCTTTCCCTTTCTTTTCCCCTGCTTTCAAGTCTTTTCTGATTTCTATAGAGTATATTTGCGGGGGACATTGATAACCTGTTAGTATTTTGTTCTCTCATTCATCTACTCTCCTCTGGACAAAATGACAAGATGAAAAAAAACACCTCAGTAAAATGAACAAAAGGTAGTACCGTCTGCCAGGGACCTACTCAATACGGACATTATATGATGACGGACCTAGAGTTCAGAAACATGGCTTTAAAGATACTAGCTGGGCTTGAAAAAAGCGTGGAAGTTATTAGAGAAAACTTTCTGGAGAAATAAAAGAACTAAAATCTAACCAAGTCGAAATCAAAAAGGCTATTAATGAGGTGCAATCAAAAATGGGGGCACTAATGGCTAGGATAAATGAGGCAGAAGAGAGAATCAGCGATACAGAAGACCAAATGAAGGAAAATAAAGAACCTGAGAAAAAGAGAGATAAAAACTACAGGATCACGAGGGCAGAATTTGAGAGATAAGCGATACAATAAGACAAAACAATATTAGAATAACTGGGATCCCAGAAGAAGAGAGAGAGAGGGGGGCAGAAGGTATATTGGAGCAAATAATAGCAGAGAACTTCCCTAATGTGGGGAAGGAAACAGGCATCAAAATCCAGGAGGCACAGAGAACCCCTCTCAAAATCAATAAAAATAGGTCAACAACCCAAAATCTAATAGTAAAACTTATGAGTCTCAGAGACAAAGAGAAAATGCTGAAAGCAACTCGGGAGAAAAGATATGTAACCTATAATGGTAGAAACATTAGATTGGCAACAGACTATCCGCACAGACCTGGCAGGCCAGAAAGGACTGGCAGGATATCTTCAGAGCACTAAACGAGAAAAATATGCAGCCAAGAATACTATATCCAGCTAGGCTGTCATTGAAAATTGAAGGAGAGATAAAAAGCTTCCAGGACAACAAAAACCAAAGGAATTTGCAAACACAAAACCAGCCCTCCAAGAAATATTGAAAGGGGTCCTCTAAGCAAAGAGAGAGCCTAAATAACATAGACAAGAAAGGAACACAGACAATATACAGTAACAGTCCCATTACAGGCAAAACAAAGGCACTAAATTCATATCTTTCATAGTTACCCAGAATGTAAATGGGCTAAATGCCCCAATCAAAAGACACAGGCTATCAGATTGGATTAAAAAACAAGACCCATCAATATGCCTTCTGCAAGAGACTCATTCTAGACCCAAAGACACACCCAGATTGAAAGTGAGGAGGTGGAAAACCATTTACCATGCTAATGGACACCAAAAGAAAGCTGGGCTGGCAATCCTTATATCAGACAAACTAGATTTTAAAACAAAGACTGTAATAAGAAATGAAGAAGGACACTATATCCTACTTAAAGGGTCTATCCAACAAGAAGATCTAACAATTGTAAATATCTATGCCCCTAACATGGGAGCAGCCAATTATATAAGGCAATTAATAACAAAAGCAAAGAGACACATTGACAACAATACAATAATAGTGGGGGACTTTAACACCCCCCTGACTGAAATGGACAGATCATCTAAACAAAAGATCAACAAGGAAATAAAGACTTTAAATGACACCCTGGACCAAATGGACTTCACAGACATATTCAGAACAATCCATCCCAAAGCATCGGAATACACATTCTTCTCTAGTGCCCATGGAACATTATCCAGAATAGATTACATCCTAGGTCACAAATCAGGTCTCAACCGGTACCAAAAGATTGGGATTTTTCCAGACATAATTTGGGACCACAATGCTCTGAAACTAGACCTCAATCACAAGAGGAAAGTCGGAAAGAACTCAAATACATGGAGGCTAAAGAGCATCCTACTGAAGAATGAATGGGTCAACCAGGAAATTAAAGAATTAAAAAAATTCATGGAAACCAATGAAAATGAAAACACAACTGTTCAAAATCTTTGAGATGCAGCAAAAGCAGTCCTAAAAGGAAATTATATGGCCATACAAGCCTTTCTCAAGAAACAACAAAGGTCTCAAATACACAACATAACCCTACACCTAAAGGAGCTGGGGAAAAAACAGCAAATAAAGCCTAAACCCAGCAGGAGAAGAGAAATAATAAACATCAGAGCAGAAATCATTGAACTAGAAACCAAAAGAACAGTAGAACAGATCAACGAAACCAGGAGCTGGTTCTTTGAAAGAATTAACAAGATTGATAAACCCCTGGCCAGACTTAACCAAAAGAAAAGAGAAATGACCCAATTCAACAAAATCATGAATGAAAGAGGAGAGATCACAACCAACACCAAAGAAATACAAACAATTTTAAGAACATATTATGAGCAAATATATGCCAGCAAATTAGATAACCTGCAAGAAATGGGTGCATTCCTAGAGATGTATCAACTACCAAAACTCAACCAGGAAGAAATAGAAAACCTGAACAGACCCATAACCACTAAGGAAATGGAAGCAGTCATCAAAAATCTCCCAACAAATAAAAGCCCAGGGCCAGATGTCTTCCCAGGGGAATTCTACCAAACATTTAAAGAAGAATTAATATCTCTTCTTCTGAAACTGTTCCAAAAAATAGAAATGGAAGGAAAACTTCCAAACTCATTTTATGAGGCCACCATTACCTTGATCCCAAAACCAGACAAAGACCCCATCAAAAAGGAGAATTACAGACCAATATCCTTGATGAACATGGATGCAAAAATTCTCACCAAAATACTAGCCAATAGGATCCAACAGTACATTAAAAGGATTATTCACCATGACCAAGTGGGATTTATCCCTGGGCTGCAAGGTTGGTTCAACATCCACAAATCAATCAATGTGATACAACACATTACCAAAAGAAAGAACAGGAATCATATGATCCTCTCAATAGATGCAGAAAAAGCATTTGACAAAGTACAGCATCCTTTCTTGATCAAAACTCTGCAGAGTATAGGGATAGAGGGTACATACCTCAATATCATAAAAGCCATCTATGAAAAACCTACAGCAAATATCATTCTCAATGGGGAAAAGCTGAGAGCTTTTCCCCTAAGGTCAGGAACATGGCAGGGATGTCCACTCTCACCACTGCTAGTCAACATAGTATTAGAAGTCCTAGCCATAGGAATCAGACAACAAAAAGAAATCAAAGGCATCCAAATCAGCAAAGAGGAAGTCAAACCTTCATTCCATGCAGATGATATGATATTGTATGTGGAAAACCCAAAAGACTCCACCCCAAAACTGCTAGAACTCACACAGGAATTCAGTCAAGTAGCAGGATATAAAATCAATGCACAGAAATCAGTGGCATTCCTATACACCAACAACAAGACAGAAGAGAGACAAATCAAGGAGTCGATCCCATTTACAATTGCACCCAAAACCATAAAATACCTAGGAATAAATTTAACCAAAGAGGCAAAGGATCTGTACTCCGAAAACTATAAAATACTCATGAAAGAAACTGAAGAAGACACAAAGAAATGGAAAAACGTTCCATGCTCATGGATTGGAAGAACCAACATTGTGAAGATGTCAATGCTACCTAGAGCAATCTACACATTCAATGCAATCCCCATCAAAATACCATCCACTTTTTTCAAAGATATGGAACAAATAATCCTCAAATTTGCATGGAACCAGAAGACACCCCGAATAGCCAGAGGAATGTTGAAAAAGAAAAGCAAAGCTGGCGGCATCACAATTCCGAACTTCCAGCTCTATTACAAAGCTGTCATCATCAAGACAGTATGGTACTGGCACAAAAACAGACACATCGATCAATGGAACAGAATAGAGAGCCCACAAATGAACCCTCAATTCTATGGTCAACTCATCTTTGACAAAGCAGGAAAGAATGTCCAATGGAAAAAAGACAGTCTCTTCAACAAATGGTGTTGGAAAAATTGGGCAGCCACATGCAGAAGAATGAAACTGGACCATTTCCTTACACCACACACAAAAATAGACTCCAAATGGTTGAAAGACCTAAATGTGAGACAGGAGTCCAACAAAATCCTAAAGGAGAACACAGGTAGCACCCTCTTCGACCTTAGCCACAGCAACTTCTTCCTAGAAACATCACCAAAGGCAAGGGAAGCAAGGGCAAAAATGAACTATTGGGATTTCATCAAGACAAAAAGCTTTTGCACAGCCAAAGAAACAGTCCACAAAACCAAAAGACAACCAACAGAATGGGACAAAATATTTGCAAATGACATATCAGATAAAGGGCTAGTATCCAAAATCTATAAAGAACTTATCAAACTCAACACCCAAAGAACAAATAATCCAATCAAGAAATGGGCAGAAGACATGAACAGACATTTTTCCAAAGAAGACATCCAAATGGCCAATAGGCACATGAAAAAGTGCTCAACATCGCTCGGCATCAGGGAAATCCAAATTAAAACCTCAATGAGATACCACCTCACACCTGTCAGAATGGCTAGAATTAACAAGTCAGGAAACGACAGATGTTGGCGGGGATGCGGAGAAAGGGGAACCCTCCTACACTGTTGGTGGGAATGCAAGCTGGTGCAGCCACTCTGGAAAACAGTATGGAGGTTCCTCAAACAGTTGAAAATAGAGCTACCATATGATCCAGCAATTGCACTACTGGGGATTTACCACAAAGATACAAATGTAGGGATCCGAAGGGGTACGTGCACCCCGATGTTTATAGCAGCAATGTTCGCAATAGCCAAACTGTGGAAAGAGCCAAGATGTCCATCGACAGATGAATGGATAAAGAAGAAGTGGTATATATACACAATGGAATATTATGCGGCCATCAAAAGGAATGAGATCTTGCCATTTGCCACGATGTGGATGGAACTGGAGGGTGTTATGCTGAGTGAAATAAGTCAGTCAGAAAAAGACGTATCATATGATTTCACTGATATGAGGAATTCTTAATCTCAGGAAACAAACTAAGTGGTTTGCTGGAGTGGTGGGGGGGGAGGGATGGGGTGGGTGGGTGACAGACATTGGGGAGGGTATGTGCTATGGTGAGCACTGTGAATTGTGCAAGACTGTTGAATCCCAGATCTGTACTTCTGAAACAAATGATGCAATATATGTTAAGAAAAAAAAAAAGAAGATAGCAGGAAGGGAAGAATGAAGGGGGGGAAAATAGGAGGGGGAGACGAACCACGAGAGACGATGGACACTCTGAAAAACAAACTGAGGGCTCTAGAGGGGAGGGGGGTGGGGGGAGGGGTTAGCGTGGTGATGTGTATTAAAGAGGGCACCTTCTGTGTGGAGCACTGGGTATTATGCACAAACAATGAATCATGGAACACTACATCAAAAACTAATGATGTAATGTATGGTGATTAACATACTAATAAAAAAAGGAAAAAAAAAGCTTTTTATCTTGATGAAGTCCCAATACTTCATTTTTGTCCTTGCTTCCCTTGCCTTTGGTGATGTTTCTAGGAAGAAGTTGCTGCAGCTGAGGTCGAAGAGGTTGCTGCCTGTGTTCTCCTTTAGGGTTTTGATGGACTCCTGTGTCACATTTAGGTCTTTCAACCATTTTGAGTTTTTTTGTGTGTGTGGTGTAAGGAAATGGTCCCGTTTCATTCTTCTGCATGTGGCTGTCAATTTTCCCAACACCATTTGTTGAAGAGACTCTTTTTTCCATTGGACATTCTTTCCTGCTTTGTCAAAGATGAGTTGACCATAGAGTTGAGGGTCCATTTCTGGGCTCTCGATTCTGTTCCATTGATCTATGTGTCTGTTTTTGTGCCAGTACCATACTCTCTTGATGATGACAGCTTTGTAATAGAGCTGGAAGTCCGGAATTGTGATGCCGCCAGCTTTGCTCTTCTTTTTCAACATTCTTCTAGCTATTCCATACAAATTTTAAGATTATTTGTTCCATTTATTTGAAAAAAGTGGATGGTATTTTGATAGGGATTGCATTCAATGTGTAGATTGCTCTAGGTAGCATAGACATTTTAACAATACTTATTCTTCCAATCGATGAGCATGAACTTTTTTTGATTTCTTTATGTCTTCATCAATTTCTTTCATGAGTATTTTATAGTTTCTGAGTACAGATTCTTTGCCTCATTGGTTAGATTTATTTCTAAGTATCTTATGGTTTGGGTGCAATTGTAAATGGGATCAACTCCTTAACTTCCTATTCTTGTCTTGTTGTTGGTGTATAGGAATGCCACTGATTTCTGTGCGTTGATTTTATATCCTGCCACTTTACTGAATTCCTGTATGAGTTCTAGCAGGTTTGGAGTGGACTCCTTTCGGTTTCCACATAAAGTATCATATCATCTGCAAAGAGTGACAGTTTGACTTCTTTGCTGATTCAGATGCCTTTTATTTCTTTTTGATGTCTGATTGCTGTGGCTAGGACTTCTAATACTGTGTTGAATAGCAGTGGTGATAGTGGACATCCCTGCCGCGTTCCTGACGTTAGGGGAAAGCTCTCAGTTTTTCCCCATTGAGAATGATATTCGCTCTGGGTTTTTCATAGATGGCTTTTATGATATTGAGGTATGTACCCTCTATCCCTATACTCTGCAGAGTTTTGATCAAGAAGGGATGCTGCACTTTGTCAAATGCTTTTTCTGCATCTATTGAGAGGATCATATGATTCTTGTTCTTTCTTTTATTAATGTATTATATCACATTGATTGATTTGTGGATGTTGAACCAACCTTGCACCCCAGGGATAAATCTCACTTGGTTGTGGTGAATAATCCTTTTAATGTACTGTTGGATCCTATTGGCTAGAATTTTGGTGAGAATTTTTGCATCCATGTTCATCAAGGATATTGGTCTGTAATTCTCCTTTTTGATGGGGTCTTTGTCTGGTTTTGGGATCAAGGTAATGGTGGCCTCATAAAATGAGTTTGGAAGTTTTCCTTCCATTTCTATTTTTTGGAACAGTTTCAGAAGAAGAGATATTAATTCTTCTTTAAATGTTTGGTAGAATTCCCCTGGGAAGACATCTGGCCCTGGGCTTCTGTTTGTTGGGAGATTTTTGATGACTGCTTCCATTTCCTTAGTGGTTATGGGTCTGTTCAGGTTTTCTATTTCTTCCGGGTTCAGTTTTGGTAGTTTATACATCTCTAGGAATGCATCCATTCCTTCTAGATTATCTAATTTGCTGGCATATATTTGCTCATAATATGTTCTTATAATTGTTTGTATTTCTTTGGTGTTGGTTGTGATCTCTCCTCATTCGTTCGTGATTTTATTTATTTGGGTCATTTCTCTCTTCTTTTTGGTAAGTCTGGCCAGGGCTTTATCACTCTTAATTCTTTCAAAGAACCAGCTCCTAGTTTCATTGATCTGTTCTACTGTTCTTTTGGTTTCTATTTCATTGATTTCTGCTCTGATCTTTATTATTTCTCTTCTCCTGCTGGGTTCAGGCTTTATTTGCTGTTCTTCCTCCAACTCCTGTAGGTGTAGAGTTAGTTTGTGTGTTTGAGACCTTTCTTGTTTCTTGAGAAAGGCTTGTATGGCTATATAATTTCCTTTTAGGACTGCTTTTGCTGCATCCCAAAGATTTTGAACAGTTGTGTTTTCATTTTCATTGGTTTCCATGAATTTTTTTAATTCTTCTTTAATTTCCTGGTTGACCCATTCATTCTTCAGTAGGATGCTCTTTAGCCTCCATGTATTTGAGTTCTTTCCGACTTTCCTCTTGTGATTGAGTTCCAGTTTCAAAGCATTGTGGTCTGAAAATATGCAGGGAATGATCCCAATCTTCTGGTACCAGTTGAGACCTGATTTGTGACCTAGGATGTGATCCATTCTGGAGAATGTTCCATGGGCACTAGAGAAGAATGTGTATTCCGTTGCTTTGGGATGGAATGTTCTGAATATGTCTGTGAAGTCCATTTGGTTCAGTGGGTCATTTGAAGTCTTTATTTCCTCGTTGATCTTTTGTTTAGATGATCTGTCCATTTCAGTCAGGGGGGGGTCTTAAAGTCCCCTACTGTTTTGTTGTCGATGTGTTTCTTTGCTTTTGTTATTAATTGGCTTATATAAGTGGCTGCTCCCATGTTAGGGGCATAGATATTTACAATTGTTAGATCTTCTTGTTGGATAGACCCTTTAAGTAGGATATAGTGTCCTTCTTCCTCTCCTATTACAGTCTTTGTTTTAAAATCTAGTTTGTCTGATATAAGAATTGCCACCTCAGCTTTCTTTTGGTGTCGATTATGTAAATGGTTTTCCACCCCCTCACTTTCAATCTGGAGGTGTCTTTGGGTCTAAAATGAGTCTTTTGCAGACAGCATATCAATAGGTCTTATTTTTTTTAACCAGTCTGATAGGCTCTGTCTTTTGATTGGGGCATTTAGCCCATTTACCTTCAGGGTAACTATTGAAAGTTATGAATTTAGTGCCATTGTATTGCCTGTAAGGTGACTGTTACTGTATATTGTCTGTGTTCCTTTCTTGTCTATGTTATTTAGGCTCTCTCTTTGCTTAAAGGAATCCTTTCAATTTTTCTTATAGGGCTGGTTTCGTGTTTGCAAATTCCTTTTATTTTTTGTTTGTCCTTGAAGCTTTTAATCTCTCCTTCTATTTTCAATGACAGCTTAGCTGGATATAGTATTCTTGGCTGCATATTTTTCTCATTTGGTGCTCTGAAGATATCCTGCCAGTCCTTTCTGGCCTGCCAGGTCTCTGTGGATAGGTCTGCTGCCAATCTAATGTTTCTACCATTGTAGGTTACCGATCTCTTGTCCCAAGCTGCTTTCAGGATTTTCTCTTTGTCTCTGAGTCTTGTAAATTTTACTATTAGATGTTGGGTTGTTGACCTATTTTTATTGATTTTGAGGGAGCTTCTCTGTGCCTCCTGGATTTTGATGCTTGTTTCCTTTCCCAAATTAAGGGAGTTCTCTGCTATAATTTGCTCCAGTATACCTTCTGCCCGTCTCTCTTTTTCTTCTTCTTCTGGGATCCCAATTATTCTAATATTGTTTCATCTTGTGGTATCGCTTATCTCTCGAATTCTGCCCTCATGATCCAGTAGTTGTTTATCTCTCTTTTTCTCAGCTTCTTTATTTTCCATTTTTGGTCTTCTATATCACTAATTCTCTCTTCTGCCTTATTTATCCTAGCAGTGAGAGCCTCCATTTTTGATTGCACCTCATTAATAGCCTTTTTGATTTCGACTTGGTTAGATTTTAGTTCTTTTATTTCTCCAGAAAGGGATTCTCTAATATCTTCCATGCTTTTTTCAAGCCCAACTGGTATCCTTAAAACCGTCTTTCTGAACTCTAGTTCCAACATCTTACTAATATCCATACTGATTAGGTCCCTGGCAGTCGGTACTGCCTCTTGTTCTTTTTTTTTTTTTTTTGAGGTGTTTTTTTCCATCTTGTCATTTTGTCCAGGGGAGAATAGATGAATGAGAAAACAAAATGCTAACAGGGTAACAATGACCCCAGAAAAATATATGCTAAACAAATATACACTAAATGTATACACTAAAAGTATACACTAAAAATATACACTAAAAGAAATTTACACTAAAAATATACACTATAAAAGAGACTTAAACCAGGGGAAAAGAAAGGGAAAGAAAGAAAAAAGAAGAAAAAGATAAAGAAAAAAAAAGAATATGATCAAATACGATCAGGCTGGTGCATAGATCAGTGCCACACACTAGATTTTGGGCGTATTTTGGTCTGTTAGAAGAAAGTGCCTCCCAAAATTTTAAAGAAAGAAAAACTCATATATGTACAAAAATAAGGATAAATACGATGAAGGTGTGGAATATGAGTGTAAAGATGAAAATTATAAAAGATTTTATAAATGGAATTGATAAGATAAGATGTTGGTTGGAAAAAGAAAGAAGAGGAATTAAAAAAAGTGGGGGGGAGAGAATGTGATCAGGCAGGAGACTAAGACACAGCCATTTTGGTCTGCTAGAAACTGTAGAAACTGTATCCCAAAATTTTAAAGAGAGAATATCTTATATATATACCAAAAATAAGGTTAACTACTATGACGGGATAGAATATGACTCTAAAAATGAAAAATAAAAAAGATTTTTTTAAAAAGGGATTGATAAGATATTGGTTGAAAAAGGGAAAAAGAAAAATTCAAAAAATAAAAGAAAACAAAATTTTCAAAAAATTAACTTTGAAAGACTAAAGAATCATGGTAAAAAAGCCATGAATTCTATGTGCTGTATTCCCCTCGTGCTGGTATTCTGCCATTCTCATTGATAAGTAAGCTTGGTCTTGGCTGGCTGTTCTTGCTGATCTTCTCGGGGAGGGGGCCTGTTGCCGTGGTTCCCAAATGTCTTTGCCGGAGGCGGAATTGCCCCGCCCTTTTTGGTCCGGGCTAAGTAATCTGCTCAGGTTTGCTCTCGGGAACTTTTGTTCCCTGCAAGCTCTACGTACAGCTTTGGAGGACGAGAGTGAAAATGGCAGAGATTGGGAGGCTCCGCCCCAGAGAAGTCGAGGACTTGGGGACCGGCTCCTCAGTGCGCCCCCAGAGAAAAGCAGTCAATCACTCCCATCTCCCCTTCTCAGGCCACACTCCGTGCTCACTGGGTCTGTGACAGAGCATTTCTATCTCTGGCGCACAACCCCATGTGGAGTCTCCAAACCCAGCAGATCCCTGCGGTGTGCTCCTGCATCGCTCCTTCCGGGGGAGGAGGGGGAGTCTCCCCAGTTCTGCCGCTTGTTGGGTCCCTGCTGGAGGAGCAGTGGCCCGACTGTGCCACGGATCATGGTTTATGGCAACCCCGAGCTGAGAGCCCTCACCTCGGCTCCGTCTCTGCAGCCGGCTTCCTCGCTCTGATACCCAGGAGCTCTGCCACACTCAGGCACACCTGGTCTTTCTGTGACCCCGAGGGTCCTGAGACCACACTTTCTCAGCGAGGGTTTCACCCCCCGCTTAGCCACTGGAGGGATGTCCCTCAGCAGAGCTGACTTCTAAAAGTTCCAATTTTGACGCCTGGGTGTCTCAGTTGGTTAAGCGACTGCCTTCGGCTCAGGTCATGATCCTGGAGTCCCGGGATCGAGTCCCACGTCGGACTCCCTGCTCAGCGGGGAGTCTGCTTCTCCCTCTGACCCTCTTCCATCTTGTGCTCTCTATCTCTCATTCTCTCTCTCTCAAATAAATAAAAAAATCTTTAAAAAAAAAAGTTCCGATTTTGTGCTCTGCAGCTCTATTACTTGCCAGAAGAGGCCAACGGAGGCCCCCTCCCCCGCCATCTATCCTCCCGAATACCGCCTTGGATTCACTTCTCTGCACGTCCTACCTTCCAGAAAGTGGTTGCTTTTCTGTTCAGAGAGCTGTTGCTATTCTTTTCTTCAATCTCCTGTTGAGATCATAGGTGTTCAGAATGGTTTGATCCCTATCCAGCTGAATTCCTGGGACCAGATGAAATTTAGGTCTCCTACTCCTCCGCCATCTTGCTCCCCCCCCATGATAATTTTATGGAAATGAAAAGCAGTTAGTGGTTGCCAGGTGTCAGGGGGGAGGGAAGAAGGGAGGACTGTGCTATAGAAGGTAGCATGAGGACCCTGGGATGGAGCTGTTCTGAATCTTGTGTTGGTGATGGTCACACGGAACTGTACAGGGGATACAATTGCAAAGAGCTACACACACACACACACACACACACACACACACACACACACATCTTTCAGTCTTACAAAAAATGTTGCAAAAAAGAATTCCCACATGTTAGCATGTTACTACACTCACTCTAGAACTGTGTATGTGTGTGTTCATAAGTATTTGGGGGAAAGCATGAGCCTAAGTTGCAGACATGACAACTCTTTACTTGTTCAAATGTCAGTGATTAATTTCTAAAAAACTCAAGACTTTCTATTTCATAACCACAGTATGACTATCACAATCAGGAAATTAATATTGATATAACCCTGTTGTCTAATCCACAGGCTTTATCCATTGGGGCGGTTATCCCATAATGCTTCTCATCTGATACAAGATCCAACCTAATGTCCTCTTCACATTGAATTGTGTCTTTTTCATTTCCTACAATCTGCAACCATTTTATGACCAAGACTCTTTACAGAGTGCAGGCCAGTAATTGTGAAGAATCCTTCCATTTTGGTTCATTGGATGTTTCTTCCTGGTTAGATTCAGGTTATGCATCTTGGAGGAGATATCACAGGCAGGAAGTCATGGTCTTGCCAGCGCATTGTATCTGAAGGCATTTGGTCTCAACTTGTGCGAATGAAGGTGATGTTAATTTGATTAAGTGATCACTTGATCAAGATGCTCTCTGTTATAAAGTTACTATTTTGCCCTTGGTAACTAACAAATTACTGGAGGAAAATCCTTCGAGACGAAATAGATATCATGTTTTTCTTCTTATTCTTGCATAATAATTTTGACAACCATTGATGTTTCTTATCTAAAGCGACTTTACTGACTGTTGCCAAATGATGATATCTTAGGTCCATCATCTGTTCTACAGTGGTTAGTTAGATTTCTACCATACGAATGGACTTCCCTTCTTTCCCATTTATGATCCTTTTATTTGCTTATATCATTGAGCTATGTCTCTGCATGACACCCTATTTTCCAACTGAATGAACCCCTTCCCACTTCCATGTTCTGATAACATCTCTCTTTCCCCTCCTCTAACATTTATTGCAGAATGCCAAGTGGTCTAATTATTTGTCAACACTATTAGAAGTCCTCATAATATTTGAAAGTCTTCTGTTTGTAATATGCAACAGCACAGATTTGTGCACTCCTCCCAACACGAACTATCCCTCCTTCCCACCACTACAGGAAGAATTTCTAACATCCACGTCTTGGTTAGGTGATTCAGGCTTAAGACACATTCATGATTTCCTGTTGCCTATAAGACAGGACTCAAATTACTTTGTAGGACACAGAAGTCCTGTGTTTGTACAATCCCCATCCATCTCCTCCAGCACCATCCCCCATCATTTCTTCTATGAATTCTACCCACAACCTCACCACTCCACTCACAGGTCCTGTATTTATCATGCTATTTCATGTCTTCCCACAGAAATTACTTCTGTTTGTGTTTCCTTCCCCATCTTGTAAAATGTGAGAACACCACTCATCCCTTCATTAGTCACGTCAAGCAGATTATGGCAAGGGCTCCATCCCTGACCTGTGGTACCAAGCTGCCTATCCCAAAATCTGGCTTCACCTCTCTTCAAATGAGCATGTCCTTGATTGATAGCATCGACTAGACTACTCTAATGCAAATCATTCTCTCTTTCATGACTTACTTCCTTTAGATCAGGGAAACAATATCAATTATGTTTGTGTCTCCAGTGGGAGCACATAGTGGATACATGAAAAAATGACTCAACTTAAAAAAAATTTAAAAAAATGACTCAACCAATTAATGATTCAAGGGTAGAAATCAGTATATTTTTTTGAATTGAATTGCATTGAAATGAATGAACAGAACCATGTTCCTCCAGGAAGTTAAACTTCATTCCTCTGCACAATTATCAAAATTACCCTGGAGTTTTTCCTACAGTCTGTTTGGTAATCCAATTTAAAATTTAGACCCAAATATTTTAAAATTTAAAAGTTTATCAGAAAAAAATATACTTAGAACAACAAAGTAAGAACCAGGATAGACTGGAAAACATTAATTAAATTTACTTGGGGGTGATTTTAGAGGTCATATCATCAAATCAGAATATTTTATTAAAACGAACAACCAAAGCTTTCGTTACTATTCCTAAGGTCATAACCTCATAAAGTCAACTTTAAAGATTGACTTCAAAAGCAAAGTTGGATTTACATCTTGGAAAAATTGAGAACATTCCCTGCTCCTTTGAAGAAGCTAATGTATCCGGAAAACAAAACCTTCTACACCACTTACAACACAATTCTGGCACCCTGACGTGTAAGGACCCTGTAAATCAACCACATCCTTACCATAAGATCAAACTGGACAAACTACAAGCTGATGACTTCTCTTGGAATGCAGGAGAAGGGAGGTCAGGACAAATTGTACCCAGAAATCCAGAGAGACAGTTTCATCCGGAGAATCACAGCCAGGACGAGCCGGCCCCAAGCAGCTGCTAGAGCTTCGCTGGTAGGAACACAAGGCAGTTATTTTGACGAACTGCCGGAGGCTGAAAAGCCCGCCAGTTTTCACAGTTGAGCTCTCTCCTGGCCCTGGCCACAGGAGGGCAAGAGCAACATGATGAAGCATGCCCAGAACCTTCTCCACAGCAAAAGCCCACCCTGTGGGGAGGAGGCTGTCAGGTCTCACAGGCATCTTCCCATCTCACCAAAAGAAGAAGATCCATGCTTCCTACAACAGAGTCAACATGCTGAGGGGTTCAGGAAGGAGCCTGGGCAGCAGCAAGCACATGGGGCCCAGGGGAATAAGCTGCAGCCCGGGAAAGATATGTGAAACCCACAGCCCCAGACACTGGTCAGCTCCAAGATGAGGCGTGGCTCGAAGAAAACAGATGCCTGCCATCCGCAAACCCACTGCATGCCAACAGGCTCCTGTGTGGTAACACAGACCCTCTCTCTCTGAGGATTGTTCGGGGACGCCTGAGCTCGAACGGCAAGCAAAGACAAGGGCACCAGACACAGCAAACATCGAACATTCAGAACTCCTGGCCAGATGAACATAAATCCTCACACCAAGCCTGAGGTACCTTCTTAGTACACAACACCACATGTCTGGCTTTCAGCACCAAAAGTACAAGGCATGACAGAGGCAAGAGATGAGCAGTCCTCAGAACCAGACTCAGATATGGAACAGATGCTGGAGTCATCACGCAAGGATTTTACAAGAACTGTGATTAATACATTACGGACTCTAATCAGAAGAGAGAAAACACAGGAGAGCAGATGGGTACTGTCAGCAGAGAGAGTGGAAGTCCAAGAAAGAATCAAAATTAAATGTGAGAAACCAAACTCAGGGAGAGAGATTAAGAAAGCTTTTTGTGAGGCTAATGAGTGAACCAACACAGTGGAGGTTGAATTAGTGAGATTGTACATAGGTCGGAGACTCTGTACAAACAGAGCCACACACAGAAAGAATGAACAACAGAGAGCAGGGCAGCCAAGACCTGGAAGACTACAGACGAGTGTTCTGCAGGTGGGCACAGTCTAGTTACAGCTGATTTCCTGTGGGGGTGCAGCTTAACAATTCTGAAACCAGCACACACGCGTCCTGGAACCGAACAGTTCTGTAAATGGGTGGTGGGTGGTGGGAACCAGGCTCCTCATTGCTGAAGAGGAGCTTATGATGAGTAAAAGGATGAGGCTAGATGATCCCAGTGGTGATGGTTCTGAGTTGAAGACATTTGCCTTGATCCAGATGCAGACGTGTGCACATGGAAATAGGTCATAGCTACGCATATGCAGCCGTTAGCTCAATTGCATGCATTCCCTTGCTCTGTCAGCCAAGGAGGACTACGGGCAGCAACACGTCTGTACTGGTGAGCACAGTTGGCCCCCAGACCTTGGTTTCTAACACCACTTTCCTATAAACAGAACCAGCGTTTCTGGAAGAAACAACAGTCTTTAAGACCGGGGCAGGAAATGCACCAGAAGAGACGGAGCTATCTAGTAATGCCAGGAAGTAGAGAAACGTTATCCGAAAGCAAACAACAAAACCAAAACCAAAAAAATACAGAAACGAAACAAAACAAAAAGACCCACACATGAGGAAGGTGTATCAAAGGAACTCAGGAGAAAACTGAAAGAGGTCCCAGTGGCCAAATCAGGAGTGATTTGAACAAGAAAAATGTACAGTGGCCCTGGGCTATAGCCACGGTGGGATATAATCTGAAGGTTAACATAGACATCCATGTGTCCATAGTGCTGTAACCAAACTATTGAATAAATAAATACATGGGAGAGGCCAGACAAACTGCATGTGCGGATTTATGCAGACTTCCCCTCAAGGAGTTAGAGCACGACTCTCCATCTACACACAGGACTGGAAGGAATAGCGTTTCCTACCCTATTTGCTGCCGAGAAGCTGAATCATTGCAGAGGATGAGATTTTTTTTTTTCAAATTTTAAAATGTGGTATTTTATTGTAATTGAAAAAATCTAATTTTCATTTATGTATTTCTTTACACTTCCAAAAATACAATTTTAAAAGATGTTCTCTTATTGATTTCTATTTTTTTTATTTTTTTTATTTTTTTTATTATGTTCTGTGAGGAGAAGGAAGGGAAAAATGAAGGGAGGGAAATCAGAGGGGGAGACAAACCATGAGAGACTATGGACTCTGGGAAACAAACTGAGCGTTTTAGAGGAGGCGGGTAAGGGGATGGGTGTTAAGGAGGGCACGTATTGCATGGAGCACTGGGTGTCATACGCAAATAATGAATCATGGAACACTACATCAAAATCTAATTATGTACTGTAGGATCAGATTTTATAATCACACTAAAAACAGTTGACAATGACAGAACATACACTGTTGAAGGAAATGGGTGCACCACTCGGAAGCATTTACAAGCATGATTGTATTTTATAACAGATACAGATGTATCGATGGAGAATCATTTGCAAAGTGTTTCAAACACTTCTCTTTTGCCCAGACAACGAGGCAGGCCCTCCGCCAGATAAGCAGAACCATCTGGCTTTTGTCCCGTCTGACTGTGGCAGTCCTTCATCATCCCACAAGCCACCTAGGTCCTGTGCCAGGCTAGGATGGAAGAGAATGTTCCCGCTGTCAGGACAGACGCAGACAAGTGGCAGAATGTTTTCAGTCTCTGTCTGAATTCAAAGCTTGGGTTCCATGTGCACAGTCTCCATCATTGCATGTTCCCTTATGGGGCTTTTCATTTCAGGGTGTCATGAGTTTATGCCTTATTTTCCCAATGATACTACAAGATCCTTGAGTAAAAGACCCCTCCTTCTGTTCCTGTGTGTGCCTGTAATACAGGGCCTTAAAATGAGGCCCAAATGCTAGATATCAAATGTAGTGGACATTCAAGGATTTAACTTCACCTTCATTTTATAGATCAGCTGAGCAGAGCTGAGAATTTAAAGGATCAAATAACAGACGACCCCAGAACATCTGCACAAACAGTCTACAACGTAATCACCTGCATCTGTTATAAAGATTCACATTCAGAGACACTGAACACCACCATTGAGCTTGAAGATGATTTTCCCGATGTCAGTCAGAAGGGGAGGTCAGCCATAGCTCCTAATCACATGTGCTCAGCAAGTACACATTCCTCTTCTTTGCACACTGATTAGAGATGTTACCATTGTGCTGTTATTCAAATACATCAGGACAAGTGATTTCCTGGGGTGCTGGTAATCGACGAGCAGACAACCTTTTTCAGGCAGATGAGCCAGTCTTTTCCAGGGCTGGGTCTGTACCTGCTGGTTTCATTATGTGCTCACTGCCTAATGTCTGCAAAGGTATGTGAGGATCTCCTGTTTAAAAATATATGTACACGTGTGGTGAGTAATGAAATAGAGAATGCAAACATCAATTTTTCTGTTGTCTGCATAGCGGGAGTACAGATGATGACAATTTGAAAACTGAGTCAGGCCGATTTTCCTGCTGATACCCTAACTAAAAGGGGATTCAATTTCAAAAGCCAAGGAGGAAATAAATTCATTTTGGTCATTTTATATCAGCTTATCATCGTGACTTAAGTGTCCCAGAAATCTTGCCTACTGTGCCAGGCTGCTGAGCTGCCCACATCTCACTGTGAGAACTTCTCTGAGGGTTTCAGGTGTCCCCCAAGACTTCCCCATGTGTCTGAGATGCACATTCTAGGGCTTGGGCTTAGGAAGCCTGTTTTCATGTTAGCCAGGAATGAACCCTGAAGGGTAAGACTAGCGATGGGCCTCCCTAGGCCCTCTGCACTGTGGGTGTGAAAGCATCAGGATGGGGAAGAAGGAAGACATGCAAGAAACACGAGAGAGCAAACACTGCACTTTGTCGTCGTCAGCTTCTGCCCACAGCAAACTGCATGAAGACCGATTATCTATAAATTCAGCTATGATCAACATAAACACACGAACCTTATGTGACCCTGCTAAGGAGATGCAGACATGACTAAATACGTTTCTTGGCTTTCAACCTTGGATCAACCCAGGTTTTCTTGGATCCTTAAAGCAAATGACAAACTTGATTAAAACATTGAAATATGAATATTGTTCTTAACATGACAATATTATGCAAAATGCATACACGTTAGTTTGGAAATATCAGTAATAAGGCAAGTTATCCTGTCTTGAGGCAGTTATGCACATAGACATTCAGCACTCAGGTAGCGAGGAATGCCGTGCATTTCTCCAGGAGGATGCAAAATGCCGTAGTCAGTTTGTGTTATTACTATAATTTATATCTTAAAACTTGCATTATCTGTATTAGGTCACAAAAGTCACCTCTTTAATCATTGTAAGACCACAGTTAGAAAACACTGGTTATCTTAACTTTGGTAGTGTGTTTCTTCAATTCTTGATGCTAGAAAAGTTTGGATTACTTGAAGCCACTACAATTTTGTTACTTTGTGTTTTTTTAATTTTTATTTATTTTAAGTAATCTCTTTGCCCAACGTGGGGCTTGAACTCACAACCCTGAGATCAAGAGTTGTAAGCTCCTCCAACCCAGCCAGCCAGGTGCCCCAAAACCATTACAATTTTAAAACAACTACAATCTTCTGAGTCCAACAATTGCCTATTTTAAAAGTAGTTTTATTAAAACGATTTTAATTTTTGGAGTCATTCGATCAAAAGGTTTTTAAAATTTTCTCATTACTAACCTTGTTCAATTCACATTGGACTTTATGAACTCTGTTTACTATTTTGTCCTCAAAAAAGGGAAAGCAAACAGCAGCAGTGAGTTCTATTAAAGGTGCAGGTTCTTCATTGCCTTCTACAGCCCAGAGAGGTTTGGGGTATTTGGGGCACAATTTCAGACGTGTAAAGAGTTGCCAGAGAGATACAAGTTAAGTCCCATGACCTTCATACAAACCAGTTGCTAACATTTTAGACACGAGCTGTATTGTTTTGCATTTCCAACAAACAATTGTATACAACGTGCAGTTATAGAAATTAGAACATTTACAGGGAAATGGTTTTATTATTGGCTTTTTTTGGATTATCCCAGCTGGCCCAAAATGTACTTTCTAGCCAAACAAACTCCAGGACTCGGAGTTGCCTGTGGTGGTCCTGTCTCTCCAGTGTCCTTTAATTTGGAGAGATTCTTTGGTTTTCCTGTTCCACGACATAACATTTTGCAGGTGCCTGCTGACGCATGGTGCATCTGTCTAGTGACGTGTGGTGCGTCTGTGTAGTGACGCATGTTGCGGTCATGTTTTTCTCGGTGACCCATCAGGAGTCATGGTCAGGAGAGGCAGTAATGTTCATGTTGGCCATCTCCAGAGATGGTGTCTTCCAGGTCTCTGTACTGTCAAGTTACGACTTTTCTCCATTGTAATTTAGAAGTATCTTATGGGAGACGGTTTTAGACTGTTTATATCCTATCACACTTCCAATGCTCACCCCTCGTTGAGCCTGCTTCCATGATTCTTGCCTGAAACATTCATTATTATGATGATTGCCAAGTGCTCACTTAGGTTTCTCTATTATTAATGTACTGTCTTTTTCTCAAGCACCCTATTTGTGTAGCTGTTATTAAAGTACTTCAGTGGCAGTAGCAAAATGAGGATTCTGTCAGGAAACAGCCCTTACCTGCATCTTGCTGAATTGTACGGGCTCTGTCGATCCTTGTAAGTTTCTGAGACCCAGTGTGCATGGCCGTCCCAGAAGAAGCTGGCCCAGTGCTGAACCGGGAGCCAGAGACCCGTGGTGTGGGATTCTCCCAGCTCCATCCACAATGTGTGTCTTGCTTCTATATATCTGCTGTGGCGTTAAAATCACATAAAATCAAGGTGAAAATGAGACCAACAGCAAACACCAGGTTGTGTGCTCAAGGAGAAAGTCTGAAAGGATACATAGTAAAAAGTAGTGAAAAGCACAAGAATGTGGGCCCATCTTATCATCTCTGACCTCCAAACTCTTCCTCTGTTGAAGGATGGTATGAGCTACCTCATTACATCTCCCTGAGGATTAAGTCAGATCACATGTGTGGTCTGATTAGCACACAGAGGCTGCATTTTCTATTGAATCATTGCTGGTCATAGTTAGCATCACTTAACTCACCCAATCTCATTTCATCCTCAGGATGGCCTTATCTATTATGTTTTCTTTGTCCCGTTTACAGATGCAGAAGTTGAAATACAAAGTAAGAAGTGATGGCCTAGAGACAGACTAGCAGATTTGGGGTTTGAGCCTGGTGTGTCCGACCCCCAAACAAGGCTGGAAAAAGACAGGCGTGGCAGGACCCACCTTGACCATTGGAGGGGACAGGGCCTCCATCCTCCTGAAGATGGAAATAATCATCGGGACGGCAGAAGTCACGGATTGGTTGTCGCATGAACCCTTCAGAAAGCCCGTATGGAATTTATCCTGCTCTCATCAGCACTGTGTCAGCTGGTGCTCAGGGAGAGATGCGCTTCTCCAGCCGTTGATAACATTGAGGATTTGTTCATGAAGAAACTAAGCCAAGCATGTCTCTTTGTTTCAAATGTAGATGCTGCTTTAGAACTACCCAGGAGGCGCTAGTCTGTAAACTGAAGATCCAAGAAGCGGACAAAGTATGTCTTCCCTCAGTCGCTTCCTGCTTCTCTGCTGCATGGTTCCCTGCCCTTGTTTCCTGGACATGGAAGGTCGTCCATCCCTGTCTCCCAGGCAGACCAATCCTGGGACCCCGTGTCTGTGAACCCCCCCCCCATTGTACCTTCTATCCCCATAAGCTGTCTTTCCATGGCCCTTCACCCGACACTCCTGCCCCTGACGTCTCCCAGAAAACATGCAACACAACATAAGCTTGAGGACATTTCTATTAAGATATCTGCATGGGGAAAACGTCTGTATCTCAGTTCATGCTGTAAGTAGAGTAGGACAAACTTGGACAGAAGTCACATTTAAGAAAACTGCAGGGCACTGCTGTACCCAAAGATGTTAATAACTTAGATCCTCGGAGTCAAGATAGCAAGGTACCTGGCTTTCCAATTTCACACCTGTCTTCCCAACTCTGGTTGCATGTCGGAATCATTTCTGAAGGCTTGTGAAGAGGCTGACACACCAGCCTCACAGCCAACAGCAGCACTGTTCTCTAGCCGAAACTCCTCAGTGATGGTGAGGCCCCAGAATGGTTCAAAACCACCGTGATCAGAATGCGTGATCTGAGAGACTGTCTTCCATCTAGTAAATCCTCGAAAACACTCAGCAGAGAGTTGGATTGTCCTTGGAACCCAGATTTTCCTTTCTGCTTTGTTACATGCATTTTCTAGTATTGTGAAAAGAAACCCAGCAAAAACAAAGATTTGGGTACATTTTTTAACTAGCTACTTGTTTTCTTACCAAGTCAGATTTAAAGAGGAACAGTGAGTGAAGCTCATGTGATTTTGGGTCATCGAGACAAAATAGCAAGAAGAGGATTGGTGTGACCCACCTTGGTTTTTGGAACTGGGAACCCATTCACATTTTACGGGAAATATGTGAAATCCACAACATAGGACCTGCTGTCTTTATGATCAGAATACACAGCTCAGCGAAGTGACTACTCTTTGAATTAAGGGTCACCCCTAAAATGAGGGTTACACCCAGGCTTAACCAAACACATGTCAAGACCAGTGTGCTGCCTGCTCCCCGATGCAGCCCCCCCTGAATGCAGGGACCATGCGCAGGCTCACTTCCAGGCTCCTTGGCCAGACTGGGGACAGAAGCTGCTGGAACAGGAAGGTCAAGACCCATCCCTGTTCCGAGACCACCGTTAGACTTCCTGAATCAAGGCAGCCATCTAAGGACAGGGCAGAAATCTCCTGAGACGTTCAGAAGCAAGGGAATTCAGCTTCTTTCCATGTCTCCACCAACCCCGCCAGGTTCCTTCCTGCCCCGGCTGAGCATGACCCATCAGTGCACGTTTGGGTGGCCCCATGAGGGTGGGGAGCCAACCAGAAGGCTGGAGAAAGGCCCTGTGAACCAGATCCATCACAAGGAGTCTAGACTCATCCAGGAACAAGGCTAAGAAGCGACCAAGGTTCTCACCTGATCCTTTTCAGTGTGAGGGGGAGAAATAACTAAGAAGTATGTCCACAGGATCCTAAGAACCATGAGGCTTCAGAAATACTGAAGCAACATGAGGACATAGGAGGAAAGCTTCCAGAAGAGCAGCCCTCTGGAGGGGAGGAAGAAGATAACAAAGAAGTGAGGGGAAATTATGGTTTTTTGAACATTTATGGGAAACTGGTTGGTGACGCATTTTAAGCATGTAGGTGTGAGGTGGTGACTTGTAAGTCGCCAGGGAGACAGAAGGATGTCTAAGATGGTCTTGGAATGAGAAACTCTGGACTCAGACCTTGTAGAAAGAACAGATGATCACGTGTTGTGTCCCCAGTGATGGTCCCCAGCTGCCTGCCCAGCACCTCCAGCAAGGAGAGCCCACAGGTGACCATGAGCAGCTCCCAGTCAGAACGGGGGTTTTCCCACCAAAAGAAGATTAAGGGCCGCTTAAATCTTAACATTTCCTCAACAGTAAAATTAAGTGAAAAAAAAAAAATGTGCCCAGAACAGTTTTCACAGAGAGTCAAGGAGACATCCGGAATACAGTTGGCTTCCATTGCCATGGTGACCACGTAGGCATCACACCTTTCAGTTTAGCTCTGAGGACAAGCCCTCTGCACAGTTATCGATGAACAATGCAAAACATGCACTTTCCTTCCCAGGGCCCTGTGATCAGCATGAACCTGACAGATTTTTCCATTCCACCTGATGTCTAGAGAATATACTCTGAAGAACGGGGAAAGAATGACCAAATTTGAGTTTATCTGGTAACTTTGGATGAGAATGCCAGAAGGTTGTCGGGGCTCACATCTCTGGCCTCAGGAAAACTGACAGTCCCAGGACAGTTCTAACAGATGTCTTCCGAAATGGAAACTTTCTAGGGAAAAGTGGAATAATCATTTCCTTGCTGACTTTGACTTAAATGTACACTTGTCTCCTCATGCCCTTGTCATCTGTGTCATCATCGGTCTGACCCCAGGCAGCGGGGCTGGGTCTACCTCTAGCTGGAGTCCTCGGTGGCCAAATGGCTATTTCAAATCCCAGCTCTGCAGCTCACCAACATCGAGACCTCCCTCAACCTGCTGCGCTTCCTGATGGCTCCAGGTTTTCTCGGCAACGCTGGTTTTTGACAGAGCACATGGCACACAGAACTGTGTGAAATCTGATGGGAAACCCCTTTCCACAGGTGTCTGGCTCTAGCAGAGCTCCACGGAGAGGGCATGTTGTCCCCAACTGGTCTGATCTCCCTGCCTTCCCAAAGCTCTGGAAATTGCCAGGTATGTCAAGTACCACCTCTCCTCCAGCAAAACCCTTAGCCAGAAACAGGAGCTCTCTAGCCCGTCCACCTTCTCCATGGAGCCCAGCACACAAGCCCCTTAGACAAGCCACTGCCTCATGCCTCAGGGCCAGCCTATCTCCACCCAGTCTTCAAGGAGGCCTGAGCACCCACCTGCAATCATAAGTCAGATCCTACTTGTGATTCCTGGCTGCCATCTTCAGCATAACTGCAGGGACATCTGGTCACCTTCCTTTGGACCCTCTGTTGCCTGCCATTACCAGTCCCCCCTGAAGATGAAGTTTTATCCTGCAAGATAATAATCTTTGTGCACAGCGATTGTTCTCTGGACCCAGCCTGACCCTGAACGACTAGTTCCTAATCGTGGGCCTTTCCTACCTATTTTGTCCCATTGAAAATAACTAGTCATGCCTGGTTCCACCCCCTTGTGTGAGAGATACAGAGCCTGGAATTTCATGATGCTATTTTAGAAAGCAGTGTTATTTTAAAAGTGGAACAATGCTCCAAATGTCCTGGCTTTACAATAGTCCCCGACCCCAACCACAGGGATGATCACTGAACATGCATCAGATTTCCACACATCAGCAAAGTGTGCAGTGCTTTCTTCTGGAGATGTGAGTAACAACGTACACAATGAATTCTAATGAGCAACCAAATTATCTTCTAAGGAGATTTTTCCTTTTCTAAGGAAAAACTATCATTTTTATTGCTGGAAAAATTCCTCCAACTCAGTGAGATAGACCCAGGTCCAGCCTCCTGTTAGCCCAGGACCTGAACCACTGTGTGAGGCCTCCTGTAATCCTCTAGTTCAGTCTTAACATGCACTAGACCTCCACCCAAAAGAGGCTCATTTGCAACGTGATCTCATTCTACATATGGGCAGCAGGTGCTGGGCCCTTGAGAGCTCAGTCTACCAGAGGAAACAAACAAACTGATCATTTCCAGATAACTCAGTAAATAGAAGAGAGGTATGCACGGAGATGTTAGGGGATCAGAGAGCCAGAGTGCAACACCAACACAAAGGGCCAGGTGATCAAGGATAACCCAGAAATGACAGGCTTCCAGACAAGGAAATGGAATGAGCCATGCAGCAGACAAAGGAGGTGGTGTGCACACACAGGTGGGGGCATGACGGGAGATGTTAGCAGGTGCCAGGCCCCTCAGATAGAAAGTCTTCACCTCTCAGCAACAGGCCCTGAAGGAATGGAAGCCAGGGAAGGATGTGGACATATCTGCATTTTCAGTCTATCACTCTTGTCTTGATACAGAGGATGGTTCATTGTGGGCATGATCAGGAGGGAATCAGAGTGAAAAACTATTTATCCAGTCATTACTTGTTGCTTGTCTGCATTGTGATGGGATTGACACAGTGGTGTTTCGGAGAGAGCAGGACACAGGACAGACTGCCGCCCTCCGGGCATGTTTCCACGGATTGCTACAAACTCTGCAAGGAGGTACAAGTTGTCACAAGACCATAAAGCAGAGGGAGGCTGATGGAAACCCATCAGGAAACCCATCAGGAAAACACTCTGTGCACAAATCACGTTTAACCTGAGGCGTGCATCTGTGAGGCCAGCCCAGGGGTAGGGGTGCAGGAGTGGCTGGTCCCTGGAGGAGAGGACTGCACGCGGAGCTCTGGCAGGATGACCAGTGTGTGCAAAGACCCAGAGCATGCACTGGCACAAAGAGCTGAAGGAGTGGGGTCTGGGGGAGAAAACCAGCAAGGGGAGAAGGGCGGTCCATGTGTGTGTGTTCTTGAGCTGACCCCACCACGAGGAACAGGGTTCCGGCACATAGAGAGCCTGTGAAAAGCCAGAACACCACATCTCAGATGATGCCCCAGGTAGTTCTCAAGGCTGCACCCAGGACTGATTTCACAGACTTTCCAGATTGAAGCCTGCATGGAGGGACCTGGAGGGACACTGAGGTACTGAAGACTGAAACACATAAAGCAAGAAAGAACTCATGGCAAAGCCGAGCCAAGGGGTGCCAGGCCAAACCTAAGCGTGTGAAAGACCCAGCAATAGCTGGAGGAAACAGATGAGCAAAGATTTGCTCAATGAGCAAAGAGCAAAGCACAGTGAGCAAAGAGATGAGCGACTGCCCACAAGGTCTCTGATATACCAATCTAATAAGTGTTGGTAGGCAAATATGCTAATGTGGCCCCAGGGGAGAGGGTGAATCCACTTTGTTTCATCTAAATTAATTTCATGTTTACCTCACTCTACCCCTAACATTAACCCTAACCATAAACCTAAACCTAACACTAACCTTAACCTAAGACTAACCCTAACCTTAACCCTAACCTAAGCCTAACCCTAATCCTAACCCTAACTCTAAACCTAACCTAAGCCTAAGCCTAAGCTTAACCCTAACCCTAACCTAAGCCTAGCCCTAATCCTAACCCTAACACTAAGCCTAACCCTAACCCTAAGTGGCAGCACTCCTCAGAAACCGGCAGGGATTACATGGGCTTCACAAAATCAGAGCTAAAATGAGTGTTTTCATTTCAAAGGCTTGGGCTGACCTTCTCACAACACCAGCTTTAAGAACATAAAAAATTAAAAGGTGAGACCTCATTGACTTCCCTTGTTTACCCTGGAAATCTCCAATCATGCTTTTTATGTTCAGACATATGGGGAACTTTACAATGGAAAATACAACACAATTATTTTATTATTACAATTCAAAATTAGGAGCAATCATGCATGCCCTAACAATAAGCACCCTCAATCAAGATTCAAAATAATGAGCACATGTAAACCATTCTGTTGAGCATACAGAAGACAGCCTTCCAGGATGTCTGCACTAATACTAGAAGCTCCATATATATGGGATATGTTGTGGTTGGTTGGCTCTGCTAGTTTTCAGGTTTCTGAGATTCTCAGAAACCTGAGAAAAGAATCTGGTATGAGATCCCTTGGTGATTAAAAGATAAAGAATACCTTCAATTTCATGGACTAAGTTTGACTTCATGCCAAATTACAACTACCGTGAATCTATGATGTACTATTATTACATGTCACTCAAACATTGACCGTTACCCTTATTTTGAAAATAACAATATTTTGTTATATCTTAAGATTTTTTTAAATTTTCAAGGTATTAAATACCTTTCTATAACTCTGATTTGGGTACCTTTATACATGTGTTTTTTGAGAACACGAAAGCAATGCACAGTTTATCTCAAGGGGCAGCCTAACTTGGGAATCTACAAGAATAACAGGGACACATCTCTGTACATTGAAAGAACCTCCCTCCACCTCAGGGGCCAGGGCTCTGGGTTGTCAAGTTTAGGGATGAAGAAAGGTGCCCTATCACTGACTTTCAGGGAGGCCTGGAATTCACTCATTCTACTAGTTTATTTTTTGTAATACACACAGTTAAATTTGATGGAACCCCTATTATGTAGGAAAACTTTTAGTCCCACTATTTATTGTGCATATAGTATATGGAAGAATATAAGTAATGACCTGAAAATCCTCCATCATAAAGTAGCATTTCAGAGTTGGCCTTAGATTTAAAACATTAAAGCCCAGATTCATGATCACTGGTTTATTTCTATTTGATTTATCTTACTTTATTTTATTTCACTTTATTTTATGGAACACACAATACCTCTTTTTTGGCAATGTGTTTCCACCAGATATATGTCTGACACTGTTCTAGTGGATTATGCGGGCCAGTGGTGCTTTTGGAAGACTTGTTAACATAGAAGCACATACCACACGTAAATCGAAACTGCCCAGGACCTGTGCTCATTGTAGCCACACACTCAACTGTTCTTTCCAGTCCAGTAGCTCTTTCTTCTTCGTCCCTCTACATGCATTAATCATTTGGCTCTGTATGGACTTATTTATCATTTTTCTTTGTTACCATAGAAACAACTCGAAATGTAAATAAAAATTATGTTGTTGGTGGTTAGTTTGTTGGCAAATTATTGCATTATGTCACTATAAACACTGAAAACAAAATTTCCTCTCCTCCTACACTTAATACATGTGATGTGTTGTCCTTAGAAGTGAAGTCGTGTTGAAGATTCAGAAACAATATTGGATGCCTCACCAATCCAGATGTGTGAAATAACCCGAAGTTACTAAATAATCATTTTCAAATAAAGGATTCAGTTTCCTGGGGTACTTAAGGCCAAATAAGCCCAGTACAGATGACCACTGCTTCCCCCCAGTCACAGCTAAAAACTATGGACAAAGTACAAAAACCCACTCCTGACACATGGAACACTGCGGCAAGCAGACTCGAGAGGTCAGTCAGTGTTGGGGGGCAAGCAGGATGGCAGCACATGCTTGGTCTTCATGTTGCTTCTTTTCTCCTTTCCTCTCCGGCTCTGACCCAAGTGGAGGCTGGCAGAATCACGGAGCCTGCGGCAAGGCTGCACAATGGACCCTGTGAAAAAGACTGTCTTTCAGGACAGAAGATCAAGAGTGTGGGCCTCTCTGAGCTGCCAGAGGGCGTGGGGTGAATCCTTCTCCCCCTCTAGGCACACCACAAGGTCAGCATCCATTGCAGAGCTGCAACCAGAAACCACAGCAAAAACCCACCCATGGAAAGAAGCTCCTGTGGCAAGAAGACCACAGAAGTAAAACTCGGGTTTCCTCCCCGTGCTCCATGCTGAAGATGGGGCCAGTAACACAGAACTGTGGGACGTGACCGTGGCAGCAACTCTAAACGTGTTTCCAGCCACAGGACCTGGGAGGGGCTTCCCTGGAATTCAGGAAGTGTGGGAAAACCTCACAGAGGAGTGAGCAGGAGCAGGAGACCCCTAATTCCATGCAGGAAGGGATAAAGGTTCTAGACTCCAAGCTGCACGTGTCTGGAACACACCAAAGAAGCACAGCAAAGCCTCTGTCAACTGAACCTCTATCTAAACCACTGCCCACATCACAGCCAAGCCCGTGGTGCTGGCAAGGGCAACTCAGATGACTTGCACAGGCTTGAAAACAAAACTGACATTGAAAAGGCACCCACGAGCTGCCACCTTAACCAACTGGGTTGGCTACTGATCAAAACGAATGAGTAAACATTCTCCAGATGTTAACAGGACTCAAAAGCCTCACAATGTTAGATGTTAAATGCCTGCATTACAATCCAAAATGACTGGACATGCCCAGGGCCATGAAACACTGAGCAGTTCTCAAAGGAAGAGACAAAGAACGCTAACCCTGAGATGACCCAGATGTTGGAATGATCGAAGATTTAAAGAAGCTGTCGCAACCACCCTCCACAATGTAAAGGTAAACACACCCACAGTGAATGGAAATATAAGAATTCTCAGTAGAGAAATGGAAATTCTCAACAGATAAATAGAAACTCAAGAAAGAACATGTTGTAAAGTCTAGCACTGAGAAATACAATAACTGGAAAATAAATAATTCAGTGCATGGGTTCAATGGAAAAGCAGAGTGACCTAGAAGAGAACACTGGGAATTATACAACCTGAACCACAAAGAAGAAAAGGAACAGAGCTTCAGGTTACTGTAGAACAATGTGAAAAGTTTTGACATTCATGTCACTGAAATTCCTGAGACAGGAGAAAGAAACTGGAATAGAAAAATCTATGTAGAAAAATAGTGGCTGATAATCTTGTGAAAAATATAAATTTTTCCAGATGCAAGATAAGCAAAACACAAGGAAACTAAATCCAGAGAGAAACTTGCCCAGACACATCAGGCACACAATTCTGAACATTAACGATTAAAAAAAGAAATCTAGAAATCATCCAGAGAGGAACTTAGTATGTGTAGGGGGGTGGATTCCAGGGGCTGTGGATTTCCCATCAATGAGGTCAGAAGACAGTACACTGAGAACAGAAGAGCCACCGGAATTCCATGTCCAGAAAATGTGTCCTCTAGATTACAGCTGAATAAAGACATTCTGGGACGAAGGACAGCAGAGACGTGGTCACCAGCAGACCTGCTCCAACATAAATGCTGATGGGGATTCTACACTCAGACATGGAATGATCCCAAAGGGAAATTTAGGAGGAACCACGGAAATGATAAACATAAAGGTAAATGGATAGATGATATTTCTTCTTAAAAGTTCTTTAAAATATATTTACAAGTTGAATAGAAAATGTGACATTGGAGGGAGTGAGAGCTTCAGTGGATGAAGACGTGCCACAGGTGAGAGTGGGGAGAATAATGTATGAGTCCCACGTGGCAGCAAACCTTCTATGTCCCCACAGGAAATGGTGAAATAGTGATGCCAAGTCAACTGTGAAAAGTTCGGTGTCCATAGTATAATCAGAGATATAAGAAAAATACAGAGAGATAACAAAAAATCCGATAGATAATTAAAAAATAAAAATTTTAAATATTCAAATAACAAAAAGAAAGCAAGAAAATAGATCATAAAAATTATCTTTATAATACCTCCCATAATTGACATAGTAAAAGACCTTATAGATGAAAATTTACATTTAGTAGAATGTTCTTTAGAGAACTGGGCCAAATAAAACATACTGCCAAGGATTTTTTTTCTAATCAAAACTGGTTAAGTACATGTGTGATGTTTAAAACGATGGCATGTGCAAACCTGTTTTCTTGTGTGTGAGAAAGATTCTTCAAAATCTACAATTAGCTTGTACTTTGCAATTTTTTTCTTTTTAATACAGTTTACATAAGAAAGAAAACTCAACCATTCTCAAGCTTTGAAACATTTAAGGATCTGAATAAGCAGTTGCAAAGATGTAATAATGATAAATGTGTATGAAGCAATAAACATTTGGCAAATATTCAAACCATAGGAGAAATCTGACATAGATTCAATTTTTTCTTGTTTTAATATCTAACTTCCAAAGGTAAAAAATAATGGAGAGAATGAATGCACACTTATTCAGGAGACTTGAATAGAGTCGGAATGAAACATACTTCCACGTAACCAGACAAGGAGTCAGATGAAGCAGGGAACGTCAAGGATGACCTTCAGAAAGCACCTTGTTCCTTCTGGTTTACCATCTCTCCTGTGTCAGCCTCCAGTCAACGATTAGTCAAAAGAATGGAATAATTAAGAATCATAAAATAAAAAATTAATTTAAAGGAATTGAATCACTTAGTTATAAAATATAAAAATAAATCAATTGAAATAGAGTAATAACATAACAAGACATTGAGCAAGTTATGAAAATTTACCAAAAGCATTAGAAGACTGAATCCAATATACTAAATCATGAATTCAATCATGATCTTAAGAAAAATAACTCTGGTGTTTCATAAGCTATTATTCAGCCTTCAGAAAAAAAGTCAGTCACACAGCACGTTTTATGAGTTAAACAATGGCCATTATCAAAAACCCAACAGGGAGAAAAGTTAAGTAAAAGGCAAAAATTATAGGTCTTTGCAAACTATTACAATAAAGAAAATGTATCATCTAGATACTTCCCTGCAAATTAATTCAAAACAGCTAGGATTTCCTGGTTTGCTTTTTATTACTTTCTGTCTCTGTACCATAGTCCTTATTATTTGAAGATTAAATGTTACAAATTCAAGTAATTACTATTATTGAACATTTTTTCAAGAAATTTTTCAAAATGAGCATCATATACCCAATGTTCTAGAATCCTTGCATGAACATGAATATAAAATTGTATTTACTAATAATGGTGAAATCAAGATTCATATTGTAACTTAAAGACAATAGGAAAAACACTGAGAAATCAGAATTGTTTGGACAGTTTTGAATGTTGTGTCAGTCATTTTATACTCAGAACTTGCTTTGTATTACTCAGCCACCATGACTTAATTACAAATCCTACGGAGCCCCCCGCTTCTAAACCCTTTGTTACTTATCTTACAACTGACATTCTCCACACTCAGGGTACATGTAATGGGCAATGTATGCTCAGATTCAAGCTCTGATTTCTACGTAGTTTTGCTGGTCAGCCTACAATGGTAGGCTGGTATTGGTAGGACACAATGGAAGAATACAATGGTGTGGGGAAGTCAGTTTGTGCCCACGTTGTACCAGCCTTGCGGTTCGGACACGGGAGCTCAGAGGACCCCACAAGATCACTGTGGCATTCTGCCCACTGGGGCTTAGATGTGCGTGTGTGGCTGTATGCGGTGAACCAGAAGGCTAACCCCACAAGAGTGGACTTGAGGGAGTTGCTGAGTGTCCCGAGGGTGGGGTGGTTCACAGGCAAAGGGAGGATCAGGATGCTTCCATCTGCCACACTGGCCGTTGCTGGAGCTGCCAGATGGAAGCTGTGACCCTGGGCATAATGTGAGGCTGTCACTCAAACTGGACCCCAATCCAGTCCAGTGAATTTGCATCTGGGTCCAGATTTGTAAGTAAACATGAAAATAGATTTTGGGAAGTTCGGTTAAGAACTGAGATGCAGAAACTATTGCCTGAGATGCTTCTAAACCATGTCCAAGACAAGTCTGGCCACAGGTGTGTCCAACACAAGCCTGGCCACGGAGAGATCAGCTGCCTTCCCACAGGCCGCTCTGGCTCGGGGCCAGGCCACCCATGCCTGCAGAACTTGCTGGAGAGCCACGCCTGAGGTACAGCAGCAGCACATGACAGGGCGGGGGACATGGTGGCTCTCAGCAATAGAGTCCCTGCCTGCACCCCAAATCCTGTGCGACAGGGGGTGGCACTACTGTACAGATGCTCTCAGAGGTCACGGCCCTGGAGACATTCCTATGCCTAGTCCTGTCTCCCCCAAGGTGGGGGAACTTGGGAAACTCCACATATACTTGTGGGAGATCTGGGAGCATTTCTGGTCCTGAAAACTGGCTACTCCTGGAACAGTGCTAACACAGCATCCCTAACATGCCTTTTGATTCTCTACCCCCCTGTAGATGTCAACGTACTTCCCTACACTTCCCCTGGAGAACACTGTTAGTCCAGTTTCCTAGGCTCCCTCCCCAACTGTCTTTTGCATTCCCTCCACTGCATGGCTCAGAGAGTTGACAGCAATCTTCTGAATCCAGTGATCCTTCCTGTGGCACGTCACTTTGCCAGTCAGTGGCCTTTATGGAGCTAATCACCCCAAAAGCTGTGGAAATGTCTCTTTACTTTGTTTCCGGGAAAAAGAGTCCCTCTGTTTTTCTCTTACCTCACTGGTTGCTAGTTCTCAATTATTGTTGCTGTTTTTTCTTCACACTCCGAATTCCACAGGGCACATATTTGAATTATCATCTCCTAAAACCTTCACCCTCTTGTTGGTAGCATCCCATCCCCTGGGTCTAAATACACCTGCAGCCTGAGGGCTCACAACTGTGAATCTCCTCCCCAGACCGCTCCACTGGACTCAGTCTTACATATTCCTCTGATATGTAAGAGGCATCTCTAGGAACACCTGCAAACCTTATTATTTTTCTTATGATTTCCCCCATAAGTAAATGACAACTATCTCTTCACACCAATAATTTTACACTGAATCTCAATTCCTCTTTCTCTCAGGTTCTGTACACTTTCTTTCATCAAATCCTATGTTAAGTCTCCCTTCAAAATATGTATTCAATTAGGGGGGCGGAGCAAGATGGCGGAGGAGCAGGAGACCTGGATTTCGTCTGGTCTCAGGAATTCAGCTGAATAGGGATCAAACCATTCTGAACACCTACGAACTCAACAGGAGATCAAAGAGGAGAGTAGCAACAACTCTCTGAACAGAGAAGCGACCACTTACTGGAAGGTAGGACGTGCGGAGAAGTGAATCCGAGGCGATATTCGGGAGGATAGACGGCGGGGGAGGGGGCCTCCGTCGGCCGCTTCTGGCAAGTGCTAGAGCCGCGGAGCACAAAATCGGACCTTTTAGAAGTCGGCTCCGCGGAGGGACGTCACTCCTGTGGCTAAGCGGGGGGTGGGACCCTCGCGGGACAGTGTGGTCTCAGGACCCTCGGGGTCACAGAAAGACCGGGGGAGCCGGAGTGCGCCAGAGCTCCCAGGTATCGGAGCGGGGAAGCCGGCTGCAGAGACGGAGCCGAGGCGCGGGCTCTCAGCTCGGGGTGGCCATAAACTGTGATCCGCGGCCCAGTCGGGCCACTGCTCCTCCAGCAGGGACCCAACAGGCGGCAGATCCGGGGAGACTCCCCTTCCTCCCCCGGGAGGAGCGGCGCGGGAACGCACCGCAGGGATCTGCTGGGTTTGGAGACTCCACACGGGGTCGGGTGCCAGAGATAGAAACGCTCGGTCACAGGCCGGGTGAGCACGGACCGTGGCCGGAGACCGGGGACACGGGAGTGACTGCTTTTCTCTGGGGCGCACTGAGGAGCGGGGCCCCGAGTTCTCAGCTCCTCCGGGCGGAGATTGGGAGGCCACCATTTTCGCCCTGGTCCTCCAAAGCTGTGCCGAGAGCTTGCAGGGAACAAAAGCTCCTGAGAGCAAACCCGAGCAGCTTGCTTAGCCCGGACCGACAAGGGCGGGGCAATTCAGCCTCCGGCAAAGACATTTGGAAACCACGGCAACAGGCCCCTCCCCCAGAAGATCAGCACGAACAGCCAGCAAGCCAAGACCAAGTTTACCGATCAAGGAGAACGGGAGAACTCCAGCGCTAGGGGAATACTGCATAGAATTCATGGCTTTTTTTACCATGATTCATTAGTTTTTCAAAGTTAATTTTTTAACTGTTTTTTTTTATTTTTCTTTTTCCCTTTTTCAACCAACATCGTATCAATCCCTTTTTAAAAAAAACATTTTTTATTTTTCATTTTTAGAGTCATATTTTATCCCTTCATAGTAGTTACCCTTATTTTTGGCATATATATATAAGTTGTTCTCTCTTTAAAATTTTGAGATACAGTTTCTTCTAAGAGATCAAAATATACCCTAAATCACTAGTGTATGGCTTTGTTCTAGTCTCCTGCCTGATCACATTCTCTCCCTTTTTTTTCTCTTTTTTTTTTAAATATTCTTCTTTCTTTTTTCAAACAACTTCTAATCTTCTCAATTCCTTTTATAAAATCTTTTATAATTTTCATCTTTACAGTCATCATCCATCCCTTCATTGTATCAACCCTTATTTTGGACATATATAAGTCTTTCTCCCTTTAAAATTTTAGGAGGCACTTTTTTCTAACAGACCAAAATACGCCCAAAATCTAGTGTATGGCACTGATCTATGCACTAGCCTGACCATATTTGATCATATTTGGGTTTTTTTTTATTGTTCTGTTTTTGTTTTTATCTTTTTCTTTTTGTTTTTTTTTTTCCTTTCTTTTTTCTTTCTTTCCCTTTCTTTTCCCCTGGTTTGAGGTCTTTTCTGATTTGTATAGAGTATATTTGCTGGGGACATTGATGACCTGTTAGCATTTTGTGCTCTCATTCATCTATTCTCCTCTGGACAAAATGACAAGATGAAAAAAATCACCTCAGCAAAAAGAACAAGAGGTAGTACCGTCAGCCAGGGACCTACTCAATACGGACATTAGTACGATGTCAGACCTAGAGTTCAGAATCGTGACTTTAAAGATACTAGCTGGGCTTGAAAAAAGCGTGGAAGTTATTAGAGAAACCCTTTCTGGAGAAATAAAAGAACTAAAATCTAACCAAGTCGAAATCAAAAAGGCTATTATGAGGTGCAATCAAAAATGGGGGCACTAACTGCTAGGATAAATGAGGCAGAAGAGAGAATCAGCGATATAGAAGACCAAATGTTGGAAAATAAAGAGGCTCAGAAAAAGAGAGAAACAACTACAGGATCACGAGGGCAGAATTCGAGAGATAAGCGATACGATAAGATGAAACAACATTAGAATAATTGGGATCCCAGAAGAACAAGAAAGTGAGAGGGGGGCAGAAGGTATATTGGAGCAAATAATAGCAGAGAACTTCCCTAATGTGAGGAAGGAAACAGGCATCAAAATCCAGGAGGCACAGAAAACCCCTCTCAAAATCAATAATAATAGGTCAACACCCCGACATCTAATAGTAAAACTTATGAGTCTCATAGGCAAAGAGAAAATGCTGAAAGCAGCTCAGGAGAAGATATATGTAATGTACAATGGTAGAAATATTAGATTGGCAGCAGACCTATCCACAGAGACCTGGCAGGCCAGAAAGGACTGGCAGGATATCTTCAGAGCACTAAACGAGAAAAATATGCAGCCAAGAATACTATATCCACCTAGGCTGTCATTGAAAATTGAAGGAGAGATAAAAAGCTTCCAGGACAAAGAAAAACTAAAGTAATTTGCAAACATGAAACTAGCCCTCCAAGAAATATTGAAAGCGGTCCTCTAAGCAAAGAGAGAGCCTAAAAGCAGCATAGACCAGAAAGGAACACAGACAATATACAGTAACAGTCACCTTGCAGGCAATACAATGGCACTAAATTCATATCTTTCAATAGTTACCCTGAATGTAAATGGGCTCAAAACCCGAATCAAAAGACACAGGCTATCAGATTGGATTAAAAAACAAGACCCATCTATATGCCTTCTGCAAGAGACTCATTTTAGACCCAAAGACACCCCCAGATTGAAAGTGAGGGGGTGGAAAAACATTTACCATGCTAATGAACACCAAAAGAAACTGGGGTGGCAATCCTTATATCAGACAAATTAGATTTTAAAACAAAGACTGTAATAAGAGATGAAGGAGGACACTATATCCTACTTAAAGGGTCTATCCAACAAGAAGATCTAACAATTGTAAATATCTATGCCCCGAATATGGGAGCAGCCAATTATATAAGGCAATTAATAACAAAAGCAAAGAGACACATTGACAACAATACAGTGATAGTGGGGGACTTTAACACGCCCCTGACTGAAATGGACAGATCATCTAAGCAAAAGATCAACAAGGAAATAAAGACTTTAAATGACACACTGGACCAAATGGACTTCACAGACATATTCAGAACATTCCATCCCAAAGCAACAGAATACACATTCTTCTCTGCTGCCCATGGAACATTCTCCAGAATAGATCACATCCTAGGTCACAAATCAGGTCTCAACCGGTACCAAAAGATTGGGATCATTCCCTGCATATTTTCAGACCACAGTGCTTTGAAACTAGAACTCAAGCACAAGAGGAAAGTCGGAAAGAACTCAAATACATGGAGGCTAAAGAGCATCCTACTAAAGAATGAATGGGTCAACCAGGAAATTGAAGAAGAATTTAAAAAATTCATGGAAACCAATGAAAATGAAAACACAACTGTCCAAAATCTTTGGGAAAAAGCAAAGGCAGTCCTGAGAGGAAAGCATATAGCCATACAAGCCTTTCTCAAGAAACAAGAAAGGTCTCAAATACACAACCTAACCCTACACCTAAAGGAGCTGGAGAAAGAACAGCAAATAAAGCCTAAACCCAGCAGGAGAAGAGAAATAATAAAGATCAGAACAGAAATCAATGAACTAGAAACCAAAGGAACAGTAGAACAGATCAACAAAACTAGAAGCTGGTTCTTTAAAAGAATTAACAAGATTGATAAACCCCTGGCCAGATTTATCAAAAAGAAAAGAGAAATGACCCAAATCAACAAAATCATGAATGAAAGAGGAGAGATCACAACCAACACCAAAGAAATACAAACAATTTTAAGAACATATTATGAGCAAATATATGCCAGCAAATTAGATAACCTGGAAGAAATGGGTGCATTCCTAGAGATTATTCAACTACCAAAACTGAACCAGGAAGAAATAGAAAACCTAAACAGACCATAACCACTAAGGAAATTGAAGCGGTCATCAAAAATCTCCCAACAAACAAAAGCCCAGGGCCAGATGGCTTCGGAGGGGAATTCTACCAAACATTTAAAGAAGAATTAATACCTATTCTCCTGAAACTGTTCCAAAAAATAGAAATGGAAGGAAAACTTCCAAACTCATTTTATGAGGCCACCATTACCTTGATCCCAAAACCAGACAAAGACCCCATCAAAAAGGAGAATTACAGACCAATATCCTTGATGAACATGGATGCAAAAATTCTCACCAAACTACTAGCCAAGAGGATCCAACAGTACATTAAAAGGATTATTCACCATGACCAAGTGGGATTTATCCCTGGGCTGCAAGGATGGTTCAACATCCGCAAATCAATCAACGTGATACAATACATTAACAAAAGAAAGAACAAGAATCATATGATCCTCTCAATAGATGCAGAAAAAGCATTTGACAAAGTACAACATACTTTCTTGATCAAAACTCTGCAGAGTATAGGGATAGAGGGTACATACCTCAATATCATAAAAGCCATCTATGAAAAACCTACAGCGAATATCATTCTCAATGGGGAAAAGCTGAGAGCTTTTCCCCTAAGGTCAGGAACATGGCAGGGATGTCCACTCTCACCACTGCTATTCAACATATTATTAGAAGTCCTAGCCACAGCAATCAGACAACAAAAAGAAATCAAAGGCATCCAAATTGGCAAATAGGAAGTCAAACTCTCACTCTTTGCAGATGATATGGTCCTGTATGTGGAAAACCCAAAAGACTCCACCCCAAAACTGCTAGAACTCATACAGGAATTCAGTCAAGTAGCAGGATATAAAATCAATGCACAGAAATCAGTGGCATTCCTATACACCAACAACAAGACAGAAGACAGACAAATCAAGGAGTCGATCCCATTTACAATTGCACCCAAAACCATAAAATACCTAGGAATAAATTTAACCAAAGAGGCAAAGGATCTGTACTCAGAAAACTATAAAATACTCATGAAAGAAATTGAAGAAGACACAAAGAAATGGAAAAACGTTCCATGCTCATGGATTGGAAGAACAAACATTGTGAAGATGTCAATGCTACCTAGAGCAATCTACACATTCAATGCAATCCCCATCAAAATACCATCCACTTTTTTCAAAGAAATGGAACAAATAATCCTCAAATTTGTATGGAACCAGAAGAGACCCCGAATAGCCAGAGGAATATTGAAAAAGAAAAGCAAAGCTGGCGGCATCACAATTCCGGACTTCCAGCTCTATTACAAAGCTGTCATCATCAAGACAGTATGGTACTGGCACAAAAACAGACACATAGATCAATGGAACAGAATAGAGAGCCCAGAAATGGACCCTCAACTCTATGGTCAACTCGTTTTGACAAAGCAGGAAAGAATGTCCAATGGAAAAAAGACAGTCTCTTCAACAAATGGTGTTGGGAAAATTGGACAGCCACGTGCAGAAGAATGAAACTGGACCATTTCCTTACACCACACACAAAAATAGACTCCAAATGGTTGAAAGACCTAAACGTGAGACAGGAGTCCATCAAAATCCTAAAGGAGAACACAGGTAGCACTCTCTTCGACCTCAGCCGCAGCAACTTCTTCCTAGAAACTTCGCCAAAGACAAGGGAAGCAAGGGCAAAAATGAACTATTGGGATCTCATCAAGATAAAAAGCTTTTGCACAGCAAAAGAAACAGTCCACAAAACCAAAAGACAACCAACAGAATGGGAGAAAATATTTGCAAATGACATATCAGATAAAGGGCTAGTATCCAAAATCTCTAAAGAACTTATCAAACTCAACACCCAAAGAACAAATAATCCAATCAAGAAATGGGCAGAAGACAGGAACAGACATTTTTCCAAAGAAGACATCCAAATGGCCAACAGACATATGAAAAAATGCTCAGCATCGCTCAGCATCAGGGAAATCCAAATCAAAACCTCAATGAGATACCACCTCACACCCGTCAGAATGGCTAAAATTAACAAGTCAGGAAACGACAGATGTTGGCGGGGATGCGGAGAAAGGGGAACCCTCCTACACTGTTGGTGGGAATGCAAGCTGGTGCAACCCCTCTGGAAAACAGTATGGAGGTGCCTCAAAAAGTTGAAAATAGAGCTATCATACGATCCAGCAATTGCACTACTGGGGATTTACCCCAAAGATACAAATGTAGGGATCCGAAGGGGTACGTGCACCCCAATGTTTATAGCAGCAATGTCCACAATAGCCAAACTGTGGAAAGAGCCAAGATGTCCATCGACAGAAGAATGGATAAAGAAGAGGTGGTATATATACACAATGGAATATTATGCAGCCATTAAAAGAAATGAGATCTTGCCATTTGCAATGACGTGGATGGAACTGGAGGGTGTTATGCTGAGTGAAATAAGTCAATCAGAGAAAGACATGTATCATATGACCTCACTGATATGAGGAATTCTTAATCTCAGGAAACAAACTGAGGGTTGCTGGAGTGGTGGGGGGTGGGAAGGATGGGGTGGCTGGGTGATAGACATTGCGAAGGGTATGTGCTATGGTGAGCGCTGTGAATTGTACAAGACTGTTGAATCACAGACCTGTACTTCTGAAACAAATAATGCAACATATGTTAAGAAAAAAGAAAAAGAAGAAGATAGCAGGAGGGGAAGAATGAAGGGGAGTAAGTCAGAGGGGGAGACGAACCATGAGAGACAATGGACTCTGAAATACAAACTGAGGGTTCTAGAGGGGAGGGGGTGGGGGGATGGGTTAGCCTGGTGAAGGGTATTAAAGAGGGTACATTCTGCGTGGAGCACTGGGTGTTATGCACAAACAATGAATCATGGAACACTACCTCAAAAACTAATGATGTAATGTATGGTGATTAACATAACAATAAAAAAGGAAAAAATATGTATTCCATTATTTTATGTCTTATTGCCTGGCTCCAACTACTGCAAAGTGAGCTTCATGGAGGGCAGAGATTTTGTCTATTTTGTTCATTGATGTATTTGCAGCTGTAGGTGTTCAACAAACATTTGCTAAAGTGACAGATAAATGAATTAATGGATGAAAGTTCAGTTGGCTTCCTGTAGGTCCCTGCTGCCACTTGTTTCAAAACTGAAAAGCATCATCTCCAGCACCCACTCGCAGAAATGACGTCAGGCATAAAGCTTCTGGTCTTCTGGGAAGCAAGAGCGATAAAATTGTTAGCATTTCAGAGAAGAGAGTTGGGGAAAGAGGCGGAATGGAGAACTAGTCAATCCATATCCACAGTACATAATCCTTCCATGTTGGTCTTCCATTCATCTTCAAAGCTTTTGTGGAACTCCAGTACCCATTGCCTGGAAGGAAAGCTGTTAACAAAATAGGAGACGATTTGCATTCCAGGAGGAAAATATTGATAATGTGGTCATTCGAAGCTACTCTGAAAAGTGGTATGACACTATTAGAGAAATTATGTATGTGTATGCCTAATGTCTACCATTCCCACTCTTGTGTCTATACCTCAGAATAAATCTTACTCAATTCTATAAAAGGGATTTCAAGACTTATTTTAAAGGTATAGTAATTGAAAGAGTGTGATGTTGCTAAAACTGCAGGCAATGTTGCCAGTTAAACAAAAAGAGAGGTCAAAAATAGTATTTATATTTAATATAATGTATTGGTACTTATAATATTTATAATTTATAATATCTACAATCCTCACAGCACTCCATATGAGAGAAGAGCTATTATTTTTCTTGTTTTGTCAATGGAGGAGTTGACACCCTACAACTGCTAAGTGTTGGAGCCCTAGTTCGTGTCGGTTCCAGCCTGTGTGACGGCCCCCTGCCCCCACTACTGCTTGCAGACTAAAGACGGTGAGGATGACCCTGTCTTCACAGGCTCCAGGGGGCATTGTAGGACTGAAGGGTGCTGAGTTAGGGCTCCTAGAGCCTCTTCTGATAGGTTCCAGTAGGATAGATAGTTGATAGATATGGATAGTTACATGATAGATTGATAGATGATTCGATAGATGATAGATAGACAGGTAATGATACTTCTTAGGGGAAACCGGCTCATGCCATTATGGAGGCTGAGCAGCCCCACAATCTGCTATCTGCAGGTTGGGGACACAGGAGAGCTGGGGGGTAATCCCCAAGTCTGAAGGCCTGAGAACCAGGGGAGCCGATGGTGTTCAAGATATTCAGTACTCTCAGATCAAGTTATAAGAATGTGTTGCAGTGCATATTTTTCACCTTAAATGTTTCTAAGTAATAGAAATAAATTCTTTTTCTTTTTTCCTGCAGGAGTGCCAGTAGTCATGGGGCTTATATACTGCATTACATAGACTGTCAGTGATACCCTCCACACTGAAATATTCCATAATAAAAAGGAAAATAAGGGGGAGTAGTGCTAGAAAAATTCTCAACAGCTGTGCAGAAAAGAGAACCAGCCAACCCGCTCCTATCTGTCCTAGGATGGCCTTCCTGCAAGGTTGGTCTCTGCGAATTCCCCTGGGAAGCTACTCCCCACGCCGGGAGAATGCTTTCCCTTCTGACGCGAGCTGCTCACTGTGCCTACTCTGTTCGTGCAAACAATACGACGAAGCCATTCTTACTGTAGCCGTTGATCCAGGGAGCTGACCTGTGAGTGCTTACAGCACGGAACCCAGCCCTGCAAGACGGCAGCGTGGTCACACACAGATTCGGCTGTCGTGGCTGAGCCCAAAGACAAGGAGATCCTCAAGGGCTGGGAGGGAGGTTCTGTGTGGAGGGGCAGGGACAGAAGCACAGTATTCTGAAAAAGGGAGGGGAGGTGTTCACAGGTCACAGAGAAGCACCTGAAGTAGGAACATGGAGCTTTCACGTGTGGACTTTTCTACGTGGAAGGCCGTGGACTGTGTCCCTGCCTTTGCCAAGGCATCCGCGGTAACACACGACAGTGCATTCGTGCACGTGACCTCTGACTCTGGGGAAACCCACAGGAGATTGCAGGGACAGCTTAATTCCAGTAAAAACATCAGACGCTTGGTTATATTAATTCTGTCCTTTTTTTTTTTTTTCTTGTTTCTAAGCCTATGAAGAAGTTTTCTGAATAGGATTCGAATTCCCAAAAGGGTTTTCCTGAAACAAAAGAAAGGTCTCCCTATGGACTCTGAGCATCCCTGGTCCCTCGGATGGTGAGGAAGCCAAACGGCTTCCAATGATGAGGAGAAGTGCTTTTCATTTAGTTCTGCGATATTGAAAGATAGGCTGGTTGTGTGAGCTCCTGGTAAACAAATATATTAAAACTTTAGTTCTATATGTGGATACTGCTTGATTACATTGTGTCTTCCACTGAGAAATGGCTGTGCTCTGGAGTGTTCACGGAACCAGAGCCCGGGTGAGGCTGAATTTAAGATATAGATGTCACCTTGGGAGCCCGTTTGGAAGCCAGCCCAAAAGCTTTTCCCTGACTTGCTATTAGCTGCATCGCCCAGCTCCCTATTGTCTGTATTTATGATTCTCTTTATATAGATGCAGGATGTGTTCTAAAGAGGCCACTCAGAGCTTCCCCAGAACGCTTCCCTCCCCACTGCATGCTGGTTTGACAGCTCGGCAGGGCGTGACCACGCTCACCTTTGTACAGGAAAAGTCAGCCCATTGCAAGTTACACTCATCTGTGACTTTCAAATACACAAATAAATGAATACATAGTGGTATTCCTATATCAGCAACAGCACTGTAGTGAGTTGACCCCTTTTACCCACTAAGGAGCATGCCAGAAAAAACAAGAACCCTGTCTCAGCGGGGCTTCACTTAACGTCCTGAAGTCCGACCATCACACTTGTCACCACAAAACCGCCCCTGCCACATACTTGGTGGGAAATGACATCAAGGAGGACGAAGCTCGCCATCCAGGCTCTGCCTCTGCACCTGCCTGGCAAAATGACGTCAGCCTGCCGCTCACAAGGCGGAGTCCGGTCCGCTCTCCATCAAGGGCAGTAGGAATACTCACCCGAGAGGCTACTGTGGCCTGGCCCTGACCACCGTCTCCTGGCCCCTCTGCCGAAAGCACCCAAGACTACTCAGCCTTACTGATTGAATGCTCCCTTCCCACTGAGGGCCGCCAGACCAGCCCATCACTGTCTCCTCTGTGAAAGTTTTGCTTCTTAGTTTTTGCAGAAAAATCTGTCCTTCCCAAATCCTCTGAGAATGACTAGAAGCCTGTGCCGCCACCTGGCCCCTGGGAGGCTGACCTGAGGTGAAGATCAGCAGGCAGGGCTCAGCTGGGGAGTGCCCCTGGTAATCCCACTGGTGGGAAGGGGAGCGGAGGCAGGGCTGACAGGTGGCCACGGAGGGCCTTCCTGGACCCCACGGGGCACAGGGTGGTGCTCAGAGTCGCCTGTGCCTGGCTGGGGGCTGCCCCGGAAGGGCCGAGAGCTCGGGCATGGCCTCTCACTTCATCGAGGTCAGGGAAGAGGCCGGGCAGTGGAGGACCGTGGGTACGCTCCGCAGGGTTCATTTTACACGGCTCCCACCCAGCCTGTGCGCACCGAGTGAACATCCTTTCTAGGTGTCTCTGCAGGGGTGTTTGTAGATGAGATGAACACCTGAATCGGCAGACCCAGTAGCGTAGCGAGCCCTCCCAGCGCGGGTGGGCCTCCTCCAACCCACTGAGGGCCCAAGGAGACAAGAGGCAGAGGAAGAAGGAATAAATCCTTTTTTCCTCAATCAGTACCGAGCTGGGACATCCCATCTCATCTCCTCCAGCCCTGGGACTGAGGCTTAACACCATCGGCTCCCCTGGTTCTCAGGCCTTCAGACTTGGGGATTACCCCCCAGCTCTCCTGTGTCCCCAACCTGCAGATAGCAGATTGTGGGGCTGCTCAGCCTCCATAATGGCATGAGCCGGTTTCCCCTAAGAAGTATCATTACCTGTCTATCTATCATCTATCGAATCATCTATCAATCTATCATGTAACTATCCATATCTATCAACTATCTATCCTACTGGAACCTATCAGAAGAGGCTCTAGGAGCCCTAACTCAGCACCCTTCAGTCCTACAATGCCCCCTGGAGCCTGTGAAGACAGGGTCATCCTCACCGTCTTTAGTCTGCAAGCAGTAGTGGGGGCAGGGGGCCGTCACACAGGCTGGAACCGACACGAACTAGGGCTCCAACACTTAGCAGTTGTAGGGTGTCAACTCCTCCACTGACAAAACAAGAAAAATAATAGCTCTTCTCTCATATGGAGTGCTGTGAGGATTGTAGATATTATAAATTATAAATATTATAAGTACCAATACATTATATTAAATATAAATGTAGGCTATAATAAATATAAATGAGTTTACATTTAAAACACTCCAAGCAGTATTTGGCATAAAAGTTTGTTATTATTCTTTATTCATTCAGCAAACAGTCCTTTCATGCCGGTTATATGCCAGGCTTCTTTGTAAGGATATAACTCTGAAGAACGTGACTGGCTTATTTCACTTGGCGTAATGTCTTCCAGGTTCATTGGAGTACTGTGTGATTCCATTCACGTGAGATATCTAAAAAGCCAATTCTGTAAAGCAGAGTTAAATGGTGTATGTTCATGCCCAAACTCACCAAATTATGTACATTAAATACGTGCAGTTTTTAAAGGATCAATTATATTTCAATAAAGTTGCTAAAGAGAGGAATCATTGGCTTATTAAAGCCCATGGTGTAGAGGAAAGACAAGTACGTTGCCTACTAAACATTTATTGAGCATGACCTATGAGCTGAGATCTATTCTGGGGGCTGGAGACCAAGCACAGACGTTACAAGGGGCAGACAAGATATATTAACTGAGTAGTGTGTCGGGAGGTAATAAGCACTTTGCAGAGAAAGGGAGAGAGGGTGGATAACACAGGCGTGTGTATTTAAAGGGGCCTGTAAGGACATATTGAAAGGGCAATATGTGAGCAAGGCTCGCATGAACTGAAGTAGACATTCCTGCAGGGGCCTGGGAAGATTCTGAGAGGCAGGTGGCAGACTCCCGGTTCACCAGGTTGGCGGAAAGAGATTCACTGAGGTGATAACGTTGAGTTGGCTTTGAAAGATGAACTTGAAGTTCCTGAGTGAAAAAGGGAAGGAAATCCATTCTGGGCAGAAGAAATAACGCAGCAAACCATGACAGTCCAGCATTGCTCAGCTGGTAGGGGGATCTGAGCCGGTGGTTTCTGCTGAAGTGTGGGTCCTTGACATTGAGTGACGGAGCTCAGATTTTTCAGACTGGTTACTCACGAGTCATGGAAAGCACTTCATGTCAAACTACGGATTTTGAACTTTATCCCAAAGTTAATAGAAAGGGTTCAGAAGCCGGGGGCCAGAAGCATATTTCCCACTTAAAAAGATAACTCCGCTGGCATAGAAAAGATTAATTGAAGGCAGGCTCTGTGTCTAGACCACCAGTTAGAATCCTATGGGAGCCGTCAAGGGGAATCATGACAAGGGCCTGAGTTACAGCACCGACAATGGGAAAAGCAAACAGAAAACACATTTATGAGATGATCGTGAGTAAGAAAAATGTAGTTAGTTACAAAGCTAACAACGTATGCACAGGGTGTGAACAGGAAAACTATAAACTACTAATGAAAGAAGGAAAAGGCTATTTAAATAAATGGAGAAAGTTTTCCTCAATAGTGTTAAGACATCGATTCTAACCAAGTCCATTTGTAGATTGAACTCATCCTAATGGGCAAGTTATTTTGTGGGTATCAACAACCTGATCTAAAGTTTATGAGGAAGCAAAAGCCCCAGAATATCCAACTCAACATGGAAAGAGAAGCACAAGGTTGAGGGAAGACTACTACGTGGCTTTAAGACTTAGAACAACACTTAGTGACAGTGACAAAGACAGTGTGGTTGGTGAAGGAACAAACAGGTCAGTAGAACAGAATAAAAAGCCCAGAAATAGACCCACACAAACATAGTGACCTGGTCTTTGACAAAGGAACAAAGGCAAGTCAATAGAGAAAGGACAGTCTTTTCATCAGATGAGTCTGGGATGACTGGACATCTCCATTAAAAGAAAAAAAATGATTTTAGACACAGACCTTACACGCTCCACAAAAATTAGCTTGAGATGGATCATAGACCTAAAAGTAAAACACAAAACCATAAAACCTCTAGAAGATAGTGGAGGAGAAAATCCAGGTGACTTTGGGTTTGATTGTGACTTTTTGGTTATAAAACCAAAGCACCATCCATGAAAGAAAGAATTATTGATAGAAACTGGAAATGTTGGGTGACAAAAGACAGTGTGAAGAAGATGAAAAGAGAAGCCACAGACTGGGTGAAAATCTTTGCAAAACACATATCTGATAAAGGAATTGTATCAAAAATACACAAAGAATGCTTAAAACTCAACAACAAAAAATCGAATCACCCAATTAAAAATGGAGCCAAAGATCTTAACAGACACAGACACCCCACCAAAGAAGACATTCAGATGGCGAATAAGCACATGAAAAGATGCTCCATATCATATATCATTAAGAAAATGCTAATTAAAACAGAGATATCACTATTTTTTTTTATTACAGTGGCTAAAATCCAGAACACTGACAATACCAAATCCTGGCGAGGATGTGAAGCAATAGGAATTCTCGCTCATCGCTGGTGGGAATGCAGAATGTGCAGCCACTATGGAAGACACATGGACAGTTTCTTACCAGATTAAACATATTCTTATCATGTGATCCAGCAGTCGCGGTCTTTGGTATCTATCCAAATGAGTTGGACACCCGAGATGTCCTTCAGTATGTGAATGGATAAACAAGCTGGTAAATCCAGACAACGGAATATTATTCAGTGCTAAAAAGAAAAGGGCCATCAAGCCACAAAAAGACAAGGAGCAAACTTGAATGCATATTGCCACGAGCAAGAAGCCAATCTGAACAGCCTGCATACTGTGTGATTCCAGCTCCAGGATGTTCTTGAAAAGGCAAAACCACAGAGACAGTAGAAGGTCGGCAGTTGCCAAGGTCGCGGGGAGGGATGAACAGGGGCAACACA